>NC_134321.1:16608060-16912946 GCF_964195595.1 Calonectris borealis
TCCAACCCTAAATAAGGTGCTATTTTTTTTCATTTAGTACTTCGTTTTGGTACCAAAATATTTTTTTCTTAAAATGCCCGCAGTGTTGTCTGCTGTATGTATTAATGGGTTTGAAGACTTTTAGGATCCTAATTTCTGTCTTTTGACTTAGCATTTAAAAACATGAGGCTATGTCCACGCTACTGTGAATATCCAAGTATGTTTAAATGGGCTATCTTGGATTCTGGAAGAAGTCAGTCCATGGTAATGTGCAGGATGACTTGCAGAGCCAGGAAGCAAGAAAAAATTAGCTCTGCTACATTATTGGACTGAATATGGCATCAGTTAGATGTACACATTGTTGCAGTCTTTCACACATGAACTCAAGCCCTCTTTTCTCATGTCTGAGACATTTACTTAAGGTTTGTCTGTGCTGCCTTCAAAGCTACAGTCCTGCTAACTTAAATCAACAGTGAATTGCTAGCCATGAAATGGAAAGTGCTTCAGTCATGGCAGTACTGAATTCTCTTTGGCATAACTGGAAGTGTGTTTACCTATCTTCTCCCACACTTCTGTAGCTTGCATTGAACCTCTGCTTGTATGACCGTTTGGTAATTGTATCAGTCAGTTTGGCTGATTCCTTCATACTTAGATTGTGGAAGAAGTGTGTGTGGTTTCGTGTTGGTTTGCTTTGCAGTTTTTTGTTTTGGTGGGGGTGGGGGAGGAGTGTTGTTTGGGATTTTTTACCTATGTTAAGAACTTTTTGATAATATATTCCTTCCTCTGCAGGAAGGGAAATATTGGGGGGCGGGGGAAATCAGTGTTGTTGGGGAGGGACGTTGCTCAAATTGTAGTAATACGAGTGTTGAGATCTGTTTCAGGTACGTGTTAGATACAACATGTTGAATCAGCATGTATCCAAATATCTACAAATTCTAAAGCTTGGTGTTACTACTGTACTTAAACCACAGTAAAAACACTAGTGAAAATAACCTCTGCTTCATGTAAATGTTGTCTTTGAACCATGGGAAACTTGTTACAAAATACTTAGCATCATCACTGGAAGAGTATTCCACCATGGCTGCAACAGGTAGCAATAGTTCAGTATTTGGCTCCATTTTCTCGTAAGCATTTCTTCACAAGGAAGCTGTATCTTCATACAAGACTTCTTAGAAATAAATTAAAAAAAAAAAAATTCGGCAATAACTAAATTCCCTGTGACACCTAAGTAACTTGGTGCTGCTTACAGTGCCACCCTGTGGGCATGGAAAAGTCAGTAGTGGTTCTCCTCAGAAAATACTCCTCTGAGGTGAGCTGCAAGGCCTGCCTCCCGTCCTCGCCATAGTTTACTGCTGTGTTTCTATTGCAATAAATCACCGAGTCTGAAAAATTAAATGCCCTGTGAAAATGTGTGCAACCTTGCACTTAGTACTTGTAAACAAAATACTTACTTTGTAGTAGTAGTAATACTTTCCAGTACAGGTATGGGCAGCAGGAATCTGTTTTAGGGGATGGGGTAGTGACAGTTAATGAATTAAAATGGGGGTGGGGAGTCTGCAGGGGCTCTCACAGCCCCCTCCACCCCCTCAGCAGCACCTCTGCTTTTGGATCAGCACAAATGATAGACTGACCCCTGGCAGCCAGCTCTGCTTGCTGCGTGCCTGGTCTTGAGACCTGGCAGCAGAGTTTCCTAGGGCTTTGTTTTAAAAGAAGATATTTCCTTTTGGGTCACTCCATGTAGACTGTATGCAGTCAGCTGAAGTGCCCCACCTGACAGTGCATGGAACAGAAATCAAATAACTAGCAAAGCAAAAATTGGAAAGGTAAGATTCTAAGAAATTGCTCTGAAGTAATTCAAGGGAAACAGTAGATTTATAGAATAGTGAAATGACATGTTTTTAATTCTGTTGAGCTATTTAAAATAACTGCAGAGATTCTGGAAAAAATTAATTGGGTAACATAAGTGATAATCTGTAAACTAGTTAACTGGGTTCAAATATATCACAAATGTGTGTGTTCTTAATCATATTTTTAATAACATGGACAACTACTGAAAAAACATTCCATTTCAACTGTAAAAATGCATTTTCATCTAATTGAAACATGTGACCAGTGGATTTAAAAAAGTGTGCATATGATAAGTAAGGAGAGATTCCTAAACTCCCTCCAAAATGTCACACTTGTATGTTGATCGACTAACTTTATTTCGTGCTAAAGATATCACAGACTTGGGAATAAAAATAAATGTTTTCTCTGTGATATTCTGAAGTTCAAGTTTTTTATCTTGGCAGTTCAAAATGAAAATCAGTTGTATCATGAAATGCTTTTGTGCCAGCAATTGGCAAAACCAAACTAGAACACTGAAATTAAACTTTATAGTGCCAGTTCTGACTGCTAATTCATGTTTCAATATATCTAAAATGATTTCTGGAGAAACCTTTTCTTATCAAGTAAAGTGATCGTTTTGCCTTTTTGCAGCCCCTGCTGATAAGGGTCTTCATAACACACTGAGTTGATGATACGTTCAAAATATACCTCAGCCAAAGTTGGGACAGGCAAAAGATGTGTTTTATACTTCAGGCTGGAAATTAACTTCATGTTTGAGACTGTATCCACATAAGGGGCTAGTCTGACTTGGATCAGAGCATGGTAGAGATTTGTTTATTACTTGAATATTGTAAGGTATTAATAAAGGAAAGCTAGTCAATTTATCGTACTGAAGTGAAAAGCTGAGTTTAAAATGAGATGGAATAGTGATTGTTCTCTTAACGGAGTCTTTATAGTTGAAGGACAGGCCTCCAGAAAAGTACGATCAGTGGAGAAAAGTAAGAACAACTTTCTAGGAAGAATTCTGAATATCATTAACAAGGTTTATAAACTATAGAATGTCTCAGCCGCAAAACGGAAGTGTGCCTAGACTTCACGATAGCTAAAAATGAATAACAACAGTGGCAGTAGAGATTAGTAGCCTGGGCACAAGTCAATACAATTTCAAACTCAAGGGTTTTTTTTTAGGCTATTTGCATGCTACCTGTACTGCCATACTTTCACTGCTGTTATCTGTGCTAGTAAAATTAGAGCTAGCATAGCAATGTTATGGTACAGTAGTTGTCATTGTAAAATAGCATCTTTATTTAGACATACCATCAGAATACAGTGGAATTGTGCTGCAGGCCATTCAGTCTTCTGAACAGAATGTTGTATTTTAGTCCAGCTGTTTTACATAACTTCTGGTCCTGTGCAACCTAAAAAAAAAAAAAAAAACAAACAGGAAAATTTTGAGATTAAGGGTGTTAATAGCCATTTCTTTTCTCATTAGTGAAACACATTTTTAAACATTTTCAGAAAAATATTAAGAAGATTATATCCTTAAAATCAGTTTTTTCGAACAATGTCAGTGCTGTAGGCTAGATGGTATATTTTTGGGAGACACTAAAGGACTGGTAGATGTAACTGTGTGTATATATATACACACACTTTCCAAGGAGATATATATACATATGTTTAGGTTTATAGAGATTCTTTTACCTATTGTAACATCTATTGCATTGTTAATGAAAAGGGTGAGAACAACTGTTCAGGCATGTATGCTAGATCAGTTGTGTACCTTCAGGTTTCTCTGTTCTTTTCCCATCTTTTAGGGCATGTAATTCTTTCCAACTCTATAAATTCTGTGTGGATTTTGTTCAACATGTGTGTTCTTTTTTTTTTTTTTTTGTCCCCTTACCCCCACCTCCCCCCAAAGTGCCTTGTATAGTTAGGGCTGATTGATGATGGCAGGTGTCATCTTAATGACGGAATCCAGAATCCATAGCCTTCCCGTTCTTTACTACTAGTGCACAGTCTGTCCATAGAAGGCTGTAGAGAAAAAGCTTACATAGACAGGATGTTCCTTGTAAAAGAAATTGATTTCAAAATTCCTGTAAATGGGGCACACTTGATATCCAAATGTATTTTAAATGCATTCGATCTAGTTGTCTCTCATAATTTTCTTAAAATTGTAATAGACCGTGTGAGATGCACAGTGGTATGTATACTTCTAAACTGAAAACTTCCTTTTCCCTTCTTTCTAGCCATTTCAGTCAAGGCAGAAGCATCTGACTTTGGAGGAACTGTTTGGAACCTCTGTACCAAAGGAACAGCCTGCAGCTGCGTATCCCAATCCAGAGAGAATGGAAAAGTTGCAGACTGACACCTCTGCCAGAGAGCAGCACAGTTTGCTCTTGCCTTTTTCCTTTGACCAGTCAACAGTAATACAACAATCACTAGGGAAATGTGAAAGTCCAAGTGTTAAAACCAGTGCCAGTTCTTTGAATCAGCAAGAATGTTTAACACCTATGCTAATACCGCCAGCTTCAGTTTCCCAGCCTGATGTAAAAAATGTTTCAAGCTATACAGTTCGTTTAAGCCCTATTCTTAATTCAGCCTCAACAATGGAAGCTGCCCCTGCTCAGATGCTTCCTGGCCTAAAACAAAACAACAGTATAACGCACGTTATGCAGCAAGCTGCCAAGCAGATATCCCCACTAGTGAATCAGCTGCCACCTGAAGTGAACCACGCTCCACAAAATCTAATGGCTGGCCAAAGCCAGCTTATAGCACCCTTGACATCAACAAATACAGGAACTGTCTCAAATACATCCCATACAAGTGTTGATCTTCTCCAGAAACTCAGGTTGACCCCACAGCATGACCAAATGCAACAGCAGTCTCTCACTAAGACTTCCTTAACACCAAACATCTCTGCCTCGATTGGCCAACTTGCAACACCAGAAAGCTTCAAAGAATCTCACAGTAAGCCATCAGCCTTGAACAGCAAGATAATCTCTCCCCTTCAGGTATTCTGTGGGTTTTTATATCCATGAAGCTTTAGACTGTTTTTAGACTATGTGTATTTTCCCTTGGAAAATGTGCTCTTATATATTAGCCTTTTAAAAATAATCCACTGTGTGATATTGATTGAATTGCTAACTTAGAAATCCAATTCCATTAGTTTTCTATCATTAGCATCTGCTATCAGTGACAGGCCTGTCTGTAGAGGAGGAGGTTTCTCAAGCTGGTGCTATTAGGGGATGAATAAGTCCTAAAGAATTCATCTGTACTTGTGTCAGAGAAATACTGCTAAGAACTGATGATCTGAGAAGGGACAGAAGGTTACAAACTGATCAGTGTTATAAGAGCTGATGCTGTGGAAGTCTAGCCTGTACCTTCTTTGAAGGTACAAAATTAACAATTTCCTGTTTCTGGTTATTTTGCTTTGGATGTTTTGTACTCCTTCAATTTTGACCCCCTTCTGCTGGGGTACCTGTGGGCTACATTGAGATATTGTTAGTTATTTAGTAAAATGGATCATAAACTGATTTATTTTGTCTAATTGATGGCCTTGGTTTGTTTTATCCTAGTATTGCTTACAGAGGACCTCATAAACTTTTTTTTTTCTTGGAGGAGAATCTATTGTCTATGCCTTAATATAAGCCAAAGCAGTAAATTTCTTTTGAGAGACTAGGTGAAAATGTCACTGCTAGTCTGTAAAGTTAATGCGTGTGACTTTGTGTTATAAATTATATTCTATCAATTAGTGTTGCTCTGTTGTATAATTGGCTACCTCAGTAGTAAAGACATTAATGAGTTTGGGTTATTGGATTTCTTTTTTCTCCAAAGGGAGTAACTTTCTGTAGTGCCCACCTCTGAGGTTATCCAAAGACTTCTCTTTGTTTTGTTGCATTATTATTTTATTTTATTTACATTCATGCAGACTAAGCCAGTGTTTGATTGTGTCTTCTTGAATCTTGGGTACAGTGATAATGCAAGAATAAAAAACACCAAACAAAACTACTTACAGCTACATCTGCATGAATTTCCTAATGTTTATTATTATTCAGTGCTTGCCACTGGGTTTTAACAAGATCTTTGGTAGCCCTGTCTGGGTCAGCTGCTACTTTTTGCTATGAATATGGTGATGACTTACTCATAACTGAGATCTAATCAAAAGCTCAACTCTTCAGCCTGTAACTTGTCCTAAGCCTTATTTTAGAATACCCTGTATTTTTCAAGTGTTGCTTTTCTGTCTTCAGATGAGTTATCCCTGTCTTAATGTTTAAGAAATGGGTGTGTTTTCATTGTGCTGTCTTTATAATTACCTTATTTCTAATCTACTGCTGTTCTTGAAAATTTTCCAGAAGACTGCTACATGCTAGGATTGTTTCACTAGCAATCACCTTTTTGAGGTGTTTGGACTGATTCATTTTGCAGAGGGAGGAGGAGGTCCAAGTACAGCATTGAGCAGCTATCTTCATCTAGTATTGAACTGTACATTCTGAGCAGTATTTTTCTTTCGTGTACTACTAAATTTTGGTACACATTTGACTGAAGATTGTGACATCTTTTAGCATTTAGACAAGCTGGCTGGGGTTGACCACAACTGCCCTTGACTGCGATTATTCAACGTCTGCTTGATAGCCTTGGGAATTAGCTCTTCCTATGCCAGTCTTACACCCTTTTTTTTCCTTCCACCATGTCCACTGTGTGTACATATTTTCATTAGACAAAATTCTCCATAGTCTAAATATACTCTCAAACTAGCAAAAGATTTCTTAACTCTTGTGTAATTAGACTTCAAGAATTTGATCTTGTGCTTGTTGCCAATTCATAAAGCTAACTTTATTTTTGTCGTTAAGGACTATCAATTCCCTGAGTGTTTTTCATTGCAGTTCAAGTAAGCTAAGTACTGTCTGTTGCAAAGGGTTTTTTCCTGTTCTGTGTTGCCAAGAGGTATTCCAAATGGCTATAACAAGCCTTTCAAAGAATGACACAGGAATTTACCAAAGTACCTTATCTATATGCCTTTTATTGTGTTTTCTAACATTTTATAATAATTGAATTTTATTATATTATAGTGTTGAAATCTGACTAAAGAAATATCTGGATGCTGTTTGTAAAGGTATAAAATACTTCTGAAATTCTAGCAGAAAACAGCATTTAATTTTTGTGGAGGTGATCAGATCAAACTCCTAGGGGAAAAAAAATACTGAATTCAGCCTTCCTGGCAATTTACCAAACTGATTACAAGGTACTGAACTCTTCACTTGGTAGCATTTGTTTTGTTCCCAGTTTCAGTGGTTTAATGTTTAGATTTTTTTTAACTGCAGTAGTCTTTCTTCAGAAGTGTTTTGTTATGGCTTTACAGGTTTGCTCTAATATTGAAAACATAAATTCAAATCTTTCCTCTTTTTCCAACTTCCCATTGATTATATCAGTTTTACAAAATGGATCAAATTACATCTAAAATCTGTTGAAATTTGCATTTTTGAGCTTTCATAAAAACAGAGAACCACCACTGGAAATTGAGCTGTGGATGCTAACTTGTGAATTATGCTTTCTTTTTAACTTAGACTGTACAACAAAACAAAGAATCGGAAGTATTTCCACAGCCAAAGACTTTGTCTAAAGCAAGTCAAGTAAGTGAATAAATACTTCTGCTAATTGTTTGTTGGTTTCTTTTTTGAAAAAAAAAAAAAGGAGGAAAAAAAAAAGGGGGGGGAGCAGGCATAAAACTGTGGTAAACAGTTGGTATCTCAAATAGTCTTTGCCCACTGACCATATTTAAAGTGCTGTTATGAAGCAGAAACAAGTTGTACTGAAGCAAGGGGGAGTTTCTGTAGACTGCTATGAGTAAGTATGCTTTTTTGTTGTACAGTGCCTCTTATTGTTGATGCTAATGCAGAAATGAGAATACATTTTTGGATCTGCAATCTTGCATTCATTTTGCACCATCTGAACTGTTTTTTTATCTTGTAATGCTAGTATTAATCCTATGATATTGCAGTAGCGTCTATTAGCCTTAGTCCAACCTTAAGCACCCCAGCAGCATAAAAATGCAATCCTTGCCTTGCTGTCTCTTTCAGTTTTCCTGAGATACCTTGTATTTTATGAGAAAGATATAAAGTGAAAAAAATGGAAGATAGAGGGGAAAAAAGAATAACAAGCATTTGTTACTGCAAAACTTTCTAATAGCAAGTTTTAGTGATCTGGATACAGATTTAACATTATTAAACTGCCTTTGAATAACAGTTCAAAACAACGTCAATATAAAAATTCAGGTTGCAGTTTAAAAAAGTGCTAATAGTCAAGTGTACAAGAATTCTTTTAATTGCCTTTTTGTTATGTGTTCTTCTCAGGATACCATCTGTAATTTAATTCTACTTTCTCATTACCCACCCCCTCCTTTTTCAAATCTGTTAAATTGCCTCATTCTTGTCCAACTTGCACTACATAAAAGCAGTTTTAGTAGCATGCCCAGATCTGATTGTGAAGGCAGTAAAAATGGTCCTGCGTAAAGTAAAAAGCTGTTCTAGCTACTGGCCTGCTATAAGACAAACTATACAGTCTGTTCTTGACACAGTTAGTAAATTATTATCTAAATAAAAGCATTTTACATGGACTTTGGAATTTTAAGAAATGTATGCATGTTGTGTGGTAAACTGCATTTGTGGGTTTAAACATGTCTTCAGCGTGAAGACGACACACACTATAAGTCTTCACAATTTTGACTATAACAAAATCAATTTGCTAGTTCTGCTGTTGTTGATGTTATTATACATGCATTAACTTCAGATGGCTTTGCAGTTTTTTTTTCTTTTGAAGGTTTTTGATTGTCCAAGGGGAACTCTTTCTGCTGACATATCAAACATCTTTACATATCACATTTAGTCTTGCTTTCTTTTGAGTCAGATTGGCTTGTTTATTTTCTTTTTTTTTGTACCATGTTGGTCATTCTGGAAGCCTGAGCAAGATGTAGATTATCGTACTGAATAATAATTGCAGTTATCAGGAGATGTCAGAATCGCTCAAAGCTGATGTTTATTCACATCTACTTTATGCAAATATAATATTCCTATACATTTGCAATATATGTTTAAAAGAAAAAGTGCTAAAGGCAGTGTGTGGATTTCTGTAATGAAATGGACACAGATCTGTGGAAGAATGAGGTGGGAAGATGGTCCTCAAAATATTCCCGTCCCCCCCTCCCCCCAAGGAAATTGTACTTAGCATAAGAATATTTCAGTGTACTCCAGTGCTTTAATTATAGTTCATCAGTGATTTTAAATACCTTTGAGATACTTCACTTCAAATTGTATTTGTTGGAGACCATAGAAGCAGGGGGTGGGGGGCCGGGAAGCAGGAATAGCCTTTCTGTAAACTCCTAAGGAGTTGAAAAGCTCATCTTTTATTCCATGTGTTATGTTTCAAAAATTCTGGTAGCAACCACATGAGGAGGAAGGAGTCTGCATACAAGAATGTTGAAGACTCTTACCTTCTTCAGCTTTTAAAATGAGAATTACTATTGATATTAATCTTCATGGGTAGATATTTCTTCATTAAGAGCAGCTATTCTGTAATATCTGACTGAATAATAGTGGCTACAATTTGATTATTTTTTTAATGCTCATCTCTCCAGCTTTTATAATAGCATTCATTCTTACTGGACTCGGCGCTTATTAATTTTCTGTTCTTTTACAGGTTGCACCTCCGCAGTTTGTTACAGCCACGACTACAGTAACGCCTTCAATCCTCTTGTCTCCTAGTGTTTTTCAGCAATCAGCTACAAAAGCTACGGAAGTGGAGAATAAAGCCAATTCTTCTTCGCCTTTAACACTTGGAACAACAGAAATTCAGACTATACCTCCTACTGTTCTCAGTAGGTCTCAGCTTCAGGAAGCACTGATACATCTAATAAAGGTCCTGTCTTTACAGAGCTCAATTTCTGAGGGATGGGGTTCCAAGTACAATAGCCAGTACTGAGAAATTCTGTACCCCTATAACTCCTTTTGCCCTGAAACGTTACAGAAGTTGTTCCTTTCTGTTGGAAGCGGTAGATTACTCCACACTGTAAACATAGTATAGCACAGCTTGCTCCTTTTCGTTGTGAGATGGAGGACTTAAAAGGACAGAGCTGTACATCGGATGTGTCCTTTCACATCCATATGAATTTGTGGAGAAGTGAGGAAAAAGTTGTGCTAGTAGAAGCCCTGGTATGGGGATGGGGGGGTTGGTTTTGTTGTCTCTGTAAGTGTTCCTGCTTTTCCAAGGAAAGCTTTCCTGTTTCCAGTTCCCTACAACTGTTCCTGATCTTTAACTGAAGTTTGTGTCTTTGAAATGGAAATTGCAAAGTTCTAGTTCTGATGTTTCTACAGACTAAAAAGTTCGGTTGAATTAAATCTGTGATGTTGGGAGTAGCCATGCAGTGAGATCATTTTGACCTCTAATGTCATGGTGAAGTTACCATGAATGGCAAACCGTTCTTTGTTAACTCAGGATTCTCTTGCCCCCTCCATGCTGATGTTAGTAGAGCTTATACCAGAATGCAAGTCTAAAAATAGCTAACAGTATCTTCCCAGTGATGAAGTTGTTGGGACCAAAAAGGGCCGCTACCAGATCCCATCATCAGCTAGGTTGCCTGATTTATCTATGTTGTTCCTTTTTGCATAACGTTTTTGTGTATTGTTGTGTATGGTTTTTTTCCTCTTTAAAGACTTAAGCTAGCTTACTTGTAAGTCTTGTAACTGAGCTCAGCTGCCAGAAGTCTTATTCTCATTGGAGACATAACGCACTGATTCTCACCCAGTAGTTTCAAGAACATCATTGTGGTGACTTTAGAGAGCTGATTGGAATATTTGTCTCTAATCTTCTCTTTATATAGAGATGTAGCTGAATGAAGACCAAAAGAGGCATACCCTGCAGCATGGGAGTACTTGCACAGCACTCCAAGCAGGCTACCAAATTTTCTATGCAGATCTTGTAAAAAGAATATTACATCTTCAAGCTAGATGATTAGATACCGGTTCTGTAAACTTGTTATTTGAAGGAATTAGACCCAGGAAATATCTCTAAATATTGTCTATAGATTACGCTAATTCACTTCCCAGTAATGCTTTGACAGAAGAATTCTTGTATAACACGCTGCAATGCCTTACAGGCTGGTCTGACAGACAGAAATAACATTATTTCTGACACTCACATAGACTTTATTTGGGAGCCCGTACACAGGATGGAATTCCCTGTGTCCAAGACTAAGATTTGGCCTCTAGAGGGAGGTGAAATTACGTGGCCAAGACTGACCTAGTGACCTCTAGTTGATTGGTTTGTTTGAGCATCCAGTATGCTTAGTGATCTCTTTAGCTATCTTACCAGCTTCATGGCTCATCTGTATGTTGTCCAAAAAGCCTCGCCTTTTGGGCAAGTACAAAGCTAGTTCCCTTCTCTTAACTCTCAGATAGCTAGCACTATAAGGAGTCCTTATGCACAACTTAAATGGCATTAAATTAAACTTCTTCTGCATCTTTTTACTAATGTTTCTAATGTGTTTCTTTTTTTTTCCTTCAGAATGATTCCCATTTTCTCAGCACTATTCATGAAGTCTACTTGCAAGTCCTAACCAAGAATACAGACAACATTAAGCTATAATCGAAGCTACATCTACATAAAATATATTCATTTTAGAAACAATTATGCCTCGTCTATAAAACTAATATTTTTGTAAAAGAATATTTAGTTTTCAACGTCTTGAATTTGAACCTGTTAGGAAAGACTATTCCTTAAATAATTACAAAAGTAATGTTCTCAGAAGTGATCTAGGTTTTCACTGTGATCATCACCAGCAAACCTTTGTTTTTATTGGGGAGGGGACTTGAGTTGCATTTGAGCTCCCATTAGCATTAAGTGAATGTGCAAATGTTTGCTCTGGCTTTCATTCCTAGCTGTATTCACTGTTCAAGGATTAAAGACTCAATACTATTTAAACCAGCAAATACATAGTACAGTACACTACACCACACCAGAACAAAATTCAGTTGTAGGAACCTAGTTCCAGTTTGAAGGACTGAGGAAAAGGAGAGCAAAATGCCTTGTGATTAAGCTGGCAGGTGTGGGGAAGGAACAGATCTGGAAGCCAGGACTTTGGAGCTAAATCTTTAACAAAAGGTTTAAAAATGTGATTTGCTCAATACATTGACAGTCTCTAGCTAATGCACATAAATTCATCTTTTAAATATTCCATTAATCTTATTTGCTTTTGCGTCGCTGACGTTTAAACAGGTATCCAAGTGAGTAAGGCCATTTTCTCTGAAAAGGCAAAATTCGAAGTATGCAAAATCCTCAGTGATTGTATCATTATTTTTTTTTTAAACAACAGAGTAGTTCTGTTGCATGTTGAAGTTCTCTCTCTTGTTTTAAATTTATAGTTAGGAGACCACCATTGGAAGACCCTCTTCCTGTTCAGCAGTGTTTGGTATAACTTAAATTGTTTCCCTTTTAGTTTAAGGATGAACCACGTCATAGTTGGCTTTCATTCCTCAGTTGCGTTGGAACTGCAGTGTTGAAAATTATGCAGATTGGGAACAAATGCATGCTTTTCTTCTGCTGCCCTCTCCCCAAATTGTTAGTGCACACGTCATAGTCTGAAGTTTATCTAATTAAAATGTTATCGCTTCTTATATGTGATTTAGTAATTCACTATTCACTAATGTAAGAATCTAACTGGATACTTTCCCATTTGAAATCAGAAAATTTCTAATTATATTTTCTTACGCTGTTGTGTTGGTTTACCCAGGGCTTGTATTTATTTCTTAAAGGCATGCAAAGGTAATTAATAAGACTTCAGGTCCCAACTTTCTCCAGCAATAGTAGTTTCAAAGGATGCTTTTTCAGTAGAAAAGTTTTGGTTTATTGAGTAGCAAGATAATCTGTAGTGAGTTATGATGCACTGCTGCTTTCTTTTCCCTCAAGCACTATTGAAATATGAAGAAAAAAAATTGTTTGGCTCCTTAAAACATATGTGTGTATATATATCCTAAGGATTAGTTAATGTTGACGTAGTCAAGGTGCATGGTCATTTCATTGGAAACTAGTAATTGAGCTTTAATTGTGACTTGTTCACAAATCGGTATGTTTTAGATACAACAAATATTTACATTTTTATGTATTTGATCTATTTTAGTTTTTTTCATAGCTTTTTAGTGGAAAATATATTTTGTTTAGCACTACCTGCTTTCTGAAAAGCTCTTCTCAGCCTTTGAGTTCAGTGTTTCCAGTTAAAATATATATTTTGTTAGAAAAAGGTGCAAGATTCAGGGAAAGATGCTAATGTCATGCACATTCGTCAAGAAATATATTGGCTTTAATGGTAGCATTTGAATTCAGCAATATAAACTCAGCCTTGTTAAGGAAGATAGGACCTTCCTACATAAATTCTAGATTTATAATACCGTGTATGCACATAAACAATGAGACTCTAATTAGATCTAAAGTCTAAACTAATTTGTTTTGTTGGGTTTTTTAGAAAAAGTTTCACTAAAAGGGACAAACCAATGAGCAGTTCCTCTGAACAGAAATGGATAGCCTAAACCAAATAGAGAGTTGCTTTTTATCTGGATTTAGCAAAGATGAAGTCCCGAACTTCTCACTTCTTATGGACAGCTTCTGGTTTCTTCAAAGGAAGATTCGATGAAAGTTTCTAAGAATAGAAATATTAGAAGCTGATAGTGCATACTTGTACTGTTTGCTAAATACAGTCGTATCCAAAGATCTATAAAAATGATAGGAAGGAGTGGTATTTTGAGTTCTTCAGTCACATACAGTTGACAAAAGTAATACTGTTCAGAGTAGCAACGCTGTTATGAGAGTTTGACTCTACTTTGAATATCCTTAACTTGTTTCCAGCTGTCAGGAACCCCCCACAAGCAGTTGGCAGATCTCTACTTTACTTTGGTTTTGTAGTGTACTAGTAGCAATACGTTATTGGTTTACTTTACCTCCTTCCACCCCCACGCGCCCCAACTTTAAAAATTATTTGGAACAGAAACTGAGTTGAAATTGTAGTTACTAGGGCAGGCATTTTTACAAGCAAACCTGTTCATCTTGAACATCTGCATATGTTTGTTCTAACCTCTCTACGTGTAGCCAACAGACACTGGAACCAACCCAGGTGTCATCCAATACACCGCAGAGACTTATGACAAGTGCCAGGGTAGTGGGTTTAACAGATAAATCTCTTTAATTAAAACACAAGCTCAACTACAGTGTAAAATTTAATTTTTTTTTAATGTGGACTGTGTTATTTAACAACTTTGTTTTCCTGATTATTTTAACTTTTTGTATAAATCTAAAATTACCAGCTTGTCAAAGTGCTTGATTCATGTTATCCGCATGTAGAGATAACTAGTGTGTAGCTAGTTACATGGGTCATCACAGGATATTATTGTGACCATTTTCAAGCGTGTTTTGTTTTTGTTTGGTAAAACTACCGGCTTAATGGGATTTTGCCTATTAGTTCTGAGAATTAAAAGATTATTAGTTTAGACTATACTCCCCAAATTAATTGTATTATCTAAGCATGTGTTTTGTGGCTAGCGTTAAGTCACTTTAAAAGAAAGAAAGGAAAAAAAAAAAACAAACAACAAACATAAACCTAATCAAAGAGTTTTAAAACCTACAGCTGCTGAATTGTTCAGGAAAATCAGAATTCTCAGTTTTGTAGTTAGACCTTATCTGCTGTTATTTAACAATGCAAAGTTTAAATGAAAGGTGCCTAACAGCTATTGACTTAGAAGAAGTATATCTTTCCAAATTAAAGATTTGCAGAATGATTGAATAAAGTTAAAAAAAAAGTGAGTCATCTTGATTTCGTATAAAATGTTTAATTCTGTGTATAAATACTCAATATAATATTTAAACAGTCACTGCTGGATGTATCTCATTTTTGCTTGCATTTCTGATTGCTTCATTTTGGTATATTTCTGAAACCCATTATGTCATGTGTAGTCACTGATATAATTTCTGAAATATTTTTGAAAACAAACTTTAATTTGGGACTTCTTGTTTTTAAAAGTATTCTAAATCAGCTGCCTTTTTGCCAGGTATTTGGGTTGCTTTGTACAGCATATCTTAACAGGAGGAATGTGTGCAATATATATCACCTCAGTTTTGTCTGGCAATGTTACAAAAATGTTAAGATGCAATATCTTCCTTTCACTTCAAGTTGGAAAAATTGCAGTATCTCTAATTTGGTGGTGTATTTATTTTTATCTATTCAGTGTATGGGCATATGGTTAGTTAGGGTTTTTTATGTACATTATGTGCTTTTAGTAATTTCTGAGTTTTATCACTTTTGTGGATGCACCAGTTATACCCATTTGCATGTTCTTTCAATATGAAGACCATGGGGAAGGGGGGCTTCAGGAAAGATTTCTGGAAACCGGAATGAGAATAAATGTTAGTCAATAAATGTAGATACTGCATCATTAACGTTTTTGGTATGGTATGGATTTTATAGCACCTATGTATGTTTGCAGTTATTAAGTTATTGCATAAATGTTTAAGAATGAGCATTTTTTTCATCCAAAATTTTGTATGTTTGCAAATATATTTTTGTAATAAAACTTCAAAACAAATGTTTCAGCACCGCCTAAAATCTTCCAGTGCTTCCTTTTATTTCTAGAGCTCTAGTAGCCTGCTAGAAGGGTAAGTTCAGATTTTATTTAGGGTTAATATTTTCCAGAGAAGAAACTCAAACCCCTTACTTCATACTGGGGGCAAAAGCAAATTGCATTTGTTCCCTAAAGAAAATGCAGCATGCCTGCTTGAAGGACAGTTGAGAATAGCATCTGTCACTTGTAACAGCTTCTGGCTAGCCTCTGTATTGCGGTAGGAAGGCTTGCATGTTGAATTTGATAAACAGACCAATTTCCTTTCACGTTAAGAAATGCAGCTGCAAGTTCACTGTTGTGTAAGTACAGCTGTAACTGGTTTTAGTGCCTTTCCTTATCGCTTTTTTTTAATGGTATCCCCTCTCATCTGTCTAGAGATGGCATATGATACTCAATCCAGTGTTGGTCTTTGATCATAGACATTGGAAATTGCAGTTGTCCTATTACCATATCTGATTGGTATCATGCAACTGATCAATCCAAATTTCACAAAAATAGGGAAGCTGATGAGGAGGAAAACCAGAGCAGAGGTTCTGTTGGAATAGATCTTGAAATTAAACAAAACCTTATGCCAAAGTCCCTTAATCTTGGCTAGATGCTTATTCCCATTCTAACTACCCCTAAGAGTTAGAGATTGCAAGGCATACCAAATTCAGGAGAGGCCACTGAAGAATGGTGTTTGCTGCTCTAGTTAATATTGAACTGGCTCCTGTACTATCTACAAAAGCAGATTCTTCTAATAGAAGACCACCATACAAAACAAGTACAGAAGTCATGTACTCTAAGATAATTGAGAAAAAGTGGAAGCAGCTAAGGCCTGGAATCTGCAAATTCTATCTTAGATGTGTTCCGTGTTTGGTCAATATTGAGGAAGTATTTTTTTCATTGTTGATGCTGTTAACCTTTTTGTCTTCTCTGGATCCAGGTATTCCTGGTTACTGTTATTCCTATCCCCTTTGGTTTGGAAATAAGATAATACTTCTGATTTACTATGTGTAGCTGCAGGTAAACGAGGCACTGTACAAAAAATTTATGCAGACCAAAATCTTTCTGGCTTTTTCTCTCTTGCTAGTGTGTGCTCTACAGTCGTGTTTTCTGAGAGTGCATGAGAGCATAAAGTCAATCCCTACTATGATGGTGATACAGCGCTAGACAGAACCAAGGAGTAAGCATTAGGCTTCCTAAAACTCATCCACTAAAATTCAAATTTTATTTGCAGGCTTGCAGAATGAAATAACACAACTGGCTTTTTTAACAAAGGTGTAGCTCGTGTTCATGGGCCAAATTAATTGAAGTCAGTGGACTCATGTATTTGGTAAGGATTCAGGTACACTTCATTCTCGATATACAAGATACTAGGGGGGTTAACGTTAGTATAGAGGATAAGAAACCTGTCATTCATACAACTCTTCTTCATTTATGAACAGGATGCAGTCAAATAACTAAATACAGTCTTTAGTATAGCTGAGGTAAATCTCTCTACATTTAGTGACCTAATCTGAAATTCAAAAGATTAGAAATTATAACATATGTTAAACAATTCTGAAAGATTTTCAGTGCCCGATAGTGGAATTTTTTTTCTCCTGTCTTCACACAACTTCAGGTGTGAATCAGCTTTTCTCTCTCTTCCAGATTTTATGATTGAGGGATTTACTTTTGAACTGACCTACTAATTTAGGAGAGTTAAACTTCAGTGATAGACCTGTAACTGCAATATGGCCATTAACTGTAAAGCTCATCCTTGTCAGTTATGCAACACTTCTCACAAATTTTTCACTTTCTCTTAGAATCCTTCATATAAGATTCCTAATTAGGTTCAAAAAGCATTGGGAAAAGAGGACAGTGAAGAGAGAAATTTTTTTTTATGCATTTTTGAAAGACCACTCGCAATAAAAGGGAAAAGACCAGTGAACAGAAGACTCCTGAGAAGTGAACAAGGGAAGGAATAGCAAAAGAGTGTAAGTAAATGTGAAAGGGAATATTGTAGAGACAAGTATGGCCTGCGAAGGTATTTCCTGAAGCACGGAAGAATTTAAGTTTTATTTCTGTACCACTGTATGTATTCGTCAGGTATTCCCAAAGCTCAAATGTGGTTTGCCTATAAGAATCCAGAATATTTCAGGGTGTGTTCAAAAACAGGCTGGTTAGGCATGATTTCCCTGCTCTAATTCTTGAGGTAGCAATAAATAATTTGCCAGGTCTGCTATGGGGTTTTTTAACCTCTAATTATGAAGCAGCATAATGGAGTTGGCTGATTCATAGCAGTACCTAATTTTTATCTTTGCTTGATGGCCTTACATTACAGCTTAAAATCTGCTACATAGAACAAGGCTGCTCATACCTAGTTGCCCTTTATCTTTCATTTTAAATAGACCTTTAAAAGTATTTCTACCATAATCATTCTTTAAAATTCAAGAAGCTCCATTTTACAAAATCAACCTTGGGAAATAGATCCACAAAAGAATAAGCTTTCTTTATATGCTGGCTGAAATGAAAGCACTTGCCCTTAGGCCTTACTTGAAAACATCCAGGTATGTGATGTAAATGCAAAAGTTGTGTTTCTTTTCTCCTCATAAATAAGTCAAGAAGCTTTAAGAGTATCTACAGAGCAAAGATCTCCCAGCCTGTCTCATGTATGCGAAACTCTTATGTGGTCTTAATTTAGAGAGTACATGGCTTGCACATCCTGCTTTACTTCTTGTGGTTCATAAGAGGGATGGGAAAGGCTTAGCAGGTTATCCACCTGACTTTCTCATGTAGACTTGAGATTTATGGATAATGCTAAGTGCCTTCTCTAGTTTACTTTTTAAGCATCAAATAAATTAGCTTCTGTTCTCTGGGGACACAGTTCTCCCATGTAACAAAATTGCTGTAAAGGAAGCTTCTGCTATCTTAAACTAACCACAAGAATTGAGATACGAGGGTGACATTAAAGCCTACAGTATTAGTTGTGTCCAGAATCTGTTGTGGTTTACAGCAAGCCCTGCTCCTGGTGTAATCTTCAAGATGGAAGACACAGGGCACCCATTACAAGGAAAGATCCCTGTGCTCCAATGATTGAATAGAAAATCCTGCCACAACAGAAGCCCTTACTGAAAATCCAAAGGCTTGGTTAGAAACACATGCAGTACTTTTATTAAGGGGTTGAAAATAAACATAAATCGGTATTCTGCAGATATGATAGCTGTCTGAAGGAAACTGCTAAGATAAGATGTATGTGAAAGTAACGTAGATTGCATACTACATAGTGACTGAGCCTGGGCCCATGATGTAGCTCTATCTGTAGCTTCATTTTAGATAAAAAAGACAGCTTGATCATACTACTACACCTATACCTGTTCCCACGCAGTACGTGTCATTATTTCTTGTAATTGTCGATGCTATGTTGCACAGAAATTGGAGATTTTTTTAATTTTTTTTAATTTTTTTTTTTTACTTTAAATTCATTAGCAGCTAAATAATGTTATCACTGAAGACCAGCTGAACAATCTGTTCCATGTATAACTGAAGTCACTGTATTTTTGCACATGTGGAGGGATGTGCTGGTGATGCATAATAGTCTGCATAATTAGAGAATGTTTTGGCATAAATCCATCTCATCCATTCTGGAACAGTTCCCTTCTTGAAGGGCTTCTAATGCAGCTGTTCTTTCAAAGGGCAAGAATAGTCAAAGCCTGTCGTGTTGCAGTGGACAAGCTGAAGAAAATTTCTTCCAGTTTCTTTCCTCCCATGCGCATTATAGCACAAATAAATCCTGCTATATTTGGTCATTATAGCTGTCTCTCCTACCTTCTTTCTAAATTTACACAACCTATGAAAGCGTTGCTGTTTGAGAGATTTCTCTTAGTGTAAGTTATCGATGATAACTTTATTCTTTTAATTTTACCAAATTCAGTTATTTGAATATTCATTTAAACAGAGTCTAATGTGACTAATAACTTCCCAGCTTGTTTGAAGAGTAAGTGTTCTGGAAGCTGGGTTATTAAGAATCAAATAGATAAAGCAAATGTGATGAAGTGACTGTGGAACATTTATGTATTCAGTAGGTCTTTCAAGCACAGACGCAGGCAAATGCCTCAAACTCCTGCTACGTAAGTATTTCACATTTATGTTAATAGATAATATGAAGAAATTGCACCAAGTGAAAATTCAGTTTGTAAATTTACTAAATGACATTTTATTTAGAAGCAATATAAAAATTACTATGACTTTTAAATTATTTTTATCCAGCATTTGGCTGCCTGCAGCTCAAAAATGGTCTGTTCTGTTATGAAGCTTTCCATAAACATTTTTCCTTTTGTAGATTACTTAGTCAGCTGTATCTGAGGAGAAGGTTATAGTTGAGTTGAACTATGAATATATTCTGCATGTATGTATCTTTTTCTTGTGTCTTGCTCTTACACACTTCAAAGGTGAATTGATTTCCCTGTCTGGATATTTCTGGATCAGGTGCTGCATGAGAACCTTGCATTTTCCAGGTTGCTGGTTATAGCTGTTTGTAGCAGAGACAACTGCTGTTCTATGGAAACTAAAGGATGTTTAAAGTGGTTGACTTTAAGAACAAAAGAACAGAATTCATTTTGAGTAAGATGTGACAGTATGGACTGAATCTCTGGAAATGTTGCAGTACCAGATTTGTTCTGAGAATATACTGCATTCCCATATACCAGACTACAATCATTGGAATTCCACCACATAACTTGTCTTTTTTAGGTACCCTGCAAATGAAATGAAACGAAACCCTGTACACTATATGGAGATGTTCAGGACTAGCTGAACATCTCTAGCTGTACACTAGGTTACAATCCATGCCAGCAGTGATCAGCAGATTGCTGTTCAGTTTGGAATCCGTACAGTGCTTAAACTGCAGTTGCACAACCCATTGCCCTCCTCCCATGCCTCCACTCATTTTCCTTACTCACTGTTGTTTGGATTTTGTAGGTGATGAGCTACCTAACCACTCAGTGTTCTTACTAGACTTAGATTTTGGAATTCCTTTTGAGAACAGTTTTTAAGGCAAAATTGGGCACATAGCCTCATGGTAGCTAAATGGCGTAAATTTCAGCCGTGCTGAGTGCATGCAGCTCTTGCTCTGGTAAACAGGGTTGCATGTACTTATGTCAGCAATGCATTTTTGCAATATCTCAGCAAATGACAGCCGTAGCTTAGCTTCCATGCTTCTACTGCACATAATGCCCTGACTGTGAAATGTGTGGAGGAGGGGATGGAAAAATCCAATTGTCCTGTGTATGTATTTAAGAAGCTGTCTAGTCTAGTAGTTAATACTGAAGCTAACGAGATGTGGTTGTGTATACTGAAGCAAGACTGTTTGTCCATATATTTGCATCTTTGTTTTAATCATATGGTACGTGGTTTCAGAGGCAAATGCCAAGCATGTGGAAGAAATGTTGACTGTTGTACACAACATATATCATGACTTTAGCTATTGCTTTACAGTCCATCACACTTGGTCAAAGTTGCAGAAATAACATGCCACTTCAGTAGATCAAAGTGGAGGCTCTGACACAAGGTGGAATTTCATTCTGTGTATGCTTGAGCTGCTGTTTTAACAACACAATACCATAAATAAGTACTCGATGCAGCATGAGGATTCAGGGAAAGGAGGGTGAGTTGCGGGCAGTAATCTCCCAATGACATTATCTAAGCTAAGTCTATCTTAAAGTCTTTCTACCATCCAGATAACAATGGAGGAAACAAAGTAAGTTGTGAGCCATAATAATACTGGTCTTATCCAGATCATCCCCTTTATTTTCTTACAGGAGGGAAAAAAGAAAGCACCATATGTCCAGCCTGAGAAGGCAGTTGATAAGATTGCTATTGCTACAGTACACTCGGGAGACAGTTTGCTAGGGAGCCATCCTTACAATGAAGATTCAAGAGCGCATCTTCACTTTAATGACAGAGACTTGATCACAGGCCTTACTCTTCAGCCAAAGAATGAAATCAGCCTGGACCAATAAAGCCAAAATTGAGGCTATGATCTAGTCAGTGTATATTTAAAAGAATTGCGAGAGAAAACAAATGACATGGACTAAGGAGCACGTAATGACTGAACTCTATTTTAGTTGACTGTTATCTCACTTTGCCACTACCAATGATGTACGCAGAGAGAAACAGTAACAGCCTGGCAATGCTTTACATCTTAATCACACTGTATATATATAAACAAGGAGTAAATTAATCTATTAGAAGCAAAAGCATAGTGTAGAAATTACATGATTGTTCTCATGATACCTGCTTCCATTATATTTTTCTACTGTGTTTATAGATACTACTAGCCATCCAAAAAGATGAAGTACCCATATCTCTAAAATAAGCTTTTTGTTTCCTGATGCAAACGTGTTTTGGAAGTTTTTGGAACCTTATTGTCTGCAGCTGAAATTGCAAGGGTGTACAGCCATGTTTTCTTAATCTATCTTCAGTCAATACTAAACACTGCGGAGTTTGGCCTCATAACCATTATTTCACTTATGCTTGGCCTCATTTGAAGAATTTACTTTATGCACCTCTTCTAAACCACAGATTAGGGTAGACCAAGTTATCCTGCCTAACCTCGCTCAACTGACATGAAGTTATCCATGTCACTGAGATGATGGTTGAGCCAGATGTCAACATCTGTCTAAAGAACAGTGTTTAAACAGCAGGGGTGATAGAAAAATTGCCATTAATTTCCCCAGCACAGCCAGTATTTTAACAACTGCTCTTAATCAGTAAGCATGGAGCAGAGCTCAAGCTAATAAATGCTGCTGTGCTAGTAACATGGTTCTGGGGCTTAGTCTACATCAGCAGGTAGGAGATTCCAGTATAGCAGGTCCATAGAGCACATGAGACAGTGCTGAAGACTCAACATCCGCACTATATGTCTTTTTGAATTCTGCTCCAGACTAGGCGTTGTCTATCCTGTTAGACTGAACACTCATTAATGGCTGGGGCGTATTAGCTGCTTTCTCAGACTGAGTCTTCTGTTTCATCTTTATTTGAAAGGAATCCTGTTCATGAGCTCTGAGACGGCTCTGCAGGGCAAGTCAAAGCATAGTAGGCAAGAATGATCAGGAGATTTGATCCCAGGCGGTACTTCTGGCTCAAGCTACTTTAGACTTACCTGCTGACCATACGGCTGCAGACAGAATCAAGTGTGGTGTTGCCTTGAGAAAGGCTAAGAGGTAGTAGAAAGGATGCAAGGAAGGACAAAGAAGAGGGAGAATTGTGTAACTTGCTCAGAGAGATTGGTAACCCTCATTCTACGAGATTAGACTGATTTTAGGCCTATTTGAGGCTGTGGCACAGCCAGATCCCTAGCAAGATATTTACTGGTATATAGCATATATAGGGTTCAGTTAAGGATTTTTTATGGGCAACTTAAGGTTTGAATTTACTGTTACTTCTCCAATAGTTAAGGTAGGTTTTATAGTTGAAAATCTGAAAAGGAGGAGTCCTAAATCAGTAATTCTCTTGTAGATGCTACTTGTAACTCTTGAGATCTTTCATAGTCCCCCTACTAACCATATTCCCTTGGGCATCATAGCTCCAGGAGGACAAAAGAAGTCCATGTATGGTTGAACCCAAGTGGATTTCAACAAGAATATTGTGGGGAAACTGCTACTAAGAATGGCTGTTGATTGTCTCCACCATGTCTGGCAGTCCTTTTTCTGTGTTTCCTCAGCTAGGATCTCTTTGCTATGATTTCCTACACAACTAGCTAATTGCTATCTATCAAGTATTATTTAATTTCCAAGCTGCCGTTTAGACATAGCATGTTACAGGGTATGTGACGTTGTCTTTCTGTACCTTGAGACAGTAGCAGATCTGCACAATGACTCTTGAAGTGCATTAACAACTTCAGTTCTTGGCTCTCTGCTCTAAGGGGACATTGCTCTGCCATTGGAAGCTCTTGGCATTATAGCCCTTGTCTTAGAGTTCCTAAATTTAAACCACGGCTGCTGCGATTCTCATCAGACTCTTCCATATCCCAATTTTATTGTCCTATCACTTCAAAGCATATTACTGAAATTAAAAGATTTGGATAACTGGTTCTGCAAAAAGAAAATAAAGTAGTTGGCCTACCTAATTATTTTAAAGTAGAATATAGATTGGACCATAGCAAATAGCAGTTGCAGCACCTAACCTCTCTAGAGTGCTCTCTAAAATGAACTCTGCACTTTGCTACTGTCAAGTTTAGTTGTTTGGCTCCGTTTTTTCCTTCTTCCTGGCATATAGTCTATTTCCAGTCTAGTTTTTCTTCTGTGGTTTTTTATTAAAGAGATTTTTGAAAAGACAACTGATGGAGCAGTTTAAGAAAATAGTTAAGCTAAGGGAATGGTGTCTGGTTTTATTTCTTCCAATAAACTGGTTAGTTTATGAAAGAAAGTTTTATCTTCCCTTGCTAAGAGTTTCACGTTACTTTTTAGGTGCAATTTGCCAAGTGAGCATGGACGGATGCTCTGTAAATACAGGTGGCTTCCTTTGTCATCAAAACCCAAAGTCTTCAGAGTTTTGAAGACAAACGTGTAGGTTTTTTTAATGTAAATGGTATACATCACTAGTGTCTTCTGAAATTAGGTGATGATAGCACTAGTTCGCTAGATGTAACAGTTACATTTAAAACAGATATTTTAAAATATATTAGTATTTTTAAATCGTATTATACAGCTTCCAGGACAAACTACCAGTGTACAGAGCACTGAAATACATGGAGAGTGCAGTCCAGGAACACCAGGTTTCATAAGCAAGATGTGAAGTATTTGATTTTTTTTTTGTTGTCTGTTTAAACTTTTTTTTCGGATTGTGACTTCTAGTACTGCTCGAGCTTTCTATAAATATGAAATATTTAACTAGCCTAGTTAAGTCTGTATCTTTAACGTCATACTGTTCAGAATTGCTTATGTATTTCCTGATTGATGGCTGGTGAAGTCAATCTTTTATGTTAAGTCTCTGTATTTGTCAAATTTTTAAACGTATATTGTAGAAATATGAATTATTTCTTGAAAGGAAGCCCCGCGGGGTAACTGTGTTACTATTTCTCCTGACCGCCTAGAGGAACCAGGTTATGGGCAAGAGGCATTGGATGCAGTGACATTTTGTCACAGACAGGAACAGGCTTGAAGGGGAAACCCTCTGCAATCGCTTTAGCGAACACGGTTTGAACGGTGGACAAACGTGAGTTAGAGGCCTTTTCCTCCACGCCCGGCGGGTTCCAGCCCCCCAGCCCCCCGGCCGCCCCCACTTACTGCGCACGGCTGTGAGGGGCCGCCGCCGCCCGCTCACCGGCTGCCGGGCGGGGGAGGGAAATGGCGCCAACGCCGCCTGCGCGCGGCCAAGGGCGGGCGCCCAGAACCCCCCGGCGCCGGCAGGGGGAGCCGGCGGCCGCGCGAGGCGGGGCCGCGCCGCGCCGCGCCGCGCCGTGCAGTGCCGAGCCTCCGGGGCCCGGCCTGCCCCTCCCGCGGGCCACCGCGGCCGCGTGCGCGGCCAGGCCCGGCGCAGGCGGGAGGCGGGGCGGCCGCCCTCTCTCCGTCTCTCTCTCTCTCCGCCCCCACCGCACGGCCCGGCTGAGGCGCGCTGCCCACAGCCCTCGCGGAGGGCCGCCGTCCCTGCCCAGCCCCAGGTGCCACCGCCGCCCGAGCGCCGCTGCCGCCGCGGCCCTCCTGCTTCTCCCCCATGGAGGATTACCACAAGCCCGACCAGCAGACCCTGCAGGCCCTGAAGGACACGGCCAACCGGCTCCGTATCAGCTCCATCAAGGCCACGACCGCGGCCGGCTCCGGGTGAGTGAGGCAGGCGGGCTGCGTCCTGCCCCTGGCCGCAGACCGGCCTCACGGTGCGCCCGCGGGTACGCGGCGCCCGCCCCTCCGGCGAGCCGTGCTCCCGCATCCCGGCTCGTGCATCCGTTCGGCGGCGCGGCCGGGGTGGGGTGGCGCTGGGAGGGGCTGCACCGGGCTCCCTCAGCCCGTTACCTGGGACACACCGGTGTCTCCTGAGGGCAGAGCCCCCCCCCCCCGTCAGTTTTCTGCCCGTTGTGCATAACACCGAGCGGGCGGGGGTGCTGGGGGCCCCTCCATGCCTCCCGCGGGTGGGCGGGAGGGCTGAGGCGGCCGCGGGGCGGGATCTGCGCTGCACGGGGATGGGGAGCCCGAGCGCGGCGTGTGGGGGAGGGATGATGCCGGGGGGAGTCACGGCCAAATCCCCTGTATCCCCCCCCGCCACGTCGGGGGCTTCGCGTGAAGCTGCTTGATGTGGAGGTGCTACATCTGGAAATGGCGGCCGTGGGTGAGGTGCGCGGGTGAGGTGTGGGGCTGCCGTGGCCAAAGGCGGCCCGGCCCGGCCCGGCCCGGCCCAGCCCAGCCCGGGGGCGGCAGCCGCCCCGCCGCGGGCCGCGTCGGTCGCCGGGGCCGGCGGGTGTTGTGACTGCGGAGAGAGGCCGGGAATGCTAAGTTGATGCAGGACTGAAAACCAAAGAATTTGTGCCTGAGGCGCAAGCCGTTTCTTTTTCATTTTGTGCCCGTCAGTTGGAACTAATTCTGCACAGAATTTCAAGTGAGCCCAAGTGGGATTATCTGTGAAATGCCCGCGGTCTCAAATGGGCAGTTTATTCAGGCCTCTGGACAGGATTTAGTGTGGGCTCTGATGTGTGCAGATTCCAGGGTTATCCTTCCTTTGATCGTGCTTTACCTATGGAAAAAAATCTCTGCAAACAATCTGCTTTTTCTCATGTAAAATTAAAGCCATTTTTTCTGCTTGAATAATACATTTGAGTGTTTCCTTATAGAGTGCTGGCCTTTTTTTTTTTTTCTTCTTTCCCTGTCCCATCTTGTTGCAATTTCCTCCTTTGGACCTCTTTGAAACTGGCTGTAGTGTTTTAAAAAAAAAAAGAAAAAAAAACTTGAAGTAATCCTTTGGATGCTGAGGTTTGTGTGGAGAAAGGTGGTGTGTAAAATATTTTAAAGCTGCTTCTTTGAATTGCCTTACACTTTCCGCCCTGCATCTGGCATGGGCTAGCTCACATGGCTCTTTCTCAAAGCATACAGAAACTGAACTTTACTCGTTCCTTTTGCATACAGCAAATGAAAACGCTGCTTTGGTGCTTCTGTAAAATGGAGTGTTGGGACACAGGGAGTCTCTCAGGCATAGGAGTGGTTTTTTACAAAGCCATAGCTTGTTTGGTCCAGTCTGGAGAAGGAAGTACAGGATACTCAACAATTGCTCTTTCAATTCTTGATTTGTTTCAAAGCTACAATGTACAGGCAGTATTACACAAGCCTGTGTGAAATTGTAGGTAGGAAAAATTGTGCTAAATCTACTTAGTAGAGCTTGGGCTTCAGTCTTGAGCTTCTAGTGTGTATTTTAAGCAGGTCACAGAGATGTATGGTTATCAATTGTCTTATCTACAGTTAAAATTATTTCTCTGTTTTGTCTGATGTGCTATTAAAGAATAAGGATCTTGCTACAGCCTTTGCTTCTCTTCTGTGGTCTATGAAATTCAATAGTAAAACCATTCTCCCCATACTGATAAAGAAACAGTATAAGTAGTTTTACTCAAACTTTTTATTCCTGGTTCATGTATGGTACGATACTGGGTATTTCTTGCACAAAGGCATTTCATTAAATCATTCTAGCTTATTCTAGCACTAGA
Source organism: Calonectris borealis (assembly GCF_964195595.1). Lineage (NCBI taxonomy): Eukaryota > Metazoa > Chordata > Aves > Procellariiformes > Procellariidae > Calonectris > Calonectris borealis. The sequence continues at coordinate 16,635,169 of NC_134321.1, forward strand.
GTTGTGTACAATCTGAAATGATTACACAACCTGATAACGAGCAGATTATGAAAGATGGTCTCTGGAGGGAAGATTCTGTTGACAAGTCATATATTTTCTCAATAAGATTTGGTTAGCAAGATGATGGTGTAGTAATGTGCCTAAAAGAAAAAGACAGAGTCTGTTGCAATGTTAGGTAAATCACATAAATTTCTAAAACAGCTATACGTCATGAATGTGTTTTCCAAAACCTGAATGAGACAGTAAGTTTTGCTTAAATTGCTGGTATACACTAAGAATGTAGAAAGGTGTTTGAAAGCAAGTTAAATTTAAATAGAAGCTTACAGTTAATAAAAAAATTGTCATGCCTGCATTGACTTTGTTAAGGAAATTTGTATTTGTTAAAGGTGTAGTTTGTAAAACTGAAGGAAATACTTGCAATAAAAGCACTTCAAACAAAACAGGACCTGCTTACTTCTTTCAAGGGAGTAATTTCTGTAAAATGTGGCGTATATTGCAACACAAGTGGTTCCATGGTAGATCTGACACAGAAGTTCTTGCAGTCTTTATTTTTACTAACTTTTGTAAAAGAAAGTACGGCCTTTGTCTGAACAAGAGCTAAAAGATCAGGTAGTCTGAATCCTGAAGATGCTCAAACGTATCACTTTGAGTGCTTTACCAGCCGTAGTGGAAAAAATCAGTGAACTGGAAAAAAATTTTGTGCTTAAAATGCCTTAGGTGGGGAAAAATTTGATTAAGTTAGTTTTAAAGATTGAACATACTTGCTTTTGGGCGTGGAAGTTGTTTTTCTTTTAGATAGGTAGTGCAGACATTTTCATCAAAACTGGTAGAGTCTCTTTTATAGCTAATGATAAATTTCTGCAGTTTTGAAACAGTGTCTGGCTTCTTAGAATTAGATGGTTAAATTCTTAAAAGTGGAAGTTGCAAGAGTTTCTTAAGAGGCAGTTAAGTTTCATAACATGTGGTATGATCACTTGTTGCAGATTATTTTCTCCTTCAATTTTTTAGCTTTTGTCTTTCACTCAGTATTCCATTTTAACATTCCACTTCTATTCTTTTCAGTTGAAATGTGTAGATGCGTGTAAATGGAGCTAATATAAATTGATGCAGAGTAGTAAAAAAACCCACACAAAACTACGCTGGAGTAATTATTTTACTCTTGATTTGTGTGGATCCAGGATTTCAGTGTTCTAATGTACTTTGGTTTGGTTTCCTACTAAAAGGGCTATACTTCAAAGTTAAGGCAGGTCTTCAGTAGAAGCTATCTGGCAGAGAAGCACATTAATCGGACCACCACTGCAAAATTCTAGGTTGTTTGTCAGGAACAAAATGTGGAAGATTGTGTGAGAATAGTGGCAATGACTTGCTGTGGTTTTTTTCTCCCCTTGTACAAGTAATCCAAATACGCTTTGCTAGGCTTAACAAGGAATTCTTTTAACAGAACTTATTAGAAAAGTGTGAGTTCAAAGAAGACCAGTAGATATAGTTAAGTGGCTATATTTAAAGAAAATTGCGTTGTTGATATTAGAATGATTTCTGGTATGTGATATGTAGTTAAATTTTGGGTAATTTCTGTTAGTAGGAAGTCATTTAATTAACCTGTAGTTTTAACAAGATTTTTTCTTTTTTTTTCTTTTTTTTTTTTTTTTCAATTTTCAGGTAATTTATTAAATTTTTCTTCCTTTTTTTTTATTTCCACACGCTACCATTTTAGGTTGTTTAAAACTTTTTTTACCAAGACCAGGAGTTCATAGAAGTATGGTTAAGTATAAAGTTAATAAAATTAAAGGAATGAAAGCTTTAAACAAGCATGTAAGGCTTATTGATTAACTCAAATATGTAAATATTTACTAATATGTTTGAACCATGGTTTAAAGCTAATTCTTTTGGTTCCCTGTGTGTGAGTACTTACTAAGGGATGGACACTAACCATAATTCATATTTTGCTAGTGTTTTGCATGTTTTTATTCTCTTATTACAGTATTGTTGGGGATATTGGGAGGGAAAATTTATTACTACCAGAAGAGAATATTCTGATTAAAGTTCTAGTGAAAGTGTTGTCTAATCCTAATATGCATGGTAAATGTACATGCGGGAAACAAATGTGACACTTTCATAGTAAGTTTGTCCTGTTTTACAAGTAAGGTCAAATATTTTAAAAGCATCGTGTAAAAGATGAAAAATAAACGTTGGTAGAAGAGAACGTGAGATGAGAGTGCAAGTTATTTTCAAAGCTGGTGCAGATTTCTGCAGCCATCACCTTCTTACTGTTCATCATTCACTTTCGTGTACTTCAGTAACCACCACTGATGTCAAGAATGATCCTGTTTACACCAGTAAAATCTGAAAAATGCTACTTGCCGCACTCGATAAAGATTTTTAAAGAGCCTCCTTACCCCTTTTAAGTTTTATCGCAAATGAAAAGCCAAGGCTGATACACTCAAGTGGTCAAGTAGTGCCATCCCTTCAAGATGCATAAGAACTACAGTGATCATTATTTAAGTTACAATAATGTAGATAGATAAAAGTAATTGTATGCCTTTCTGTTACACTTCAAATGAAATACATACCTTATCTTGGAATAGCTCAATATTTGCCACTTGGAAATAACCCTTTTCATGTAACTTTATATTCACTTGTTGGTACTATATGGCATAATTGCTTTTGAAATGGGTCTGCATATTTCTAAGGCAAGTTATAGTTGAAGTATTAATTTGTGCTGCTATTGCAAATCGTTGCAAAAGTCGTCCCAGATAGTTCAATGGGAGAGACTATCCCAGATACTTATGTTTGATACACCAATAGTTCAATATTTCAAACTGATATAGATGTAAATGTAGAAAATGTTGGTTCCTCTCTTAGCGAAAGATTAAGCAAATTAGTATTTTACAATGTGTATCTGGGTGTTTAATGGAGACAGTAAATTTCTGTGTCCAGTTTCAGTAGAAGATGAAATACAAGAGTTGTATTATTTAATGCCCTCTTTAGAAATCAGGATTCTAGTTCTATCAGCTCTAACATGGTAAAATAAAATGGTACGTATGTTATACAGTTCTAAATGTTCCAGAACTTTCTGCAAAAGTTAATCTTTCATTACCAATCCCTGCCTGTGCAATGGGACCTGAACAGGTCATGATGCCACGCTTTTAATTCCTTCACTCGGTGAGTGGCTAAAGTACTGTGGAAAGCTGTCTTTGTTTCCTCTGCATCAGTGTGAATTTCTACCGTCAGATAAATCAGTAGAGTGTGATTTCAGCCACAGGGTCATACTGCTTCCTGTGCTTCACAGTCACCGATTAGGGTGGTGTTCCTTGGCATGAAAGAGAACAGAGAGCTCTAAAAGATATGTCCTTGAGCTGTCACCAGGGTCTATCTTTTAACATCCACTTCAGCTAGATAAGAAGGCTCCCTTTGTCTCAAAGTACAACTAATTGGCATTGGGGTAATGGTAGATGGGATGGGTTATCAAAACACTTAAGACTCTGTATTTTAATGCTGAGGAGTAGGGGATTGGTAATGTGGTATTTTAAAGATACGGTCCTGAGCAAACAATAATGAGAAGTGGTAATCTTGGGTCTGTCTTGACTTGTAGCCACCCTACATCATGTTGCAGTGCAGCAGAGATTATGTCTGTGCTGTTTTTCCATACCATGAGGTACAAAGTGCAAGATCCCAGAAACGCCAGCAACGACCGATTTGTTCTTTCAAAGGTAAAATAATAACTGTTATGCTATACTGTTGCAGTCTGCTAGTAAAGAGCTGTCTGTCTGTAAATTAAATTGACTTGTCTTCTTTGACTTATGCTTACTTATGCTTGCATCCACACAGAAATCTTTTGGAAATATTTGAGAGCTTGGAATGTGTCTACTTCAGAAAGACAAATAAAAGCTGGTTGAGTTAAGTTGTAGCATAACTCAAAAATAATTAGAAAGTGTGTGTATAATGTGCCTTGATAAGTCTTAACTTCACTATGTTAAGTTGTTCCAATATTAAATAATAAATGTAACTATATTGTCTATAAAATCTGTCAAGAAATATTAACGTCTGTTTTATTTTGGCTTAACCAATTTTCTAACGAGTAAGTCACAGTTAGCTTTTGTGCTCTACTTGTTAAATGCAGCCATGCTGTTATGCCTGCAGTCACGTCACAATGTGCACTAATTACTGTCAGCTTTTCAGGGAGCATTATATGAAATAGTTATGGTAGGTTAGTGAGTAGTTTGCATTCCTACTGTGCCAGTATGATATTAAAGTCAATACCACTTCTGAAGCCACTGTGGTTCAGAAAACACATAAAACCGCCATCTGGACTGGCTGTTAGCGTTTCTGTCCCCTTTTGCATTGTACCCTTCCAAATCACAGGGACACTTCGATCATATGATATAAAGGCAGTTGAGAGGCCTTCAGAAAACATAATGATGTAAAAAATGGCAGATGAAGTACTCCAGTGAGGCAGGTTCCATCTTTGAGTCAGAGTTACTCACATGGCGGCTTACAGTAGTGGTGCATAGCTGATGGTGTATATCCTTGCATTGGATATAATAACTGTTGCCACTTCTGATTGCCATTCTGAAATAAGTAACTGGATGACAAGCAAGCAGCTAATGCTGAGGTGGTAAAGCAAAAAGAGAGAGTCGCTTCTTCATGTTTACTTTACCTCTCTCTAATTAATCGGGGTTTCTGCCCAGAGTTGCTAAATGGCTTCAAACCTCTGCATGTTTTTTTGACTCCTAATGACTCCATGGGTGGAAGATGACTACTGCTTTGCAGTTGTCCAGTTGGACCTGGCTGCAAAGATCTGAGTGTATAAAGCTTAAAATTTTGCCTGTTGTTACTCACTGCATCTTACCTTGAATACATATGTATTGAAGAAGTTCTAGTGGGATAACACTTGTTCATCCATCTGCTTACTGGTTTAGTGAACGGTGCTCTGTTCTTGAAACTGGTACCGAAGTAAATTGAATCAAGGTTTTTTATTTGGATACCAAAACTACTTTTTGGAATTGGACCTGCTGAGGGAGACCTTCTTAGTCTTCCAAGTTGATTTTCTTGAAGACATCCTAAATAGCCCTCGAGAGTGCTGCATTTTTTCTGTCTTAACAGTAGTCAGCTATCTGGGGTGCTCTAAGCAGGGGCATGGGGGACTTGGAAACAAGCATCAGTGTGAATGTTGCATTGTAAAAGTGTTTTATAACTCGATCCCTTTTTAGTGGACATAAGAACCTGATTGCGGGGTTTGTCAGCTTTGTAGAATTTTGCTTTGATTCTAGGATATTGTGAAACTTGTGCTTTGCTTAAAATTTATGTTTCTTTCTAGGGTCATGCAGCACCAATTTTATATTCTGTTTGGGCAGAGGCTGGCTTTCTACAAGAAGCAGAATTACTGAACTTGAGGAAAATTGATTCTGTCTTAGAAGGACACCCAGTACCAGTGAGTGCTTATATCACCTTTGATATAAGATGGTGTTTTCTGTAAAACAAGAAGTGCCTGTATTTTGCAGCAATTCTTTGTTGCCAGCTACAGTAGAGGCAAGGTAGACTTATAAGAAGGCTGATAATATTTATGGCTTCACAACTGAATCAATGTCTGTGTTTGAATGAGCATGTAAAAATGGCCTTTATTGTTATAGTGAAGTTCCCCTACAGTCCTGTATGTCAATACTTTCCATTTAAAAAAGGTTTGTATAAAGTTTCGGCATGGCTTTTCTCATCCTTTAAGAATACCTTTGAGGTATTTCAAGAGTTTATATCCAGTTTGGTCACCTCATTGGTCTTTCCATTCCCAGCCAGTTGTTTCAATTGATTCTTTTTAACACAAAATCATCAATTCTTAACTGTTGCCATCCAAGGCATAGCTGAGGAGTTCCTGGGCCATAGGTACCATGCCCTCTCAGAGAGCCTATTTAGCTTGTGATACTGATCATTCCCTGCATTGCAGGGAAAGAAGGGGAACAGGGCAAGATTTGGAGGGACTTGCACTATATTGTTATGGCTGAGAAGCTGAATTTTGATGTATGTTGAACCATCTTCTAGCACTGGAATTTAGTTCCTCTGTTTCGTAACGGTGAAATAATTGTTGTCTTTTTATTCTCAGAGACAAGCATTCACTGATGTGGCTACTGGATCCCTTGGTCAGGGTCTTGGTGCTGCATGTGGAATGGCATACACTGGCAAATTCTTTGACAGAGCCAGGTAATTCTATCTTCATATTTTATGATTATAGGCACTCAATGGGAATACTTTGTCAAAAGAAATTATATTCTTATCTCAATCAGGAAAAAAAACCCCTCCTTTATTCTATTCTCCATTCCCAAATCTAATTTCAAATTCAGGTTTTAAATGATAGATTACTAGCCTGATAATTACAAAGCCATTACCAGTGAAACTACCAAGGATTTAAAGATTAGTGAGAATTAGTGCATATGTTGTTCCTTTAGTAACCTGGCAGCATTGCAAGGTGATGTTCCTGAACAGAAATGGCAGTAAGTTGTTGGAGCGGCCTCTAACTTCCAGAGAGTAACTGATAGCCGTTTTGAGACTGGTATGTGTCCCCTTAGAAGGAGGATGCAAACTAGAGATGCGTCTGTTCAAAGTCAGATGACAAATAAAGGAGAACATGTGTCTAGATAAGGAACTATTATGGTCAATAATAGCACCACTGAATCATGAAATAGGGCTCAAAATGTTACCAGAAAGGCACTCGACTCCATAGAGACAAAAATGACTGTTTCTGCCATTTGTTTTGTGGACAAGAAAAGTAGATGTCTAAAGGCAAATCAGTAGATGTGTAAAGGCAAATCAGGAAAACAGTCTGATGTAGTTGATATATTTTATGTGACAGTTCTAGTACATTCGAGCATAGGCTGCGCAGTTAATGTGTCCTACACTTCACTAGCTTGAAATCATTTCTGTGAAAGATGACTTGCTGATTTTAATTGAGTTTAGCAGATGCTACGTGTGGAAAAAATCTAACCAGTCCTTACATGTCAGAAGAAAAAGGTGGTCTTGCATGCAGTACTGGGGAGCAGCTTATATAGAAGGAGTTCAGATTTAGCTGAAGGCAGGTGGGATTCAGATCAAAAGTCTGTTATAGCTTAATGTCTAGTGAAAAAAAAATTGTTAACAGCCATCTTGATTATTTTGTTTTAAAATCATATATTTGAAGAATAATTCACTATTCTTTTTTAATTTTAATAGGTATAAACATTTATAAAGCTCTGTCATCCAAAAAAAGAGAGTGATAATAAAAGAAAAATACAGCGGCTGAATTCTGTAGAAATCAGGCAGTACTCCTGCTAACTGAGTTTTGCCTAAATAAAAAGCTTCAGTGTTTGGAGTAATCTACAAAGTCATGTCATGCTGGTTATCTTTTTCCTGAATTCTGAATTTGGTTATGCAACATGCTTTAATCCATAGTTGAGTTCATCCCCAGTTTATAGTTTCCTGAAATTAAATTATTGGTCGTCCTTCCAGAGAGTATATGGTAGGAATGAGGAAGCAGACAGTAACCTTTCATGTATTGTTAGTGATCTTGCTGAGTCACAGTGACAGTGTTTAATGGGCCTGTTCATTCAAGCGTTGCAATAGGATGCTTAAGACCTGAATTTTTTGAGACAAAGGTTTGAAAAGGAATACAGTATTTCTCATCTTATTTTTTTCCTGTGTTACAGCTGAAAAGTATTTTAATTTAATTTGTCTAAGGTTACGTAAGGTTATCTGAGGTGAATGCATTGAGCAATGGGAGTTGAGTTTGGGATAGAAAAAGCAGTGAATTCTCACTTGAATTGTTAGTCGGGTTTTGCTTTTGATTTAATTGCGCTTGCATCAAACTTTTTTTTTTTTTTTAATTTCTTCTTCTAGCTATCGAGTGTATTGTCTGCTTGGAGATGGAGAGTTATCTGAAGGCTCTGTTTGGGAGGCAATGGCCTTTGCTGGGCTTTACAAGCTTGATAATCTTGTTGCTATATTTGATGTTAACCGTCTTGGACAAAGTGACCCTGCCCCTCTGCAGCATCATGTTGAAATTTACCAGAAACGCTGTGAAGCCTTTGGGTACGTGATTGAAAGAAATTTGGTATAGTCTTCCATTTGAAACTGAATGTTTTGTTTGCTTTTCAGAATTTTTCAAATGAGCTTTCAGCTCTAAAGGGTACCATCACCAAGAAAGATGGTCTTTCATAATGCCTGATATTGGTTGTCTTTATTGGTACAGCAGGAATATTAGAAGTGGCAGAATTTTTTGTTTAGAGGAAAAATAAAAGGACTGCTTACTCAAATACATTTGTTAGAGGATCTTAAAGCAGTTTTTATCACATTAAATACAGATTTTATAACTGTTTGTATGACCAAATGTACGGTCATAGCAGTACGAAAAGGCCCGAAAAAAGGGCATGGAAACCATTACTAGTAAGAAAATTCTTTGTGTGTTGGCTTTCATTTAGTTTAGAAATGTATATTTCTATGTAGATGCAAAAATCCATGATAAAAAACTTTGTCAGATACAACAGCAGCCATGCAAATTATGATGGAGCTTTTTTATTATTTTTGTTATTTTTCTTTTTTTTAATCAACTTTCATTGTCATTTTTTTAATTGATTTCTAGATGTTCGATTTGCTCTTGTGATTAAAAATGGCTATTATGTCTGAAGAAATGTAGGATAACTTAGTTATCTGTGGGCTGTGAATTTTGCTAGTAGCTGTTAATACCTCTGTGATGAATTTTGCGTTATAAAAAAGGGACTATGATATTTTATGATCTCAAATGAATGCTGGTTCATGTTTCTGGCATACTTTGGGTCTCTTAAAAAGACACTGTATTGGAATGAAGTTAGTATTTGTTATTGTTATTGCGAACTACCAGAGAGTGTCACATGCTAAAACCCTTTAGAAACAGTTGATCTGTTTGTGTTCTTAGCTGGCATGCTATTATCGTTGATGGACACAGTGTGGAGGAACTGTGCAAAGCCTTTGGCCAGGCCAAACATCAGCCAACGGCTATCATTGCGAAGACTTTTAAAGGCAAAGGCATATCAGGTAATAAAACATCTATTGCTTTGCATACACATGTGTATATAATAATATATAATATATAAGAGGGGCCCAAGAAAGCTGGTTAATATTCAAGGACAGGTAGCCTGGGAGGAATACAGAGAAATTGTCCGAACAGCCAGGGATTAAATTAGGAAAGCTAAAGCCCTGACAGAATTAAATCTGGTCACGGACATCAAGGGCAACAAGAAAAGCTTTTATAGGTACGTCGGTGATAAAAGAAAGACTAGGGAAAATGTGGGCCCTCTCCAGAAGGAAATGGAAGACCTGGTTACCCGGGATATGGAGAAGGCTGAGGTACTCGACAACTTTATTGCCTCAGTCTTCACCGGCAAGTACTCAAGCCACACTGCCCAAGTCGCCGAAGGCAAAGGCAGGGACTGGGAGAATAAGAACCACTCCCTCTAGGAGAAGATCAGGTTCGAGACCATCTAAGGAACCTGAACGTGCACAAGTCTATGTGACCTGGTGAGATGCGTCCACAGGTCCTGAGGGAACTCAGGCAGATGAAGTTGCTAAGTTGCAATCCATCATATCTGAGAAGTTGTGGTAGTCCAGTGAAGTTCCCACTGACTGGAAAAGGGAAACATAACCCCCATTTTTAAAAAGGGAAAAAAGGAAGACCCGGGGAACTACAGGCCAGTCAGTCTCACCTCTGCGCCCAGCAAGATCATGGAGCAGATCCTCCTGGAAACTGTGCTAAGGCACATGGAAAATAAGGAGGTGATTGGTGACGGCCGACATGGCTTCATTAAGGGCAAATTGTGCCTGACAAATTTGGTGGCCTTCTATGACAGGGTTACAGCATTGCTGGATAAGGGAAGAGCAACTGACGGCAGCTACCTGGACTTGTACAAAGCATTTGACGCTGTCCCGCACAACATCCTTGTCTCTAAATTGGAGAGGCATGTATATATGACGGATGGACCACTTGGTGCATAAGGGATTGGCTGGATGGTCGCACTCAGAGTTGCGGTCAACAGCTTGATGTCCAAGTGGAGACCAGTGATGAGTAGCGTTCCTCAGGGGCCGGTATTGGGGCTGGTGCTCTTTAACATATTTGTTGGTGACATGGACAGTGGGATTGAGTGCACCCTCAGCAAGTTTGCCGACGACACCAAGCTGTGTGGTGCGGTTGACACGCTGGAGGGAAGGGATGCCCTCCAGAGGGACCTTGACAGGCTTGAGAGGTGGGCCCGCGCGAACCTCATGAAGTTCAACAAGGCCAAGTGCAAGGTCCTGCACATGGGTCGGGGCAATCCCAAGCACAGATACAGGCTGGGTGGAGAATGGATTGAGAGCAGCCCTGAAGAGAAGGACTTGGGGGTGTTGGTTGATGAGAAGCTCAGCATGACCTGGCAACGTGCGCTTGCAGCCCAGAAAGCGAACCGTATCCTGGGCCGCATTAAAAGAAGCGTGGCCAGCAGGTCGAGGGAGGTGATTCTCCCCCTGTACTCCACTCTCGTGAGACCCCACCTGGAGTACTGTGTTCAGCTCTGGGGCCTCCAGCATAAGGGCATTGACCTGTTGGAGTGGGTCCAGAGGAGGGCCAGAAGACGATCAGAGGGCTGGAGCACCTCTCTTCTGAAGATGGGCTGAGAGAGTTGGGGTTGTTCAGCCTAGAGAAGAGAAGGCTCCGGGGAGACCTTATAGCAGCCTTCCAGTACCTGAAGGGGGCCTACAAGAAAGCTGGAGAGGGACTTTTTACAAGGGCATGTAATGATAGGACAAGGGGTAATGGCTTTAAGCTGAAAGAGGGTAGATATAGATTAGATATAAGGAGGAAATTCTTCACTATGACGGTGGTGAGGCACTGGAACAGGTTGCCCAGAGAAGTTGTGGATGCCCCATCCCTGGAAGTGTTCAAGGCCAGGTTGGATGGGGCTTTGAGCAATGTGGTCTAGTGGAAGGTGTCCCTGCCCATGGCAGGGGGGTCGGAACTAGAGGATCTTTAAGGTCCCTTCCAACCCAAACCATTCTATGCTTCTATGATTATGATACGTACATAGCGCTGCAACAAAGGTGCAATCATTAAAAAATATAAAAGTTTAATGTTTCATACACTAGAAGAAGTTGGTATCCTATCAGCTTTTTGACTTGATCATACTACCATACAATCTGAAAACTCAGAATTTCACCCTCTTGTTTTTTTCCTTTGTTGCCTTTTCTTATGGAGGACATTAGATTGACGCTTCCTTGGAAGCAGGCAAAAATGTGGCTCTCGGTTCTTCACATTATCCAGCCATGTGTGCTTACATGTTGACTGGGCTTTTACAGAACCCCAGTTGCAGAGTAGGATTTCCTCTGCTGTCAGCTGTATTTGAGTTGTTACTCTTCAAAAAGTCTTTTCTCGTCTGGAAGCTGGCTGGGGGCAGCAGGGAACATTGGACCACATGACTTGGTCTTGAAAATTGCCCTTGCAAAAGAGGGCAACCTTCTTGGCTTGCTCTTGATCCCTAGACTCACAGAGACTACTCTGAGAAGGGAGTAGCTTTGTCATAGAAACTCCCTGCTCCCCTGTTGCAGGTGACTGGGTCTGCAGTATAAATGCATAGAAGACGAGGAGGGATGCTGCATTTACAGTTTTGACAAAGCTGCATGAGACGTGGTACATAGGCTACCTGGTCATACTACAGGTTATTTCATATGATCTGATGTGTGTAATTCATTGAGATACAGGATACAGTAGTCCATAGAAATTATTTCATAGGTTAGCAGCTGTTTGAATTTTGGAGTTCATGTTGCCTCTAAGAGCCTTTTGTAGTTTTCCTGTGGTGTGAAACTTACCTAAATGTCATTGTCTAGGGGACAGATACGTACCTACATGTTTGAGCAATAGCATGCAGAAGTCTTTCAAACTCTTTATACTTCTCAACAGTGTTAGTGCTAAGAAAATTATTTTGGTTCTTTCAAGTGAGATGTGTGCTAGCTACTGAGCATTGTATCCATAGAATGGAGTAAATGCATATTCAGTGTGTCAGGGGTTGCTGTGATTCTGTTCAGCTACAGCTTTTAGCAGCATTCTGTGAATTTGTCTTTCTGACCAGATAAATATTAATAACAAGAGTGAATGTCTTCATTCCTCTTCATTGAGTAAGCGAGCAAAATTCATTATTCTTACTGACTTACTCAGTGAAAAGCAGCATATCAGCCAGAGAGGTAATTTTGCTGTTAGTGCCGGATGCACAAAGATAAGAGTCATTAGAAGCTATTAAAATAAAGCTGAAAAACGTCAGGACTTGTTTGAATTAGGCAGTTTGGTTAACTGTTGTTTGCAGCTTACCTGAGTTTGTTTATTTAGGCCTAACTGTTGAAATTTCTTGTTAACTGTTCACACTGATTTACTGTTTACTTCTTGCCACACTTATGGACCAGGTCTTTTAGGTGCCAATTTAAAAACAATTTCAGTAGAAGACACTGGAATTTCGCCACTAGTTTGGAATATATGGAATTTGACTATTTCTCTTATGTATTTAAACATGTCTGTCTTAATGCAATTGAATACTATTGGAATTGTTTACAGTGGGAATAATAAGGAAGTTCTTCCTTGGAAGACTATACTAGATTGTCATACTCCACTGCACTTTTATCTGGGTAAAATCTGCAGCTAAAAACTTAAATAGTTTTTATATTTTTCTTACTTGTAATGTAATTTTAAATACACAGGTGTTGAAGATAAGGAAAGCTGGCATGGAAAGCCCCTCCCAAAAAACATGGCTGAACAAGTCATTCAGGAAATAGATGACAAAATCCAAAATAAGAAAAAGCTTTCTCCAGCCCTCCCGGAAGAAGATGCACCTGTAGTAAATATTAGAAACATTAAGATGCCATCTCCACCAACTTACAAAGTGGGAGAAAAGGTACTCCCTTCCTTTTTCATTGTTTGTCAGATATCTTCCAAGTGTGAGACTGCTTAATGGATGGCAGGAGGTTTTGTGTTCTCCCTTGCCACGATTTCAACTACCCACCTCTTCTCTCCTATTTTGAGTATCCTGGTAAACACCTACCTCTCTGGTGTGACACACTGACATTCAACTCACTGGGTATTGAAAGGATATGTTAAAATACAAAGAGTCAAATCACTCCTCTTCATTTTGTGATCATTATCAATTACCCAAACTATTTTATGTGTATTTAAAATTGAAGAAACTCCACGAGGTTCAGTGAATTTCTGTGATTGGAAACCAAAGTTTTCAAAATTTCCTAGCTGGATTGGTAGGGAGTTGCTGATTTCAGCGGAGATGTGTGTCCTGGTGCTTTGCTGTTTTTTTTCTTCTTTTGTTTACTCTTGTGTGTGTCACTGTTCTCATATGTACTTCTGATACTGCTAACATTTAAAATGTTTTTGGTTGTGGTTTGTTTTGTTTTTTTTTTAATTGTATGTGCATGCACTCATGGAAAAACAAGAAAATGGAAAAAAAAAGCTGCTAGAAACAGAAAGTTGTAACAGTACTGCTGTATTTTTCTTTTCCTAGTGGGCTACCCGCAAAGCTTACGGTGTTGCACTTGCAAAACTGGGCCATGCTAACGATCGAGTGATTGCTTTGGATGGAGACACAAAGAACTCCACCTTCTCAGAGCTTTTTAAGAAAGAACATCCCAGTCGCTACATTGAATGCTACATTGCTGAACAGAACATGGTAACTAGTCTCTTGGTTTTATGAAATACTGGTATTACACAGCAGGATCTGAGACCATTCAGTCTGAGTCTTTAGAGAGTGGGGTTTTAATATTTGCTTTTCATATGTGTATTCCTGGATATTTAGTTTGACTTGCTCACTTCTTAGGGAAAAACTAGGCTATGGCAAAAGCTTACACGTATAATCCAACAGGAGTGCTTCTAATCATTCTTTCCTAATCCCCCTCTTTTTTTCTTTTTATTTTTGTGGTCATATTGTCTGCATTTCAGCAGAACACAAGGAGATGGCAACATGTAAACAACAGTAATACTTTCCACAGTGTGATTTGTAGAGATTTAACTCTGAAATGACTTTTTAGGGTTTTTTTCTTCACAAAAATGGTATGTCACAATGTGACAAGGAGTTCTATGCTAGGCTGGGGTATAAAGATGAGGACAGAGAAACAGTTAATAAATTTAGCCTGATGACATTTGTACAGAAAGGACTAAAATAATTTGATAACTAATCTGTTTGACTGAGTCTTCAGTTGTCACCTGTATGAGTTCACTGAAGCAAATGAAATTAAAGACATAAATTCAGGCAGAAATTTGTTGTTTTCTTCGATGATTTATAACCAAAGAACCCATGGACTGTCTCTTGCAAATTTTATACTAAGGCAGTTTCATGAGCTTGAGTCAGGCATTTTGGATTTACATCAGCTTAGGAGAAATTTGCCATGAAGAGCAGACCAACTTCTGAGCAAAATAAATGTATGGGCTAATTGTAGCAATAAACGATTTAAGGACCTTGTTCTAATTTCCGTCTTGCTGAAGAAGGGCCCTTTTAGTAAATACCAGTCCAAATAACACAGGTAAATCCATGCCCACTTAGTAATGATAATTTTTGTCTGCTGGAGATAGTAAAACGGTGTCCTTTGGACTGAAACTGTAAGCCTTTGATCCAGCAAAAAAAGAGGGGGATAAGTCTTAAAACTGTGAATGGCTGCTTGGAACAGGTAAAGAAAAGAAGCTGCCAGTAAGGATCAACAATAACAGCTAGCAGTTGAGGCAAGCAGCAGAGGAGATGCGGGAGGATAGATACTGGGAGAGTGAGTTGCCTCCTTTCCTTTTTGGAAAGGCCAACAATTAGGAGCAGGACAGAGGTTTTTAATCTGTATTGAGAGCTTGTTGCTGAAGTTTTATGGTAGGAAGTGCCACAGATGATCTCTTGGAAACAATCGATAAATGAGGAATTCACTGTTCTTGTACATTGTACAATCTCCCTCTTTTCAGGTGAGCATTGCAGTTGGTTGTGCCACTCGTGACAGAACTGTTGCTTTTGCCAGCACCTTTGCTACCTTCTTCACACGGGCGTTTGACCAGATCCGTATGGCTGCCATCTCCGAGAGTAATGTCAACCTCTGTGGATCGCACTGCGGTGTTTCTATTGGTAAGGGCAGCCTTGGCCTATTTATCAGCAGTTCCCATCCATTTAGTGATAAGTGTCGAGCAGTCAAACTGATAATGCTTTGTGGAGACAATCAGTAGTAAAGCTGTGATGGTATAACAGTGGCACCATTTATAGGAAGAAGTCGTATTTGCAACTCACTTTTATCAGACACATCGTTGTATTTGGAATGAGAAAGATTTCAACTCATCTGCTTTTTTTCTCTTTTATCAGTTTGGCCTGATAAACATAGGACTTTTTCCTACAAGCTTTTCTACTCTACAAGTATAGAGTGATATATAAGGGATTGGATTGAAAGTGAGGAGCTTGGGTTCCTTTCCATCTTTGCAGTTGACGTCCTCTGTAATGAGAATAGTTGTGTGGTTACTGTATCTTTGTTTCCCAGTCCCCAAAATAAGAAACTAATGAAACTTATTCTTGCACAGATGCTCTTGTCCACCAATCTCAAAAACACTTTATAAGGAATAAATATTTTTGTTTTAATATGCCTTTGAAGATCACCGATTTGAAATAATTGCTTCAACTTATCTCAGTATTTCTTACTACTGAAGCAGTTAATGTGTTGATTAAAAAAACCCCGAAACCTCAAAGTACTAATGGAACAGGAACTGTGAAGCTGTTACGTAATTCAGGAAATTGGCAGTACCTTCTCTGGTCTTTGCTTCCCATCATGACTGTTTGGTACATGTCAGATCATATTGGGGTTTGATTTTGGTTTGAGGGAGGAAGGGAGTTTTGTTTTTTTAGTGAATTGCATAGACATCACCCATGAAAACAGGAGCAGACTTGCATACCAAGAAGGAAAATGCCAGTAGACATTTATGCTTGAAAAACTACTAGGCATTTATAGGGGAAAAGAAAGAGGGAGAGCTGACAGGGCTAGTAAATTAAGGTGCTCTCCATACATCAATTTTTCAGTTGATTTAATAGTTTTGGCTAGCAGTATGGTTTGGAGGAGGGTTGGGTTTTTTTGTTTAAAGCAAAATAGTTAGTTTGACCTGTAATACTGGTAAAGCTTTAAAGATTTAAAGATGCTTCATAAACGTATGTAGTCTCATCCAGAACCTCAAGCTTAACCTGCAGCAGTATAGAGTATGCTTTAGTAGTGGAGACTGTAAGTAGAGTATATCAGATTATAGCTTGTATATGTCATTAAGGGAGGGATTCTATTACAAGCCTCTTTTCTTTTTAAAATCAGTCCTCCCACCTCATCGTAGTCTAGTTCAATCCAGTTTAAGTCTTTTAGCAAGCAGCAAAGGGTATTGGTGCAAAAGCCAATTAGCTTTGGTCTTTGCTCATTTAAGAAGATACAACTCCTTTGGGTTACCTCAATTGTTCCGCTGTGAGCTGTGATTGTGAAGTGCATACTTAGATTTATAAAGTTGTTTGAGTTACAAATCTGATTCAGGCCTCAGCTCTGATTTTCAAAAAAGAATTTGAACCCAAAGTTTTGCAACCAAGTTGTAAAAGAAAGTAATTCAGAGAAATCCTTTAGCAGTTAGAAAATTCAATTTTAAATGGAAGGGTATGAATTAAGTGTACTTCCTGTTAGAACTTTGGGCCTGCATGGATCCTAATTGGTTCTGTGGTGAAAATTGAAGTTCTGTGTATGCAGTTCTAGGTAGACCTGGGCTTCTGCTGCATTGAAATTTGGACCCATTAAATTTATGAGAAATAACTATCACAATGACCTTCTGAACTTGTACTAAGTTCACCCCTAGACCAATAGTTGCTGATGGACCAAAACATCTAATGAAATATTAAATGTGTTTTCAAGGTCATAAGAGAATAATGGGAAATCTGTATTTTCCAAACTGAATACACGGGGAAAGAAATCATAGTGCACATGTGTCAAAAATAGAAATATCAGTTGTTTAGACAACCAGTTTTATATTCTAGACATTTGATACTGTTCATATTAAGCACTCACATTTTTTTATTAAGCTATAAATATAGGTTTTGCAGATATAATTGAAAATTACTCTCTTTTGATCTGTGTTACTCTAAAACCACATAAATCAGGATTTTTGTCAAGATGCACTTGGGACCGAACTCAACTTAGTGCTAGTCTGTAAATTACTAGTAAGAACTGTGAATGCTGGTATTATTGGCACCACGTTAGCAAAAGTAGGACAAGCATGAGTACTCTCTTTACCTTGAGTAAGATTCTGATTCAGGTACCTGTTAATTTTGTTCTTCATAATTTCACTTTTCTTCTATGTATGCATTGTGTAGGTGCATTTTAGGAAAGGAAAACGCCCACTGAGATCCCACTCATTCAGTCAGTGCATACAGATTTAGAAACTGTGACGTTGAGAATTTTTTTCATGTCATGACTGAAAGCCGAGGTGCTCTCTTTTCCTGGTTCGTGCTTACTTTATTTGTAACGTGTAGTGGCAGAGTTCAATGATTGCTTTCTTTAACATGTTTAAAGTTCTTCGGAATTTTGTGCTGCCCTTATGAAAATACCCTCCTCCTTCCTCGTGAACTCGTCCTTGAGTAACAGGTAGTGGGTGCATGTGGGAAGGCTTATTGCCCTGCTTCTGCTCTGCAGGCTGTGACATGACTGGATTCAGAACTCTTTGCATGGTTAGTTTGGAACAGTGCCATTCCCAAAGCACCATTACATAAGGTCATTGGGGGCGGGGGGTGTTGTGTGGTCGTTGTTTCTTTAACTATGGAAAATCATGGCATCCAGCACATGTTCTGGCTAACGATTCTTTTTCATAGATCTGCAGTTTATGCCATAAGGCACTTGGTTGTTAAATGAACAACACGGATGCCCTATTGCTCTTTAAAAGACTTTTTATAGTATTAAAAAATACATACCTTTCATTTAATCTCGAAGTGAGCCTAAGAATTTGAGAGTAGTTGTACCAAGTGCACTCTCCATTTCTAATGGAACACATGCAATTCTTTCACACTTCCAACAGTTCAAATCTAAAGGAACACTATTGACAAGTATAAATTTTGCTTGTGCAGCCTCAGTATATGTAAATCTGAAAATGCTTGGATATCTTGTGACCCTCTTTCTGTATTTGTACCCTTCCTACTTTGGTTGTCTTCCTTTTGTGTTGTTTTATTGTTACACATTATTTTCTATTTTTTCTTTTTAACCCCAGTTCTCTTTCTTTTTAGTCTCTTTCTATCTTTATTTACTGTTTAGATGGTTCCAAGTTTAAGGAGAAGATGATTCTTTTCTCAAGCAGGTAGACTTGCATGTCCTGTGTGTGCCTGATTTGATACTTTTTTTTTTTTCTGGCTTACATTGAACCTCACTGCTATACTGAGTGATTGTCAAAAATGTGCATGTACTCTTTCGTAACTCTGGTTTAATTCTTTTAGGTGAGGATGGGCCATCTCAGATGGGATTGGAGGATCTGTCCATGTTCCGGGCTGTTCCTAACGCCACTGTGTTTTACCCTAGCGATGCTGTAGCCACTGAAAAAGCAGTGGAAATAGCTGCCAACACCAAGGTTTGCATCACAGTATTTCTGAGCCAGAGAATAATTTTTTTTTTGCACTTCTTTTGCTGCTTCTGGCATGTTTCTTGCATGTCTCTACCCACATAAATTCTTTCAAAGGCTCCAGCGTGGCAGTGGGATGTTTTCTTTGCATTGAAAGGTTGCAGACATTCTGTCCAGGCTAGTGCAAAGTGAACAGTCTGGAGTCCTGTGGGCCAGATTTGGGGAGACGTAAATGATTACACAGTGATTGCAGTTTGAGTCTAAATTGGCTCAGAAATAAGGGCATGTGTAACTCTCTTGTTGGTCTTTAGCAAACTTACAGAAAGTATACTCCTAGCATGATATCTCTGGGGTCAAAATTGAAGCTGGATGTGGAAAGATAAATTTTTCTTTGGAGAGGATTTAATTTGAGGATTTTGATCATTAAGTGCGTGTACATGAAAGCTCAGGAGTCAGGTCCTTTAGTAGTCTAAGACAGTGTACCTCTTTTGGAGATACTGAGAGCTGGTGCTTGTGCTAGTTGACAGTCTCACTGGTCATCTTTTGCTCCTCTGTTGCCAGTGGTGGAGTGCAGTTAAATTGGACTGTGGCTGAAGATGACTAAGACTTCCCATGTGGCTGTGACAGAGTTTCTGATCTCTCTTACCTTCAGCTAATTTGCATAGGAATTGTCAAACGTCATTGGTAGCATTGGGTCGGATCATCTCCTTGATCAGTACTTATTTTGTCTGCCATAGGAATTCACCTTGAGAAAGGAGCAAATCTGAAAAATTTCAATCTTAGTACAGCTTTTAAGTGAAGGAGAAGAGACCAACATCCACCTAAAAAAAAAAAAAAAAATCCCAAGTAACCAGCGATAGGACGAGAGGAAATGGCCTCAAGTTGTGCCAAGGGAGGTTTAGGCTGGACATTAGGAGAAATTTCTTTACTGAAGGAGGGGTCAGGCCTTGGAACAGGCTGCCCAGGGAAGTGGTTGAGTCACCATCCCTGGAAATATTTAAAAGAGCATGCTCTAAGAAGAGGTTAACTATATTGTAATGTCTGAAACAACCAACTATTGAAAAAGGACGGGGGGGGGGGCGCGGGGGGAGAAAAGTTTACGCCGTAGAACCAGAGGTAACATAGAAGAGTGAAAACCAGACAAATAGAAAAAGTCGTTTTGCTGTATTTTTTTCATAGAGTTTACAAACTAGAATGTCAACACCTTTCTGGTTTTGTAACTTATAACGTGTTTACTTCGGAAACAGGGCATTTGTTTCATAAGAACTAGTCGTCCTGAAAATCCTGTCATTTACAACAACAATGAGGACTTCCATATTGGACAGGCAAAGGTAAATATTGCCCAGATAAATAGAATCAGAAAAAATATGCAAAGTTCCTCCTGTAAAAGCCCCTTTCCCTCTAAAGCATTTCAATGCCAAAGATTTGATCTTTTTAGTAAAATCTCCAGAAATGTTAGAAATAGCAATAAGATTTATTGTTAAAAGTACATGGAAACATTTTCTTGCAGGTGGTTCTGAAGAGTAAGGATGACCAAGTGACTGTGATCGGAGCAGGAGTCACTCTGCATGAGGCTCTGGCTGCAGCAGAGCAGCTGAGAAAAGGTGATTAGATTATGGTTTGGTTTTTTTTCCTTTTTTATCATTTAACACAGCAAAGAAATCAATACCACTCAGCCTAACTGCTCACCCTTTGTACTGGTAAACATTAATTAAAATGTTACAGACAGCTGGTCACCTGTTAAGCTGATACAGTGCAACATAGTATACATCTGCCAATCTTGCCTAATTGAGTAGGTTTTAGTTAGCTTAGCAGCATTAGTAGCCATGAAAATTGCCAAACTGATCAGATCAAAGTCTCTTTAGAATTGCTAATCTGTCTGAAAGTGCCCTGCAGGCAGAATCTTAGAGGAAGTGTGTAAGAAACAGAGTGATCCTTCCCTGGCACATTGTCTGGGCGGGCTAGGGTACCAACACGATAGAATGCAATCAAGCTGGGGCCAGTTAACAAAATACAGCTTGTCAGCTGAGCCACAGCAACTGTGTGTGCTCTTACACAATGCTGATGATAAGCAGTGCCTTGTATAGATAAGGTTCACTGCTACTTGGGTTTTTTGAATGAATGTATCAACTTTTAACTAGCGTGGGAGGCAGTAGTTCTGTGATAGTGCTCAAATGCGCTGACATCTCACAGCAAAGATAAAAATCCTTCAGTGAAATAAGAAAAAGAAACCGTCAAAAATCCATCTGTGAGTCAGTAGCCTATGCCCAGGAAGACATTACAAATAGTAAGAGATAATAGAATTAATGCTGCCTGTGGCTTACGGGTAGCTTTGTATGCTGTATCTTGGTGGACAGGTACTTTGTCATGACCTTGAGCCATCAGGCTTAGGACATTTTGAAAGTTGTATTTTCAGAACTATTGTTATTTTTTGGCATTTACCATGCTTTGCGATGCTCTGCTGATCTTGAAGTGTGAATAACCAGCTATGGAGAGGTAATCTCTTAGTGTGGAGGCAGTGTCTAATACCTAAAATATATTGGTCACTAAAGAGCCTTCGGTTACAAAACTGTCAACATAACATAGGGCTTCTTTATGTATGATAAGAGTTGACTCAGTGTTCAGCTAGCCAAGATCAGACAAAACCTCACGTAATTTGCTATTCTTATAAACAATCGCCATTTGTACGTAGCTTTAACAAGCAATCTAGGCCTGCCTTGTGATGACAGGACAAATTCTGGTTTTGAGGCCAACCTTAAGGGCACCACGATCAGGGCTGAGGCAGTTCAATACCTGATAGGTGGGCAGCCTGCAATGCAGAATTCAGAATGCCTACAGACCGAAGAAGCAGAAGGAAATTGTGCTTGGCTTGAAATAAAGTTAAAGGTAAAATAAAGTCTAGGAAAAAATTGTGATTGACAATCTGAATAAGAAGGATTTCCTGGTGACTAGATTCTGCTCTTACCCGTGGGAAGGCCAGTTAGATTACTGTTTTGCTGACGGGCACTCCTAGTGACCTTGAGTCATTTATCCAAGGCTTTTCTGCCTCAAGAGTTTTGTCTGTGGAATGGATGGATATTACTATCTCACAAGGTGCCCGGAGAAAGAATACATACAAAAATTAGGGTTGGTTGGGTTCTGTGGTAGACAAGCCATAGGTACAGATACCTGGGAGTTAGTGTAGACAGTTTTCATAATGGCTCTAAAAGATCGGAGGGGCTGCCTGTACTACTTCTATTGTCTTGCATTCTCCAAATTCATGTTGCAAATCATTTCATTCTATTTCTGCAGAAAAAATCTTCATCCGTGTGATTGATCCCTTCACTATAAAGCCCCTGGATAAGAAGACAATACTTGAAAATGCAAGAGTGACCAAGGGCAGAATCATCACTGTTGAGGACCATTACCATGAAGGTGAGCTGGGTCCAGGAGGTCACAGCCCACACAGTTGTTCCCCAGGGGTTGGAAGCTCATAGTTTCTCCTGACCCGAGAGAGAAGTATGGGACCTGATGTTGTCATTCAGTTAAAGTGAAAGAGAGGTTTTAGCCTTTTACATTGCTGTTACGATTATAAGATGACACTGAGGGTTGAAAGTTGCCTAAGATGTAATGGGTTAATCAGGGCTGCCTTTCTGATTAACTTGACCTTGTGTGCCCTTCTCTATGTGTGGTACAAGTGAAGTCTTGATTAATTTGTGCCCAGTGAAATTGTAAATTCCTGCTCTGGTGCAGTGATTCTGCACAGAATGGTCTCAGAATGGCTTTACAGCAGCTGCTCTGCAGTTTGTTAAATTGCAAGAGAGACCATTGCTGTGCAGGTTTCTTAAGTTTTCCCTGTGTCCAAAAGCTTGATTCCAGGTTGCTTGAAGTCAGATGGTTTTGCCAGTTTCCACAGTCACTCTGGGTTAAATTCCTCTCTCTTTCTTCTCCACTGCTATAAAAGAGCAGATCGGGGCCTGTGAAGAGTCAGAGCACTTTATATCCTCACTGGACTCTTTTTTTGTTCCTTCATTTCACCGGCTTACAAGCAGTTTCAGAATCTGTTGTTGGTATATGTGAGTGTTCTTAAGCTAGGGTAAAAAGTGCATGATGCATGCAAGAAGGAATTTCTAAGATGATTCCCAAGTAAATCTTAAGGTAAAATGCTTCTTGAGAGAAGCAGAGTAGTCTCTATAAGAGTCCCCCAGCTTCTGTGCCAGGATTTTATTTAGAATCATTTAGGTTGGAAAGGACCTTAAGATCATCAAGTCCAACCGTTAACCTAACACTGCCAAGTCCACCACTAAACCATGTACCTAAGCGCCACGTTTACACGTCTTTTAAATACTTCCAGGGATGGTGACACGACCACTTCCCTGGGCAGCCTGTTCCAATGCTTGACAATCCTTTCAGTGAAGAAATTTTTCCTAATATCCAATCTAAACCTCCCCTGGTGCAACTTGAGGCCGTTTCCTCTTGTCCTATCACTTGTTACTTGGGAGAAGAGACCAACCCCCACCTCGCTACAACCTCCTTTCAGGCAGTTGTAGAGCGCGATGAGGTCTCCCCTCAGCCTCCTCTTCTCCAGGCTAAACAACCCCAGTTCCCTCAGCCGCTCCCCATCAGACTTGTGCTCCAGGCCCTTCACCAGCTTCGTTGCCCTCTCTGGACACGCTCCAGCACCTCCATGTCCTTCTTGTA
Source organism: Calonectris borealis (assembly GCF_964195595.1). Lineage (NCBI taxonomy): Eukaryota > Metazoa > Chordata > Aves > Procellariiformes > Procellariidae > Calonectris > Calonectris borealis. Next base: position 16,658,450 of record NC_134321.1, read on the forward strand.
CTGAGGGGGCCCAAAACTGAACACAGGATTCGAGGTGCGGCCTCACCAGTGCCGAGTACAGGGGCACGATCACCTCCCTACTCCTGCTGGCCACACTATTTCTGATACAGGCCAGGATGCCGTTGGCCTTCTTGGCCACCTGGGCACACTGTTGGCTCATGTTCAGCCAGCTGTCAACCAGCACCCCCAGGTCCTTTTCCTCCGGGCAGCTTTCCAGCCACTCTTCCCCAAGCCTGTAGCGTTGCATGGGGTTGTTGTGGCCGAAGTGCAGGACCCGGCACTTGGCCTTGTTGAACCTCATGGAGTTGGCCTCGGCCCATCGATCCAGCCTGTCCAGGTCCCTCTGCAGAGCCTTCCTACCCTCCAGCAGATCAACACTCCCGCCCAGCTTGGTGTCGTCTGCCGCCTTACTGAGGGAGCACTCGATCCCCTCGTCCAGATCGTTGATAAAGATATTGAACAGAACTGGCCCCAGTACTGAACCCTGGGGAACACCAATTGTGACCGGCCACCAACTGGAGTTAACTCCATAATCTGCTGCCGCTTGCTCTCTGACATGCCTTGTTTGCACAGGTTTTCAGGGGCTTGCCTGTGCAAACATGGCCCGTGAAGATGAGACCATATGCAAACAGAAAGCATCTGTTGTGAATTGCATGTCAGGCTTGCTCCTCCTGGGAGGAGATGGAGAAATTAGCAGAGGGGCAGCTGTGATCTATGGCATTAGTAGATATTGTAGATACCTACTAATAGAAATCAGTAGATATTATGAGAATATTATCCTACTTTAAGGTGAAGCATCACTCTTGCCAGGTATCTGAAGTGATCTGGTATTACCATAAGTGCTGGTTACACCATACTTTTGTTCCAGACTATGGATGGTGATGGCATCACTAAGCCTCATCATTTTCTAGCTTATCTTTCAACTCTGGACAAACATTTTACTGCAGATTTGCAAGGTGACAAAATCATCGCACTCTGAGGTGATGAACATGCAGTTTACACTGGCACAGCTTTCTCTGTGTGATGCAATCAAGGAAGGTCAAGTGTACACGCATCACAAGCCTGAATGCATTGCAAGCCCACATCAGGCTGATCTTACCAGCCACGTCCGTGGAGGCGCCTCTGGCTGGAGGCTGTTTGACTGGTTAAATCACACCGCGCCCGGAGCTGTGAAAAGCCCTGCGTTCCTGGATACACCCTAACTGAACTGCGGCACCAAGTATCTCTCCTACCAGGTCTCGGAGCACATGCTCTTGACACTATTCCTGCGTTTTCTTCTTCCCTAGTACTCCTGCTTCCAGGGTCTCTCCTGCCACCACACGGTTCTCCGTTGCATCCTTTGTCCCTGTGGCTGATAGGGATTCGGTCTGAGCTGAGCTCTAAGCAAAGATCGTGAATGTATTACATAACCCGGGGAGCTGCCTGGCGGCATCTACAGGCATTGTGAAAAGACGGAGCTCTTAAGTGCTCTTGAGATTGGTGGGAGTTAAGACTTTCAGCGCATTAAGTACACTTGTAAATACCCTTCAGTCTAAATATATTTTTAAACCTGGCTCTCGGTGGCTGGTGCTGAAGTGGTGAGGGCTTCCTGACAGTTCTGTGCCCTTTAGAGGTGCATGTTTGTTACTGCCAATTTTTAAGTACTTCAGAAATGTCAGGCTGGTTGTCCTCAAAATGTCTTTGAAAGAGGGCATGGTTTTCCTTTCACAAATGGGTAACTCAGACATATATTGTGATTGATGTTTCTCACGAGCATGTGAATTGAAGATTTGGCTTGCATGGGCCTTTGAATCAGATATAGATGCAATCTGTATGTCGCCTGTTGGAGCATACAGACATATGTCGTGCTTGACTTTTTTCCATAGGTGGCATTGGAGAAGCAGTGTGCGCTGCAGTAGTGGGTGAGCCTGGTATCACAGTCAATCGCTTGGCTGTATCTCATGTACCACGCAGCGGGAAGTCAGCTGAGCTCCTGAAGATGTTTGGCATTGACAAGGATGCCATTGTGCAAGCTGTTAAGGTGGCAGTGTCCAAATCAAGAAATGCGGAGTAGTTTGAAGCATCTTGTGCTGTGTTACAGAAAAGCAGTGTTCAGAGAAGTACTGGAAGTTTAAGGCAGGCAAAGGTGCTTTATGTAGAGAGTTCTAATAAAAATACCAGCTTAAAAAACCTTCTGGTTTTTAATCTCTTTTTTTTTCTCTGTGGGGTTTTGTGCAGTGGAGTAACATCTGAATGTTTTCAGTCATTGAAAAACCTTCAGGTTATTTAACAATTTGTGGGCAGCAGCGCTTTGTCTGCCTGCTGTATAGCAGGAGCGTTTTCTGCTTTGCAACTAACCTTCCCTACTGTGAGCTCCAGCACGGGAGTGGTTGGGCGCTCACCGAAGGTCTGAGCGGGCTGTGCTTCAGCAGGGAAATAGGCACTGGGCATTAGAGCCTAGAGCGAATGGAGTAACTTTTGCTCAGTGTTTGGTCCAACTTACTGCTGAAGATTAAAATCCTGTCTTGAAGGGAGTTTAGCGAAAACAGAGTTCGCTCGCCCCTCTTCTGTTAGGCATTGGATGGTGACAAGCAGAACGTGCACTGCGGGAGGAGGGTGGCCAGTGCCTTTGCTCCAGTTCCTCCTCTCTGCGTTGCCCTCCAGCCATTTAAAACCAAAGACAAGAAGGAAGCACCCCGTGTGCTGGATAATGCCGAAGTGGAAGGGGCTGTACCCAGTCCTGGGGGCAGCAGGGGAGGTAGAGGCCCAGCAGAGCGGTGGGAATGAGTGATGAGCCACGGGCTGGACTTGGAGAATGGTAGCTCAGTGAGCACAAGATCATTTAAGGGGGTTGAGACTCTTCGTAGGAACTTGTATCATATTTTCGAGTGCTTGGCCAGTGCTGCAGCAAGGGTGATAGGTGAGAGCAGGATGAGAGCATTGCCGCTGGGCAAGAGGCAGGAATGTTTAGAAAGCTGAGCTGGACTCCAGAAGAAGGATCTGAAAGAACAGCAGGAAATTCCCAGATAACTGAGAGGATGCGGCTGAACATGTAAGTTGCTTTTTCTGTAGAATTGACTCTTTGCGTGTGAGTTGGGTCAGCTGTTCATCTCGCATGATGGTTTCCACTGGGTGATTTTTAAATGTTTTGCTATTCATAAATGTTTTGCTTCGGTTTAAAAAAAAAAAATTAAAAATTCATTTTGTTCACTGCAGAGTACCAGATTTTAAAATTAGTACTAAAATATGTTTCTCATCCTGACTATTCCACAGATTACCCTTCAGAAAGATGTTATACAGCAGAGGAAACTAAAAAAGCAATTTTCATCAGAGCAGGGTGGCCATGCATAGTTCTCAGTTCACCCAAAAGCCATTAACAACACTACACTGCTCTGAGCAAGACTTTATTGCCGACTAACAACACAAAATATACAGTATTTTGGTATGACAGATTATTTCTACAGAGACATGTAAATAGCACATGTAAATGAGAATATAAATATTACAAAGTAACTTTTCCTCATCCTTATTGCTTAATTTAACCCCTGACATGTTAGGTAACTGCTGTGTTGGTGCAGGCCTGCATGCAATTGCTGATATTTCTGGTTGTGCAAATGGAACTGCAACACACAAGAATGATCAACACCGGTGCTTAAAATTTAAAATTAAGTACAACTAAAAAGTAAGTGTTTTAATTTCCTGAGCAAGGCTTGAAATTGCTTCTCTAAAATGCTGGGCTGTTTGGGCTAATGGCTTTTAGATCTACGTTTCCTTGCAATTTCATGTTTTATGGCTCTTTCTGTCTGACCTGATGCCTTCATTCTTCTATGGGTATGAAGACATTTTTAATAAAATTTTAAAGGTATCATCTTCTTTTTCAGTCTGCCTAGGATTGCATAATGTGTAACATGTCCCTGTAGAATGAAAGGAATGTCGAAGTTGCACTTTATTTTACTCAAAGAAAAATGTTGGGGGATGAGTCAAATCAAGCTCTTCATTTTTCCCCTCAGAAGAGGAGATGAAATTTGCTGCTGTTAATAATCTCATTACTGCACCATTATGTCACTGCATGTAAAATCTCACCCAGCTTTCACTGGGTGAAATCATTATACGCCCACTATATTGAGTTCTGCCACAATAAATTAATCTGCTTCAGTGCTGTTGCACTGTTGGGGCTCAGCTGTGTAAGCACGCAGCTGGTGTTTGCCGCATCACAAGGGGTGAAGAGGAGGTGGCTTTGTGGTTGCCAAGATTCCTACTGAAACGCCCAGAGCCTGATCCAGAACCAGCAGAGGATAATACTGGTCGTTTTGTTGATTTTGATACACCATAGGCAGACTAACATGGTTGCATGGGGGAGGGAAGGAGAAGTGTTTATATTTAATGGAATTAAATATAAACCTACATCAGGATTGTCTTATGGAGCTCTGCTGAGCCACAAATCACTTCAGAAGAAAGAATGGGACCCTGTAACGCAGTTTCAGCCTTATTTTTGAGGGGAGGGCGTGATGTCTTTTCTATGGTTTAACAGTTCAGTATTTCACATTAGCCATTAGGGTTTTATGTTTGCCTCATAAAGCAGTTCTTTTAATCCTAGAAATGCAGACAGCAGGGTTTTGTGGAACTCTCCTGAAATATTCCTCCTAGGCAGCTTTCCTCATACCTGCATGATGAAGAAAAAGACGACCGTCAAGCCTGTTGTGTTCGAATTGTCGTGTATCCATGCAGCTTTTCAGCATTCTTCATATTTTGTGTTCACGCACACAGATAAACATGAGCCTGGAGTCTGAAGACCCGACAAGAGAAACCTACCCCCACTCCCTGAATTTTTAATTGAGCTATAGAATTCTTATTCAGACATTGTCAGAAAACAGTTAGTACCCCATACAGGGCAGAGTATTAAAAACGTAAAAATGCTCTGCCACATGGAAAGAGTCAAGAATAATTCATTTTCAAACCCAAGCAGCTGTAATGAACCGTAGTAAAATATTTCTTTTTTTTTTTTAATTAAGAAAAGAAGATTGGAAATTGTAATTTAGAGAAGTTAGTCTTAAGACTTGACCAAAATGAAGTACCCAGGAAGGTCTAGGGAATGTGCATGCAGTCAGTAAGAAGATCACTATTACCTGTTGGCCTGAATTTGTCAATCAGAGGAACAAAACTGTCAAGTACGCTCCGAATTCGGTACACTAATTGTGAAAACAAACATTTTTTTTGAGATGAGCCAGAGGGCAACATAAAACATAAAAAATAGGAAAATGGCAAAAACCAAACACTGACACTTGCAATATTAATGAACCCAAGATTAGTGTTTAAACAAGCACTTTTGCGGTACCATTAATAACAAAGTAGTGACAAGGCTGATTCCTTGAGAGAACCATCCCCAACCTGCCAAAAACACTAGCACACGGTTACAAAGGAGACTTCTGGTCTCAGCTGGGAAGCCATCACTTGCTGCTCGTCACACCTTTCCTACAACATCCCTAGGGACTGCCAAGACTGCCCATTTTTTTTAGTATTGTTTTCGGTAGCTGCTGCCATCCGGGTTCTGCTGAGAGCTCTTCCTCAGGGTGTTCAGCAGCCTCAGTCCCGGGGGAATGAATGGCAGCCGAGTGCGCAGCACCTTATAGAGTGTATCTGGGGAGACTGCCTTGCTGCTAAAATTACACGTTGTCATGGCAACTTAGCACTCAGCCATTGCTGCAGCAAGAGGTGACTCAGGGTCTGGTGATCATTGAGAAGGAAAAATGAGTCAACCTCTCCCTTCAGTGTCACTAAGGCACGTTTGTCTCCAGCCACACTCTGTAATTGTGAATGAGAGGTTACAGGCTAGTTACGCGATGATTTACGGAATCTCGGCGCTAGCACTTTTACAGACTTGCCTAGTTTAACGGTGGTGTGACCTTGTATCCTTAGTGTTGACACAGAGCTGGCTGCTGTAGATACACTTACCTAGACCAAAGTATATCCCAGTGGTTTCCAGGGAAGCGAAGGTGATTAAACCAGTTCCAAGAGAAATAGTCCAATCTAAGGCAACAAAATAAATGTTTGGCTTTGTTCATTTTTTCTAGTGTGCAACAATTTATCCTTCTATGGAAGTCTTGCCTTACCTTTGTAGTAGTAGTAGCAAATTAGTAAAGCTCCAATTGCAAAGCAAAGAATGACAAAATGAAAGAATTCATCTGAAATAGAGAGGGAAGATTAGGTCACAACTGCAGGCATGGCCCTTACGAATACACCTTAAGGTGCAGTGTATCGTTCAGCCAATGAAGTATTTCCACATGAGATGTCTCATATTAAGCTGCAAAACATATGTGCACACAAGTTGTTATGAGAAGCCTTGATGATTTTCATCGAAAAGCCTTGATGCACTTCAACAAAGTACTCATGTCGGGGGGTAAAAATAAAAGTTTTTTTGAACCATGGACTAAGGTTCAACAGGGTTGACATCAGTTGAATTTAAAAACAAAAAAAAAAAAGAAAAAAATTACCATCCTTCCGTATGCCCATCCACCGTACTGTCCACTGACGGAGGCGAGTGTTCTCGTTCTCATATCCTACAACAAAGAAATGGCTTTTATTGCCATGGAACTCTGAAATTAAGGAGTTAGGTTTATTTCCCTTTTTGTATCTGAAATCGACTCTCAGAGCAGAATATATGTAAAACTGTTTGTCCAAAGGAAAGATCTGCGAGCCTTTCAGAAAGATCAAATCAGCAATTTTAAAATCACCCCCAAAAGAGCAGGTTTTTTTTTAAAAAGAAAGCATAATCAGATGGTTGCGTTAACAATACAGAATTGTTTTAGAGCACTCTGGGTCTTTTCTATCTAGTCTGGGACAATCAATAGTCTCAGAATTACAGCGGGGGAGTAAAGCAGCAGTACAAGGGAGCTTCAGTTTGATTCTTGGGTGCTTTGCGCAATTACAGCTACAATAACATAACCGTCTTCATTACTAAGTGTATGCGTACCATCAATCTACTAAAGCCTGATGTTGAAGTATTTCTGCACCCCCCAAATTAAGAACTGTACCTGACAATTAGTCTCCTACAGATAGGTACACTGATACATAGAAAGAACAGCATAAGAACAAGCTAGAGATTTTGAGAGGTTTAAATACAGAGCATTTTGCTCTACGCTAGTTGTGAGCAGAGTTGCCAAATTCTGTTCTTTCTCCAGTTGTATTGTCAAAAGTCAGAAAGAGCTGAGTATTTTACCAGATTTCCAATGACGTGTTCAAAGCAGGTTTTTTACTTTTTTGTTTGTTGATCGCTTGAGAAGACCCCTGGCCAGTCTGCTGCATATAAGCCTTTGGGAGTTGATTCATCACGAGTTTTAGATGCTGATTTCACTTACATTGGGCTGTGCATCCAGGCAACCACTGCCTGGCAGTGAATTTAATTTTCTCTAAAGATGTAACAGGAGAGTACTGGAAATGTACTCCAAATGAGCTACAGACGTTTGCTATTGTGCTTTTGAACCATGAAGCAACTAAACTTTGCCAAGAAATTCTGTTCCGGGTCACCTGATACTGGAATCACATTTTTGAATTTTTGATTGTTTGAGCATTCTGGACTGATCAAGTTTTGATTTGGGGACAAACTCAGTTGTTTGATTATTAATGTTAACATAGCATTAATAATTAACATAATAATAATTAACATAATTAATAATTAACATAATAATAATTAACATAATTAATAATTAACATAACACTCACAAATGTTCCTCTGTGCAGCAGTATGAATGATCTATAGACACAGAATTTATCAGAACATGAATTCATATTTAGCAAGTGTCTGTTCTGTATTACTCTGCCTCCTAAATGCAATAGTTCCACTGTAAATTTGTATCGTGGAATGACTTGCACAGTATTTCTTCTAATAAAGCATTACAGTTCATTTTAATAAGTATTCTCAAACTTCTACTTTTTTGATTAGGAGCTATCTAAGTATCAAGGAGCTGGTATAGCTACCATCGCTAAGCAAAACTCAGTCCTGAAAGACAGCATCCACAAGAAAAACTTCTGTTGGCTTGTTTGTATTTACCATCTGCAATTGAATCTTCTCTTCTGGTAATCTCTGAAAGGCAACATAGTTTTATTATTTCTGATCGTAAAAATACAAATATATTGTTTCCCACCATTATCAGCACCAGCAAGCACGGCAAGTATTCACCCATTTGGTGACTCAGAATAGACAAAACAGTACTTGAAAGTGCCAGGAAATGAAGGAAGTTAAAAGGGCCCAAGAACAGATAACAATAAAACTGACTAGTCGCAGTGATCCCAGGTTCTTTGAAATAGCTGGGCAGTAGAAGATGGATGGCCTCCGTGTTAGTAGTCAGTTGCTAGAACTGAAGCTAGAACCAAGCAGAGCTGGGATCACAAGTGCTGCGTGTGTGTATCACCCGAACCTGTCCAGTGCCGTAGGCATGGTGTCCTGCACTAGCTAAATATTTTCCGTGTCTCAGTCTGGTGTATGGAAGTAATCCAGAACTGAAGCAACAAAGCCCATGGTGAGAAGTGGAGAGGCCAAATGCCAACTGGAAGAGCACTGTAATCCTCTTTCTGCCCCTGGCAATGTGGGGAGAATATTGTATTACAATATATCCCTCAACCCTTAGCTCCCTGGGAATAGGTAACTCAAAAACCTCCTCTAGGGATTATGCTGCAACTTATCTTCTTCCCAACTCTGTCCTCAGCTGAAACAGTCCAAGCCACAGCACCTATTCCCCACTCCACAGAAGAAAAGTGGTTGAGCAGGTGTCCTCTCAAAAAGGACAGTCTGCTGGGCTGTCTGCCTCTCATAACTAATGAATGTGGCATTGGCCTGGCAGTGGGAGGGATGAGGTCGGTAATGCAATCAAGCCATTGAACATTTCCTACTATGGGCTTTTTACATCTGTTCTGCTGCTGCTCAGCAGTCCCTGATAAAAGGAGATTTGCCTTTAGACTGGCTGGCTGTTCAAGCCTCTCAGCTGGTACTGGTTCTCAGTTGCTTGTCATTTGGCTTTCACCTAGCATCTTCTGTTGGGGCATGCTCTGTGCTCTACGTGAGGAAGGCATTCAGAGCTGAGTGTCACTGTTTTGCAGAAACCAGGTTCCAGCTCCCTCCCCATCTTGCATCCCTGTTCAGCAGGAGATAGAGGGCTGCAGGGAATGCTGAAAACTGCCTAGCTTTCTTGGGGAAGACTGAATAGTTGCCCAATAGATTTGCTGGGTTTTCCCCTAAAAAGGATGACAGCTGCTGTGAGCTGACCTTGTGAGAACCTGGCAGGCCTACAAAAAAGTGAGTTAATCTGCTAGAATGCCTTGTACACATCACCTGCTATCAGCCAGCCGCTATGACAAGCTTGCAACAAAATGTCTGTACCATGCCCAGGCCCAACACCAGGCTAACTGGAAACCAATGGATTTACAGCTGGGGGGTTATTTTTTAATAGATAAGCATGTCAGAAAGAAGAAACTGCAGTTACAGTCTTCCTTCCAGCAGGATGAGGTTATCTGGGAACACCTACCTGAATCTCTGTACGGAACAACCTCTGCTGGTATGCCTAAAATATTACGCAAAGATGGTATAGATTAATAACCATAACAAGTATGCATGTCTTGCTGCCAGTCCTAGCCCATGCAACTCTGTGGAAATTAGTGTGGTTGTGTAAAAGTGCCAAGGTCGATACCAACTCTAACTCATTAGCGACGGCAGCTCTGTTGTGGGTTATGCGGTCTGGAAGAGGGAAACATGAACGGATTATTAACCACCCATACTCCATCTCTCACAAAATTAGGAAAGCCTTAACTTTTTTACATCCATGGTTCTATACCATAAGCTGATAGCTATTCCTGTGTGTTGACACAGCACATTTTCTTCATCTGCATTGTACTTATTTTCCATTTTTCCTTTGGAAGGAAAGGAAAAGCCTTGGGAACGAGATCCAAGGTGTGGTCCTCGCTGATGGTCTCTGGTCAGCACTGAGGGCTGACTGCAGACCCTGTAAGTAGTGGCTGTGACAGATATGTTCAAAATTCTTTTGCTGCATTTCAATGGGAACTGGGCAGACCCAGGCAGCAGGACTTCTCCCGCAACAGCAGATGTTTCTATTCTCCTGGTTCAACTCTAAGCACAGGGCATGGCTGAGTGTTAGTATTACTTGAGCTTCATCTCGTAGGAAATGCCTTTCGTACAGCCAGAATCTGACTGGTCATTGTCCTATGTCTATACATGTTAATATACCTTTGTTCAAAAGTCAAACCAAAGAATGCCAGAAATTATCCTTTTTTTGGTTTATATTGGTTGTCTCTAGTAAAAACCAGTACTGTTGTCACTTTGTCCTACCTCCAAGTAATTGGCCTTCAGTCTTCTGTCTTCCTAAATCTTCCCCATCACTGTCTGGATAGAGAAAGTGTTTTTTCCTCAGATTAAAGAAAAATGTGCCAGCAGTATCAGAAACAACAGCACTGTAGTTGTTTGCTCATAATATAATAATGGCCGTGGGATATGTAGGTAAAAATCAAGCCTTTGAAATGCAAGGAACATTATTAGCTGCTTTTGCCTCACAGCTCTCTCCAAAGCTGTCTGAATAGGAAAAAAGCAGCAAAATTGAAAGTTGGAATAATTTGTATAAAGAGGTGTAGTGAGAAAGGTCTTATTTTAAACACATACATCATCAGCACTGCTAATTAGTTTGAAAATTTTATTTCTAAATGTAACTCATTTGATCTTAATCAGCTAGTGGCTTTCTGTAACAGAATAAGCCAGTACCAGCATTATCACTTCATGTTGCCTGTCACTTCTTAGTCTCTCATTTTCCACAAACGAAATGGTCTAGCGGCAGCCAAAGTGACTTTTGATACACTGTCAATGTTTGCTAATAAGGAAAGAAATGCTAGAGAAGTACTATAGCATTGCCAGCTACTACTGTGCATTGACTATTCTTTGCCTCTTGCTATAGCGCAGGATTCAGTTAGACCATAAACGCACTGAAGATCATAGAAGTTATGATCTTTTAGTTGGGAAGAAATTTTCAGCAGTTTTCAACATTTCTGAAACCCCCAACTTCCACAAGAGCGGGAGGCAGATACTATTTTGCTGGTAATGAATCTAGAGGTACTGATTATTTTCTGTGTTCTCTCTTTTGCACAATTTCTTACTTTTTTCAGAGTTCTGCAGAATTGCTGCTGAATTGCTGCAAGTCTCCTATGCGAATCTCTTAGGAACACTCAATCAGAATAAATTATGTATCAGGGAAAAATAAAATAAATCCTCTTTACCTTGTGTATCTTCATCCATGGACTCATGGGATGAGTTTTCAGCCTTTTTTTCGCCTTGTGAAAGCATGAGGTTCCTTTCCAATCTCTTCAGGAGTTTCAATTTTTCATCTGTTTTATATATAGAGAAAAAAATATTAGAAACAACTATTTACATTTTCTCTCTTTTACAGTGACAGATTTCACAGTGCTTTATTAAAGGTTGTCTGACAGAAAATCAGTCAGTCTTATTTCAGCTGTGTTTTTTGCACACAAGGAGTAGTACAAAGCATTACAAATGAAAGCATCATATACACTACTGTTTAGACTTTCTTAAATGGTTGTGGTAGATGCCTAAAGCTTCATATTCTGGCCTTTAATTTACCCATAATGCTACCCCTGTGAAAATTCCCACTCCCTGAAGCCATAGCAGCTGCAGCTGAAAGATGCTTTAGCTGGAGAATAGTTGCTCACCCTTCCCCGGGCTACTTCTCCCTTCACGCCTGTGATTTCTGCTGGGTTCCCCGTGTTTATGCCGCAGTGCCAGCACCCTCTTGTGGCACAAAAGCAAAGCCCTCGAAGCCAGCGAGGCCAAGTCAGCGGGAGGAGAAACCTGCGGGGCGCTGACTCCCGGGCCAGGCAGTGAAGTGCTCCTGGCTTGCGTGGCTGGAGAATCACTGCAGGTGATTCTTAACAGCTTCAAATCCAGCTCTGTGCTGAGGGCTGGCGGGACTGTGCCGCTCTTCATTACTAGTCGTGGTATTCGGACACACGCAGCTGGACACGATCCCCCCCGGCTGCTCGATGCTGCTCGCTGTACAAGAGCAGCAAGGCAGTCCCTGCTGTGACAACCTTTCCTACTCTGGCAGATGACCAAAGCTGGGCTGCTCTCCGGGCTGGGAGGTCTCTCCCCTTCATGAACATGTTTGATCAAGGCAGAAACAGGAACAGGATCTCCTTGAGGGTCTTCAGTTAAATTCAGGGTCATCTTAAGTGAGTGCAGCTCTGTGGTCTATTAAAAACAATTAATGACTCTATGAACCCTGTCAAACTGCACTTCGTTCTTTATTGCACAACCAGGCAAACGAGAAGTGCAGTGGAGCCTATTCGTATCTCGTTGCCAGGTTCAGCACCCCGAGTGGCATCCTCTATCCACTCCTTTTAGTTACTACTACATGGGCTGCTCAGGTCATTTGCAAAAATATTTTCAGTGGCTCAGCTCGGATTTCTTACCGCTATGAGAGCTCAGAGAGGTCCAGGCTGGCTGGATAACAGTCCATGCCAAAAAGTGTCCTGAATGTCATGAATCCAGCTAGACAGGAAAAACTGGGGCACCGCTTTAGATCAGAGAAATTTCTTTGGCATCATCATCCCAGGACATCCTCTCTCCCTAAACGAACAAGCTTTTTTCCCCAGAAGAAGCCAAGTCAAACTAAAGCAAAATATGTCTTTGGATCCCATTATCACCATACCTAACTGACTTTTCTAAGCAGAATTTCTAGACATTTTAGTTGTTCACTAGTGATCACTTCCAAGCATATATCAGAATTTTCAAACTGGTGTCAAGTCCCACTGGCACTGCAGGAATTTTAACAAAATAGCTGACAAGCAGCCAGGTAGGACTCACCCTTTCCCTTGGAGCTGGGCAGCTGCCTGTATCTAGATGGCTTGGTTGTCTTCAGCAAGAGATAAAGAACAGCCATTGCCCTGACTCCTTTCTTCTCTGTGGCTTTCAGGCAGGCTGCACAGCCTCCAGGTAAGACATTGCAGCTGTTGAGGAGCTGAAAGAAAGGTAAGTAAATAGCAAATAGTCCTTCCAATAAAACGTAGCCTGTAAAAACATACCCTGCTATACAAACGAATGTATCTCACCCCATCTGTGGGAAATGTAATCCCTACTATACCCCTGTAATCCCTGCCCCTACTATACATGGGGGAAATCAGGGACAAAGAGTAATGCCAAAGATGGGAAGAGAATGTAAACTCCATTCAGCAACTCAGATCAGAGCCGTCAACTGGGAAAGAAACATGGTGTATAATGGTTAACTATTTAAAGAGCTGGAGAAATACAGTTATAGGGTCTGAAAATGGACGTGCAATCTCTGCAGTATCTTACAGCAAAACGTCACTAACAACGGTCCTGCCTACAAAATAGTGAGCTGAACTGACCCTGAGGAATTTATACAAAGCCAGTTATTTTTTCATATGGAGAACATGAAGTAAAAAGCAGCGGCCTGAGTCTCATCTATCTAAGTGGCCTTTTACAGCATTTAGCATGTTTTAGATGTGTTTTAGCATATCAGATAACTGGACCCCAAAGTATTTCAGAGAAGTATAAAAGTATCTGTATAACAATGTCGTACAAGGGATGCGTGTTTCTTTAGTAACTTACATTGTTCTTTTCTTCAGTAGTCAGGATAGGTGGGTCAGTGGTGGCTAAACTTTTTACAAGTGATTCCCAGAAGGACTGGTTCATTTTCTCATGATTCTCCAAATAATTGGCATCAGCAGTAAAAACCCTCTGGAAAACATCTGGGAAGAAAAACAAATCACTGTGCAAGCAGTAGAGGTGGGTTGCATGTTCCTGTGGTGCTCGGTGAAGGCATGGGGACAGACATAGACTCTGCAGCATGTCTGCATGTAAGAGAGAGGGCAGTGCTGTATTGTATAAAGCAACTCAGTCTGCCATAAATCAGTACAAAAATGTCAATAGTCCATACAAATTACCCATGTTTCTGTGATGCTACTGTCTCAGTTAAAGAAGTAGGGGAAATATTCCTAGCTATTTAACGGGTGCTTATTCTGACCATGCTATTTTACAGGCAGGCACAAAGACACAAAGGGCTGGATACCAAGGTATTGAGATAGCTCATTAGGCATTTAATGCACAGCAAAATCTCCTTTGTGCATCTAAATTCCCAAAAGCACATGCCCAAGGCCTGATGAGAAGCCTGTGGAAGAGCTGGGAACTGACTCCTGGTCTCTCTTTTACAAGCAAGGAGATGGATGGAGTGGTTTTTCAGCAGAAACAAGTTTCATTGACTCATGACCACTCTAGCAAACACTGTTGTGTAGTGTGAATGAGCCAAAGCGTTGATCTTTGTGTGCTCCCCTTACCTTCCTGTTCTTCAGTAAGATCTGGGAATGGGACATTCAAGTTCTCCATTGCTGTGCCTGTTCGAAAGGGGAGAAAAAGCATATTTAGAAACAGATCAGTCTGACCTTCTCTATTTTTCTGTCTCACACTTGATTTTCTGCAAACATGGCGTCTATGTCTAGGCACTTTAGTTTCGAAATCACTTCTCTGTTGCAATGGGAGTTTCACATCATGATTCATTTACCCTCCTGGGACCCATTCTCCATTCCTCTGAGTGAGCCTTGCTGGGCTGGCCTTTGGTTATTAAGAAAGAACAAAAGTCTGATCATCATGAGTAAAATGAAAAGAAGTCTGACTTGATCACTCACGTTGTTTTTTTACAGCTACCAAGGTGTCTAATTAACTATTTACCACAGATGTGAGTAACTTAATAGGCCCTGTTCCATTCACAAAACAGAACGATTATTCTGTACCTTTGACATCCTTATACTTAAAATGTACCAATCGGGGAGAATAGTAGCAATAGTTCATAGGAGAGCCCCGCAAGATTTGGAATCCTTGTCTCACAGAAGACTTTGACACTTCAACATCTGTTCTTCCCAAGTTGTCATGAAAAGGAAATTTCCACTAACTTGAGGTTTATGAATTAAAAATTTTTAAGTGTTGTTCCCAGAATTCTTACTGGTATTTGCCATGGAAAAAAAAAAACATTCTGACTTCCCCAAAATCCAATGTTTCCTTTTGTTTTGCTAAACTCGCCCCAGAAATTTTGTTTTGCGGCTGTTTTATTCTGATGATGCATTTTTTTGTGGTGGTTGTGGTTCTGAACAGTTGCCTCCACCTACGGTGGTCCAGGCATCCTGCACTGACTGCTGCATGTCCCCTCATGCAGCATTTCAACTAAAACACTAATGTATTGAGAGATGCAAAAGATTTTTGGAGAACCTGAATACAGTTTCCACTATGCAGGGCACAATAGGAAAACAGCTTATACACCTTATACGGGTTTTCTTACAATATGACTTTTGGGTCCATTTAATAAAACACTTTCAATCAAGCAGTTTGAAAACTAAGTATTTCCTTTGTATTTTCCAAATGGAAAACTGTTTCTTTTCCTACAGGCAGTTTCAGTTCTCTAGACACCATCATATCAGTCAGAAAAATATTCTAATACAAAATCCAAAACAGGCCCATTTAATATCTTCAGAAGGATAGTATAACACACAAGAAAAACATCTTCTTTCTGGAAACAGAACAACTTTTTAGTGTGTCAGTTCTCAGATAGAGGAAATTAGACACAAAAAGACTCCAAAGCAGCTGCAAAACCCATCCCTCCTTTGGAACCAGGGTCGAGGTCCCACATTTTCGGTATGTTGGTGATTCTGGAGGCTTTCTCATTTCCTAGGCTGCAAGTGTTCCTCAAGGATGAGGTCCTTAGTTTGAAAGTCTTTAGCCCCTGGTTTGCTGTTTGGCTCTGGGAAAATTACGTAACCTCTTCAACCACTTTTAAAGGCTAAGCCCAGAAAACTGCTTACCTACCTCCTAGGTGTATTGTGAGAAAAAATAAGAACACTTTGAAATTATTCCCGATGACGAGTCTATGCAAGACATCTACAATGGCAGATAATACCTTTTATTTAACCACCTGATATACCTGGAACAACTGGCAAGTTTTTGGACAAACAAGCTTTGAGCTTTATCAATTAGTCTAATAAAAGTTTTTACCTCTCCCACAAACCTTGCCTGACTTACAGCCTTTGCTGCTGTAGCTGTAGCAATGTGAGACTGTGAGCACCTGATAGGGAATGCAGGAAACGCATCTGTCCTCTCTGCCCCGGGCAAGCAACAGCTGATGTTGAAATACAGGAACCCAGCATACCACACCCTGAATAAACTCATTCTCGGCCTCACAGTGAAGAACGTCATTTCTGTGCAGTTATGTATCTCCAGCAATGGTTTTCAGCCTTTTTCAGTATCTTTCTTGTCTTCCTATTTACTCAGCTTAAACCTTGCAACAGTGTTTGCTTTTGTAAGTTAAATCCTTTAGACCTCTCTGTGGACTGCACAGTTGAAATACCAGGCCTAAAGGAACAAAATTACTTTAAATATAAACATTTCTTTTCTGACTGATGAATTCCATTTCATAAAAATATCCACAGATTTTACTGTTGAGTGAAATTCAGGAGGTTTGTCTTTAGGGCTTCTATTACCTAGTGAAGGCCACTTTCACTGGCACATTTGAGGCACGTTGCTCTTCCTGTGACACAAACCCGTCGCAGCAGCTGCCTTATGCCAGCTTTGCGTCCCAAAGACAAAGCGAGCAGGTAGCAGGTCTGTCCCACCACGCACAAAGGAAGAGCAGATACAACACTGAAGGCAGTCAATCTCGTTTGCTATCAGACTGATTTACCTTAAAAATGTTCATTTGCTGGCCCAAAGGACCGGACTGCTCAGCCGTACCAGCAACAGAAACATATCTGCCTAACGCACTTACGCATCCCGCTCTGATAAGACCTGGATGCCACAAGAGGATCCAGGAGCAGCCAGTGTCTGCTCCCATCTCCCTTCCTGTGCCTCCAGCACAGCTAAGCCTAGCCAGTCACCAAGCTTTACGTAACTAAGGAAGTTGGGTACCTAATTTCTGTTAGACTATGGACAATTAATTCCCCTGTGGCTCTTCTGGAAAGAAAATCAGATCTAAACAAAGGATAAGTATAAACATTTAATTATTGTATGTTTTAAAAGTGGCTTAGTTGATTATACCTCATTATGAGAGAAGGATGATGATATACTGGCACTTCAGCCTGGCCATGAGCTCATTGGGGAATGACATGAACAACAGACCTCATCTTGCTTTCCCCACAGTAAATCAGAACTTAATTACAGTGAGGTCTTTTTAACATGTTAGAAGAAAATTTGTATGCAGAGTCAGACTCCTCATAGTTGTTTAGAAAGTGAGGCTAATAACTGCCATACACTACAACTTTTTGCTTAGCTGCTGAAATGTATCTGGGTGAAATTGTTCAATGGTATAGCAAAAAAATGTAAATAAAATAAAATAAAGTTGTTTTGACTTCAAGACAAAAACCAGACAATCCTAAACCTTTTCCCTTTGAAACTACTTTTACCTTTCATTTTATATGCTGACACCAAATCTTGCTAAATTTTATTTTAAACATAAACGTTAAGTCCCTCCCTGCCCTTCTCTCAAACCAAACCAAACAAACTTCATAAAGCACACCTGCAAGTCTTTAGCGGTTGGTTCCACAGGAAGATGTCCTGGAGGGCTGTGGCCGTGGTGAAAGCTGGTAGTTTCTTCCAGTGAGACAACAAAAACTGGTCCACGCCGGCTCAGTTTGAAACCGTTCCTACTCTAGTCTCCTCAGGCAATGCCACCAGTGAGATAATTCTGCTATTTGTCTGCTTGCCTTCCTGTTGTCAAATATAGTTGAAATGTGACAGAGAAGTAGCAAAACTCAAAGACTTTTCACTCTTTACGGCATCCTTGAACACAGGCAGGTGGAGAGACCCAGTGAGTGCGTGTCACCGTGGGGAGGGCAGCTCCCCAGGCTCGGTGTGACCATCCCCATGGGGTGAGCAGGGAGCAGGCGCAGCCCGTCCGCCCCTTGCCACAGCACCAGGCTTCCTTCCTCTCCTGGCTCTCACAGCAAGCCCGGGCACGGTGGCCGCGCTGCTGCCAGCCCTACACCTGGAAACCTGGGGCGTTGCTGCCTGTTTTCCAGGCACGCTGGTAAAATAATGGCAGTGCTCCCGTACGCATTTACATATACCATTTGAAATTACCTGGTTTGTATTTCTCCTTATGCGCCGTGTGCTCCTCCGTGCAGTCGTTGGAAAGCTCTGAAGGGAAGAAAATGAGGTCATCAGAAGCCAGAAAAGCTCATGTTTATAGGCTGAATAAGGTTAAGGCAAACAAATCTTCCTCTACACACAAAATGGGGGCGTTGCCACAAGGATTTATAGGAAAAAAAGAAAATTTAAAAGATGTGGAAGTCCAGTCAGGAAGACATAGAGGTTACAGGTAAGTCCTGTGCCTTGCCCCCACAGCACCACAACCCCTCATACAGCGTCGTGATGCCTCGGGGAGTAATCAACAGCCCAGCCGTGTACCAAGAGCCAGGACACAACCCCGAAACACCCTCGGTCTCGACCACAAGAAGCTCCCGAACCCCTCCCCGGTGCTTACCTGCAGGGCTGTGCGGTGGGTTGGGATCCCGGGGCAGGGCGTGCACAGCGCTGGCCCCAGCAGGCGATGGCGGGCGGGCAGGCGTCGGGGCCGGCGCTGGGGCCTCACGTGGCCTGCCCTGAGTCACAGCCAGAGCAGCGGCAGCTCCGCGTCGTCCTCCGGCCGCTGGCGGTCGCGCTCCGGGCGTGGCGGGAGGAGCTGTGTGCTGTCTGTGTCCCCAAGCCCTGGGGAAGGCGGCTGAGGGCCGATCCCGCCGGCGTGGGGGAGAGGTGCTGGGCGGCCTCCCAGCCTGTCTCAGGCACCTACCTGCCTCAGTGGCCCTGACCGGCCGGGGCCCCCCGCCCCTGCTCCAGCGTGTGCCCCGGCTCGGGCCCGCTTGTTTGGCCTGTCTGGGACACGAGGGGGAGTCCGGGGATCCCTCTCTGAGGGGAAAGGCCCTGGGCTCCCGTACAGCCGAGCGGGCACGCCATGAGGCGTTTGGAGGCCCAGGCATGCTGCCTTCCTGCCCAGAGCATCCCCGGGCTCAGGGAGGGAGGTGCAGGGGGGAACGCCCATGCAGGGAGCAAGGAGACAGGTGGGTTTCGTACCCCGCTCCCATCAGGAACAGGACATTGCCAGCACGGGGGTCAGATCCAGCCTTCTGGGCTGGGGGCCCAGGAAGGCCCCCGCCATCATCCCTGAGGCAGGCGCGCTGCCCACATCCCTGTGCCCCAGGGCTGCGGCGTCCTGTGGCGGAGCAGCCAGGCCGCTGACGGGGGAGGGAAACCATCCATCACGCCTGCCTCCAGCAACCAGAGAGGGTGCTGAAAACATAAAGCCAGAGCCACCTCTGGGTTACTGATGTGCTCACCAAGGCACAACAGACTGAGCGTGTTCAAAATCTTCCTCTGCTGTTTGCTCGGCATGTGAAACTGTTGGGGGCTCCTGTGTAGGTAAGAGGCACAGCTACCCCTCTGGGGAAAAGGGCTTTATACCACCCTGACCAGCTGATAAGCTTGAGAACAGCACGATCTCCTGCTGTGTTTGCAGGTGCTTGGGGTATGGATGAGGTGGAGCAGCCTGTTCTGATCGCCAGGAGCCAGCCAGGTCCTGCGGAGCAGTGCTGGCCATTTACTCCCAGGTGGTCCACCCTGCTTGGGCCAGCCCCCAGCCCCCAGGCATGCTTAATTCAAAGCTTATCTTAGTATCAGACAGGAATCCCAATACCTAAGTCAGTTTTGGCAAAGAAAATATTTGTATTTCCCAAGCGAACCTCCCCAGCCTCGCATTGGCTTTCAGTATGACCAGGGGTCTCCCAGGTCTCGTCACACACCATGTGATAGATTTCCACCTGAACTTTTGCCAGGTGCAAAAGTTCTCTGGATTTCATAGCTAGAAGTTAAATTTTTATCAAATTAGGTGTGCTTTTCCAGCAAGGCATATAATAAGTGAGTGGATGCAAATCCTCCATTTGTTATACGGTTAAGTGTCATTCCCGCTGCATTGTCTGCTTGCTCTTAGAAAGCAACAGGGAGCAGCCCAAGCCGGAGCCAGGCTCCAGTCTCTGATTAGCCTGAGGGAATGGTGGTAAACAGGGGCGTTTCTCTTTGCCCTGTCGCAGCAATCTGTTTTGCTATTAGTAACTCTATTAATGGCCTCTTGAGTTCTGATAATAGCAAATATCAGAGGGCAGGATGGACAGTCCTGAAAAACAAATGTCTTTCAGATCCTTGAGTTGACCACAGGCAATTTCCCACACGCTAGCAACCGCTTTCGTGTCCTCACTGCCTGGCTGTGCAGCACCCATGTGGTCTGGCTCTCTTGTGCTGTGTAGGCCAAGAGTTACCCACTCTCAGCCAGAGTACCAATTTACTTTGATTATAGGTTTAATGCTCTGTTTTCTGGCAGGAGGAAGAGATACAGTTTCCTCGTAATCCTCATTGCCTCTCTTAGAATAACCCGAAACAAAACATCCCTCTTTGCTTGCCCTATACCTGCAGTACGCCCATTGATGCTCTTCTCTGAGCCCCTCTCGTCCACCTCGGATGCATATAACTTCTTCAGCACAACATTAAACTGAAGCCACCCCAGAGCTGTTTTCTGTGTGGGGGAGCTGCCCCTTCACTAAAGATGGTGGTTTCTGGCCCAGCCAGCTGCCAGCAGAAGGCAACAAGAGAGTGGGGAAGAGGGGGGAGCTCTCCCCTGTGCAGGAGAGCAGAAAAAAGAAGCCCAGCCCAGAGGCTCAGCACCTGACATGCACCAGCTACACTGAAACAGGTGTTTTCACCTTGGTGTTTCCCACTACCGTTGCCCCTGGGTAGATAATTAACTAATTAATTAAGCCTTTCTTAGGCCAGCCTCTTGCCTTTGGCCCCTAGTATTCTCACCTAAGGAAGCACCCCAGCTCCCATGGCCTCCTGAGCTCCTTCTAGGCCTGCCCAGAGGCAACCCAACCTGTCAGTTGCTGGACTAAAATACAGTTGTGGGTTTGGCTTCATTTCAGCAGGATTTGTGTTACATCCTGGTGTAAGAGTTCCTTTTTCTCAGCAAGCGTTGCCTCTGTCTAAGCATGATGTTTGGCCAATTGAAAATGTGCGTGAAGAGCAATAGCTGGTGTCACAAGAGACTACTAGGGACATTCCAATAGCACAGTGCGTCTATCGATTACATGAGGTGTGGTCATGTTAAGTCATTTGTCAAATTAAGCTAACAGTTTCACCCTGGTGCAGTTGGAGCCTGAGTAGGGGGTTGCAGAGCAGGTTGTGTACCCTCCCTCTGCTCTCCTCTCCTCTCCTCGTAACTGATGCTTCTGGAGAGACTGGGACACAGATAGAGAAAGTAATTTATACTTCCTGTAGTAGGTGTGCATTGTTTTTTTTTTCTCTTCCAGTTGTTTTGTTGTTGTTGTTGTTTGGGGGTGTTTGGGTTTTTTTAAGTAGGCTGTTTCACTAGTTTTCCACAAGTGCCTATTCAAGTGCCTTGTCTCACCTACCCTGGCATATTTAATTACATGCAATGTGTTACACTTAAAACAGATAATACTCTGCATCTACTTCTGCTGGGAGAATATTATCTAATTAATTAGAATGCTTTATCATGTATTACATGTGTTTATTTTGCCCTTATTTGGGAACTGTCCTCTGAGAGAGTTAGGAGAATGGTGATTTACTCTTTGTATGCTGGGAAAATTGCTTCCAGGAGGGGTTTAGAGACATGAGATGTATGCTGAGGAGCTCTTATGCTTGACACTAATTGGGTGCAGTGTGTGTGCGTGCAGATTTGTCACACTGGCAGGTTGCATAAGAAATGCAGAAATACTCCTAAGTGAGTGCGGGAGGGGCCCTGTGATGGCACATATTCATAGTAGTAATTACCCATTTAGTCATCACATTTCTGTCGTGTTAAAACACTCCCATGACACCTCTTGCCCTACCCTGACTTTTACCCAAAGGGTTGGTTAAATTAGTCCCTCCTGTGCATTTACTTAGTTGCTACTTTTTTTTCTTTAAATAAAGTCTGCTTAAACAATTGTTGTGAGACTGGGAAGTACAAGTAACTGAGGGAGGACTATGCTTCCATGTCAGCTGCATTTTGCAGGTTACAGCTAGTTTACAGATACCTTTCTGTTTTTAAACTCTGAACACCTTTGAGACAGAGAGAGAGGAGAAAAGCAGTAACAAGTACAACCCACTCCTCTAACCCTCCAGACCATCACTGAACTAGTAACACCCTCTTATGCTGGGAGATCACGAGAAAGCAGCCGCTTGCCTTTGGCTGAGCCGAGAGGAATTCTGTTTAGCCATGAAAGTTTTTGCAGAATCGTATGGGAGAGTGAATCACGTTATACCTTACTGAGACCTTTTGGAGATTTTTTTCTCATCCTGTACCCTTCTGTGGAATTACTTGCCATAATAACTAATTCATTATATTAATATTTCAAACTAACACAGTAAAATTTTTGCTAAAGCCTGTTAAATTTAAGAACTAGGCCTAATTTTGTTTAATTTTTATCCAGAAACAGGAGTCTTGTTCTATACAGATCTTTTAGCATCTCTCCTAAACCCCATCAGGAACCAAGCAGAACACTGTGCTCACCTCTATGCCTGTTTCTTATTGTTTCCTTAAACTTTTACTTCTAGTCAAAATTTTTTTTTTCAAATTCATTAGAATCTTTCTAATATGATGTGTTGTAGAAAGTGGATCAGGGTGCTATAGCTATATTCTTATAGTAAAATGTCATTATTTACATTAAAAATCTCCCATTTCTGATCACTACTAAGTGGCAATAGAGGCTGAAGATGCACAAGATGAAATGAGTGAGTGTTGCAGACCCTATTGACAGACTCCAGAGAAACGTTGTTCCTTGTTTCTCCTTGTTACGAATGATAATACTGCTAATAGCAGGCTATTGTGCAGATTCTTGAGTCTCACAATTTTTCATTTTTTTGGCCAGGTGTTAAGATGTTAGGCAGCTGCCCTGTGCCTTTGCTGGCAAGCCGAGTGCATACAGACCTTGAAATAAATGAGCATCAGAATTTCCTACAGCAGGTCTGGAACTGTGTGGAGCAGTGATTGAGCCACCAGCAGCTTTGTTACGCCACAGCGCGCTTTGCTTAGGTGTGTCACAGGCATACGGACATGACCCTTAATATTTTGTGCTGCTCAGAAGGTGGCTGTGGCTGCTCTTGCAAACGCAGCTCCCATTTTGGCAAACGCCAAATGCTCCAAGTTTCTGCAACTCCCCTGAAGGTATTCCTTTTTTCCCCTCTACAAGTGATCAACGTTTCAACATTCACCCTCTTGCGGGTTCAGAAGTTAGGGAAAAAGCCACCAGCCTGTCAGCACCGCTGAACTCCCTGAAGGTCCTTCTGTACGTGCTGAAGCGTTTGTGCAGAAAGGCTGCCATCGCGTGGCCTTGTCCCTGGCCACGGGGACGGGGCGCAAGAGGCCCTTGCCAGCAGCCTCGCTCCCACCCTGCCTTCCATATCCCTCTCCAGGGGTGTTTTTTAGTTTTATTTGGCTCTGCTGATGCTCCTTCGCAGGCCTTGGCAGGCACAGGGCTGCAGCCTGCCAGAGCAAGCCCTTCCCAGCCACGATCGGCTCTTTTGCTGCCGTGCTATAAAATGAGAAGCTCTGGCTTTCTGTACACGGCGGGAATAAAGTGGAACTAAAGGCCACTTCAGACTACTGACCTGCAAAGCAAAAATGTCGTTTCACAGGTCAGACTTCTTGTGGAAACGAGCCAAGTTTCTTAGCACAGAAACACAGCCGCTCAAATGGTAGTCTCTCTTAAAGGCCAGAGACACGACGGTGGCAGCGCTAACCCAAATGTCGCAGCACCTCCAGATGCACAGCCCTCCAGGTCACACAGCCCAGCTGACTGAGGGAGTTGCTATTAGATTTGAGTTTCTGCTTCTTTTATGCCTGAAGCATTTGTCTGAAATGCAAACCCAGTCTGCTTTAGAAAGGTGGGAAAGCGGACCTGCAAGTCCGGCACTTGCCCTGTGAGCTATTTCTTTCCCTGACCAGTCTCTAAAACAAAAATGGCCTGTCTTTTTGGAGCTTGGGGTTTGGTTGGGGTTCTGGATCAAGAGACAGGGTAGTATTTGTGTGTGATCATACAGGAAAGGATAACTGCTGTAGCAAAGCAGATTCATGGACTATTTAATCTCTTTGTTTTCCCCGACAGTGGACTAAACACTGTTGAAAGGCATGCAGAGCACTCAAAGACAGCCAGTGTGTAATCCTCATTCCCACAGAGACATGGGCACCAAGACACGGTGATCCACACTGTAAGAGTTTCTCCTAGCTGTGGGATGGGTGGTACTAACGTAGGTTGGGTAGCAGAGGAGAGCTGAGCTCTTCCAATCCAGTTCCTGCAGTCATCACTGAACACAGAGCTGGTACTGACGCAGCACTTTTCTGGGTTGGCTGTGAAATGTCTGGCATGTCCTGGCGTGGAACATTCAAAAAAATCTTTTCATATTTATAGTAGTAGCTTTTGTAGTTGAGCTTTAGCAAACAAAAGATGGGAGCTAAGGAAACTTGAACCATACTCCAGTGCACTACCAGGCAGCGAGGCACCAGCCAGCTGCCTTGCTGTGCGTTAGATGAGCCTGGATCTTGAGGCTTGCCACTCACAGGACATCCCATAACTAGAGAAGTGCAGTTACACATGTCTAATGAAGCGATGGAGGCTGTTGGGGTGTTTATGCCTTGAAGAGAGCTTGCACCGTGTGCACGCATTTATTTCATTTGCATTTCCTTTTTAATTCCTAGAGAAACAGAAGCCAAGAGACGATTATACAATGCCCAGGATTCACGTGATTTGACATTAGACACCTACAAGGCAGATACACACATTCAGTACAGTTGTTTCATCCTTCCTGTGTGCTCAGAGGCCCTCCCAGGGTGCAAACCTTACGATTGTTTTATGTATCTGTCTGAGGGGGAGACCAGTGCCTTACAGTGAAAGCCTACCAATGCTTGTGCAGGCATGCCAGCTAAGTAGCTCAGGTGTCTTAGGTCACCTGAATGCTATCACTGAGTCTGTGACAAATGGGGGGCGAGGGGGGAAATACTCCAACATTCTCTCTGTGTTCTCTCAACAGCTGGATTGCATCAAACCAAAGGTCAGTCTAGCCTAGCGTCCCTTGCCTGCAGGTGAAGCCCAGAATGGCAGTAAGAGCAAGGCAAGCATGGGATAATCCCCCTGTGTGCTCTCCTGTGCCCTTGCAATCTACAGCACCAATTTCGTGAGCAGCAGAGGGGCCTGCTGACCTCTTGGCTGGCTCCTTGCAGTTCTCCAAACACTCTTTCCAGGCCATGTGCAACACCCCTTGAGGAGCAGATGGACCAACATACGGCTCCTCAGGACATTCTTATGGGAGAGCTCTCACACACACAGAGGAAGCCCACACTAAAGCACTGGAGGGAAAAACCATCATCCACGCTTCTCGAGGAGAAGCGTTAAAATCCTCTCCCCGCCACCACTTTAAACCTTGTTGGGAATACTAACTGTGATCTAAGCCAAGGCCTCAGAACGAACAACAGACCCAGCCCACCTTTAGCCATGGAGCAGCCCAGGCAGCCCTGGCATGCAGGGCCACCAAGAGGAGGAGGAGGCGGGGGCCATGGCCCCCCACACTCACGCCATGCTGCTGCTGCTGCTGCAGCCGGGGCCGGGCGCTGAGCAGTCGGTACTCATTGCCGGCGCAGCACTGCGGGGCTCCATGACCCCACGGCCGGGCCGAGGCTGCGTGGGGACGGCTCTCAGGGTACTTGCGGAGAGCCGTTGGAGCACAGCCGGGGGAGCTGCCCTGCCGGGGAGGGGAGCAAGTCCCATCGGGCAGCTCCGTCCAAGCCTGGGACACAGTCCCACCCTGGGCTGAGTCCACAGCTCTGTGCTGTTTCCCGGGCACTGCCACAGGGGCAGCGTGGAACTCTCGGTCCCCCAGAACAGAAATCCACAGCCAAGGGATTTCGGGGCCAGCGAGAAGCAGGCAGCCAATTGCCTGAGACCAAAGGAGCTCTCCATCTCCAGCCGCAGCCTGTTCGTGCACAAGTTAGCATACAGTCAGCAGTCTGAGAATCACTTTTCTTGCCAGTTAATGAAAAAACAAGGGACTGGCCAGGGGTGGGAGAGAGAGGCCTGGCACATGCCCGTGGCTTTTGCACGATTCCTCTGTTTGAGCAGGCTAAATAAATTGAAGGTGTACACCAAGATGTATTGCCCTCTGGAGAATTACGGACCTCCTCGGGTGCTGTTACCAGCAGCTCATGAGGCTGAAGAGTGAGTGTTTTTGAAGAATGTGTGTTTCACTACTATATTGATGTCATTAGTGCAATTCCGTCGTTATTAATACAAAAATATTTGCCCTGCTTCCAAATGGCTGTGAAGGAGCAAGGGGAAGGCTTGGGAGGCCGGGGATCTGAGGAAGGGGCTGCTGGCTGCTAGAGAAGTGGGGAGCAGTGAATTGCACCCAGCTGCTGGCCTGGCTGAGCCCACAAATCCTGCAGCAAGCACGGGGGATCAACGTGCGGTCTGAGGGCACTCTCCACCCACCGCCCTGACCAGTCTTCCAGGAGCAACCTGCCACAAAACCTGCTCAAAATCAGCATCTCTCTTCTTCCCTATTCCCCCAGTTCCCTGGGGTCCCTCGCCAATTCCATTCTTCTGGCCTCGCGGTAGGGCTGGAAGCGCCTCGTGAAGGCAGAGCCACAGGCAGCGGAAAGGGAGCTGATGATGTATCCACTCTAAAGCTTTTGCGTGCACTAGGACCAAGTCCCAGGTCCTGATGCTTTGCAAGAGTTCAGAGCAATACTGCTAGCAGCTTTTTCAAAATTGGACACAAAAATCTCAGTGTATCTGGAAACTTTCCATACCCCCATGACTTTCCCAGCTCACTGACCTGGTGTGATCAGCAGGCAATCACAGGCAGGCAGGGCCAATCTTCTCTTGGCACCAAAATGCAAGCAGACACTATCTTCTGGGATCTTTAAAGTCCAGCTTTGCAAAGCTATTAGGGACAAAGCGCAACTCTCCCTCAACAACTCAGCTGTGTCCTAACACATTCCTCTCTTGAGATCACCTCAGGTCACTGAATTATTATCAGGTTTAATCACCTGCCAGAGAGAGGGGATGAAGGTACATTTGACTTTAAAGCTGTTTCCTAAAATCAAGGCTCTGCTAGCAGTAGGTGGCTAGAGATCCCAAAGGTTATTGGCTAAAAGCTAGAATTATTTGAGAAGTCTGGTCCAATCCACCCATCTTAAAATATGTGCTTTGGATCAGACACTACAACCTTTATGGGGTATGCAAAGCTTGAAATCAAGCTCCCTCTTCTACTGACACCAGAAAAATGGTGATGACAACATAGCATCACCTCGCCTCCTGCCCAAGATCAAAATTCGGTACTACCACTCATTCCCAAACCTTGGAACTGTTAACTCAAATGAGGACTGCAGGATTGCCCCGATCGCTCCACAAGGTCTGGCTGCCTGTCCAGTAGGCAGCGAGCACTAAAAGCCTGCTGTTTACCATTTGAGAGCGCAAACCTTTCTCAAGCTACAGATCTGGCTCAGGCTCTAATGAAACTGCTCCATTCTGGCACCTTCGTAAGAGGCTTCAAAACAGCTTGCTCTCCAGCTCACGCTCTGTGAAAAGGTCTCAGCTACCAATAACTAGAGCTGCAAGGGTGCCTGAGCACCCAGCTCTCTCAGGACGAGAGGAAAGCATGCTTCGAGGACACAGAGCACGTTGTCATCTCCTGCTACATTCAATGTGCAGTGGGGAAAACAGCCAGCACCACTAACACAGCACGTAAATCAATCTCCCGATTTAGAATACACAAATCCACTCCAGAAAAGTTTAATGGGGGTTCCTGGGGCATCATATCCCAAAAAAGACACAGTACAAGAAAAAAAGGCAAGCAGAATACCCCAGTCTTTAAAACAATCTGAATGCTTCAAATATATCAAAGCTCCATCTACTACAAGGCTGCAGACCGCAGCAGCTGCTGGAAGAAGCAGTATCAGCCCGAGGACCAGGAGGCTTCTCCACCTCCCAGAGATGGCCTGAAATAAGCAGCACCCAAACCAGAAGGTCTTGCAGAGCCCTCAGGAACTACTGAGACTCCCTGAAAAGGAAAGAAAAAGGCCAGCACTCTGTACCGCAGTGAGCTGCCCAGCATCCCTGCTAGGAGATGAACCAGACAGGCTGATCCCACAGTGTTCAAGCTCTGTGAGAGCACGTGTCCTGGGAGGAGCAGTACCCTCCAGAAGACAGATCCCTACACCAAAACTGCTTTGGCCACACTGACTGTGTGGCAACACCCACTCCTGTGAGAAATCCTGGGGTCAGAGGAAAAAGGGAGAACCATTACAATAGCCTGTCAGGAGACCAGGAAGGGATCCGAGAGACACCACACTACTAGCAGGGAACGGGAACAAGCAATGATCTCAAGCGAAGAGGTGAGCCCGGTACAGCCCCAGTCCCACGGATGTCTGTGGTACCCTCCGTCTCCCATTCAGTCGTCAGGTGAAGAATCTTGGGATAATTGAAGCAGGGACCTCTGGTGGTCTCTAGCTCACCCCACCCCCCACACACATTCAAAGCAGGGCTAACTTCAAAGTCAGATCAAGCTGTTCAGGGCCTTGTCCAGACCAGTATCGTGTCATCTGCAAAGACGGAGGTCTCAGGACTCCACTCCAGCACATCCAGAATAAGCAGCACATGGGCCATGGGCATACTTTTGATGTACTTGGGCCACAGAGCAACTGCCTCCGAGGAAAGAGATAGGTGCTTTCCCTCTACCTACCAATCTTGTATGACAGCACCATCTCTCATCATTTTATATCGCCCCCGAGCGAAAGGACAATGATCCGTGGCTGCTCCACTCCACTGTAAGCTCTGCAGGGTTGGTACAAAGCACTTATTTCCCCTGGGACTAAGCACCAGAAGCAGCCAAGCCTCCCACATGTGCAGCCCAACCTGATAATAAAGCATAACTGGCTAGGTGAGCTGAGAGAAAGGCTGGGGGAGCACTTATTCAAACAATGGAACACACAGAGCTTCCTATGGAGAACAAAACTGTGAGCTCAGGGGACGACCTATGTTGAAGGGCAACCAGCTGATGTCAGATCTGCCAGGCTCAAAAATGTAAAGAACATTAAGTTACCCAGCTGCCCAGTAAACATTGCAGACATCACATTACCATCATGAAAAAGACAGCTTCCAGTTGGAGAATAATATACCGAGACATTTAAAGCCTGCTGGGAAGCAAGACAACCTTTACTGACACCAACTCCATGGACTCCCCAACAAACGCTAAATATGAGCGGTGAGTCTGCAGCTCTAGATGCCCACTGAAAAACTGAGATAAATGGTGGAGCGGTGGGAAGGGAGGAAAGATTTCCTTCTCCTTGCCACCTGCCTCCCTAGAGAGGAGGATAAGCACCTCTTCCTATGTGCCAGCAAAGGGCACTCTCCTGTGGCATGTGAACCATGACAGGCGAGCTTGCTGTCCCCACCTAGCCGTGACAGTGTGCACATGTGCAGGCTGAGACACCCTCCAAACCATCAGGATCACCAGATTTTCTGCTATGACCCCAGCAGGAGCACAAAGCACCTCAACGGTTGAGCCACGCTGGTCAGGTGCCTCCCAGAGCCGACAGCAGCCAGGCCAGCAGCCCCTGGAGCGTGTCCCCTCCCCTCACAGCCCCCTTGTGTGGGGAGGAAGGCGGGCCTGAGCCCCGTGGGCCAGGCGGGTGGAAGGGCAGGCTCTGGACATCCAAGACGGTGGCAGGGAGCCGAGCATCCCGTGGCCCGGCCCCAGGCAGGCAGGCAGAGAGCAGGCAGGGCAGGAGCACAGCGGTTTATTGGCAACACAAGCAGAGGCGGCGGTGGCGGCGGCGGCAGGCCCCGAGCGGGGTGCGGGGCGGCGGTGCTCCGGCGGGGCGGGGGGGCCCGGGGCCGCCCCAGGCCTACGTCAGCGTCTCGCCCTTGGTGACCTGCCGGGAGAAGGAAACGCCTGAGCCGAGGCCGGTCCCAGGCCCGGCCCGAGCCCCGCCCCGCTGTCGCCCCGCCGCTCACCCGGGCCTCGATGTACTCGATCCTGCGCTCGAGCGCCGTCAGCTTCTCGTTCAGCGTGGCCAGCCGGGAGCGGCACGACATGTCTGCGGGGAGGCGGCAGTGAGAGACCGCGGGCGCCCGCCCCGGCCCGCCGCCACCCTCCCGCCGCCGCCCCGGCGCCCTCACCGAAGGAGTTGAGGAAGTCCGCGATCTTCTTGATGGAGCTGGTGATCACCTCGATGTACTCGCGGTTGGCCCAGTCCTGGTGGATCTCCCGCTGCACCGGGTCCTCCTGCACCGACATGGCCGCCCCCGCCGCCACCACCCCGGCGCGCCCCGCGCCTGCGCGGGGCTACGCGGCCCTCCCCCACCCCCCCGCGCCTGCGCGCCGCCGGGCGGAGCCGCCCCCGCTGCCGCCTCAGGCCCCGCCCGCCGCCGCCCGGTGCCTCAGGGTGCCGTGGGAGAGGGGCCCGGCCCGGCCGCGCCGTCCTCGTCCCTGGCGTCCGTGTCGCTCCCGCTCGGCTCCTGCGGGGGACGCCGCCGTCAGAGCCGAAGCCGCGCCCCCACCCCCCTCCCCGGCATTGTAACAAGGGTTTCAACCAAGTCGCTCAAAGCAGCGGGCAGCGTCGCCCGTCAAGGAGTACCTCAGCAGGACTCTCTGCGGAGTCCTCCTCTTCGGAGTCCCTCTCTTCAGAGGCTTGAGACAAAATTTCTTCTCCCTAAGTTGGACGCAGAAGACCTGTACTGAGTGCATGCAAAGCAGCCAAAGCGTGCTAGGATGGAATGGAAGAAAGCGGCATTTCGTTACCATCTTAAGTAAAGTTTTTGAGTAAAAAGCAGGTTTTGTTTCGACTGTCCAGCTTCTACAGTGAAAGATGAAGAAAATGGCCAGAATTGGCTTCTGTTAAAGCCCCACAGAAAAGAGCGTATGAAGAGGTGTCCAAGGAACCTTCACCTCTTCCCGTCTTTGCGCGTAGTTCTTGCCAGCGAGCAGGGGAAGGACCCCCATACCCACTCATTACAAACAATTAAAACTGATCCCTTGAGTGTGACAGCTGTGCGGCAAGGAAGCCCCCAGAGATGCAGGCCCTTAATCCTGAAATAAAATGCTGCTTTCTGCTGCACTGGACGTGACTGTAACACGGTCACATTGACTTCGGCCTTTTAGCTCCACCCGCACAGAGTTGCCTGGGCAAGAGGAGCATTGTCCTTTCCCAGGTTTCAACCGCCCCAGGCAGGACAGTGATTCTCACCTGAAGATCCCGATTTTTAAGGATGCCCACCCAGAACGCCTCCTGGCAGTGGTTGAACGCCAGCATTGCCTTCACTCGGTATACAAATTGTTCCAGTGACTTCTTCAACAAAGGCACATGGTTGGTCAGTCCAATATCTTGGCGAATCTAAATACGAAACAGTACAACATGACTACGATTGATTCTTGCCTAAGTATTTGGCTATTTAAAAAGCCATTGGTTATACAGGTGGGAGGGCTGGGACACAATCCTCACAAAGCTTGCCCAGATTATGTAATTTCTTGGCCAAATTCTTTTGTTAACACTTTTTGTTAAAAAATAAAACTCAGATAAGCATTTTGTCTAAGGCAGCAAAATGATCCCTTGCGACAATCCAAACAGCCGTACCCACTCTGGATAAAAACAGAAGGAGCCTCAGCTTTTCTCATGAACCTTAAAGAAAGGCTAGTAAGTCCTCTATGTAAGTCAGAGGAATTCTGCTGACCCTTGGGAAATTATTTTGAGAATCTACTTTTCATTTGCTCCACCATCTGGGCAACAGACTGGTGTTACTTGCTCTGTTCTCCAAGAACAACGCACAGCTCTTCACCCACAGATCTCACACTGCCGCCATCTTGCTCATGGCAGCCACAGTTTGCTTCCACACGAATGTCTGGAAGCTGCATTGCTGCTGGTGCTGGTGGTGTGTGCAGTTGATAATGTTTGGGTAAGTCTGATTCACCTACAAGTTATTGTTGGTGAAATAGCAGAGTTCTCTGTGGAGGTCAGCAATGGACAATCACACCGTTCCAGTCCAAAGCAAAAAGCAATGCTACAAGTGGCCAGACCCCAAAACTATCTACCTAGGAAGGGAGATAGCTACTTGCTGATAGCCACAAGCTGCAAAGCAATGCTGCAGGGAGTTTCATGTCAGGAAATTGTTGAATTCCCAAGCACAGAGAAGAAAGAATGAGAAAGGTGTTGAATAAGCCACTGCAATGACAATCTTTTCTTGCTCAGTGTCTGATGCAATTCCTTTACACTAACTACATAGAATGTGCGTGCACTATAAACTCCAAAGCCAACCTGTCCAGACCAAAGACACACTGGCTTTTGGAGAACTAGGACAGGAGAGAACAGATGGAGTTGCTGTAAGCAAAAACCAGCCGAGGAAGGGCAGCTATGCCAGGCATTATGTGAGATTTAGCTCCAGGTGAGCATCTCTTCCTGCTAGGCTTGTGTCTACAGTACAGAATAGAGTCACTGCTAAAGCAGACAACTTGCCAAGAGACATAAACAATTATTTTGTGCATAAGTATTTTCCTCTTTCATGAGAATACTTTGTAACCTTCTTGCATTAAGATGCTCTCATTAGCTATACTCTGAAATAAGATCAGCTTCATTTCCTGGAAGAGTTCAACATGCCTGGGAAGAGGGACACTGCTTTGCTTCATGTTCTTGCCAGCGGGGAATGGGTAACTGAGTACCAACAGCAATCTGTTCTCTAGCCTGTGTAACAGGCAGGACCTAGCAATCATCAGCACTAATCAGAACCAAATCAGGGAAAACCTTGCTAATGACACAATCAACAATCACAGTGCTCCCTGGGTCTTGGAACCTGCCCAACTGCCTGCAGGCAGTTTGGAGGATCAACGAAGCACCACGGCATTTGCAAAAATCTGTCTCCAGAAACTGTCCTTATATCCAGCATTAGATATGTAAACAGAAGAGAGGCTTGGTGTGGAAGAGTAAATGACAAATACTTAGGAGGTTATAGGTGAAGCTCATTGCTACTGTCTGCTGTGTGATGATCTTTAAAGACACTCATATTGAGGGAGAGTAGCAAATCTTAGGTAACGCTGCATGGTACGTCAGTGAGCATCTACTAGTTTTGTAAGAACGTGAAATCAAGACTGGTTTAACAAATGTTGGTGTCAACTCCTCTTCAAACAGATATGGGGCATTCATTGCATACATTTATTTGCCTAGGATTCAACTGCTGCCTTCTCATTCTTGCAAAAATGATTTGGCACAGACACCTAATCAGATTGCAACAGATACAAGAGAAGTGGTAAAACACAGGTGTTCACTAATTGCAGTTATATGCTAACAGGGGCCATGGGACACCGCTAGTCAAGTGCAAAGACAAACAAGACATCGCAAGCTGCAATGATGTTACCCTGTTTACAAGGTGAATTGTGACTTTAAAGCAGGCATGAGGATTTCACTTTCAAACATGAGAAGAACTTTTTAGCATCTCCAGAGTTTGTGCCAGCTTCCAATTCTCCTCTATGCTGATAGCTGCAATGGCATGTTCTGATCTCCAGCTAGACTTTTATGCTCCTGATGCCAGCTCTGGACTAAATCGGTAGCAAACCTAGCTTGGGGAGCCATGCTAATTGCTGGCTTTCTCCCTTCAACTACTTTGGCAAAGCTCCCTTTTCGGACATGTGTTCTTGAACCTCTTAGGAGTCTAACAGAAACAAAGCAGCACACATGAAGTTCTTTCTAACTGCCTTTTCCCATGTGGTTCTCTCTTGCGACAAGTACTGGCTCTCCACACTGTAAGCAGGGTGCTAATCCTCTCCTTTCTTCCTGCCCCGAGTTTCCTACAGAGAGACTGGAAGACTGGTTGCGTGTTACCACCTTCCTCCCCTCCCTTTGTCCTCTTCCCTAGTATCAACGTAACAATGCCAAAAAGGCACAAGAGGACTTTGAGTAATGTTTTCCCCTTGTCCACCTCCTGTTGCTGATTCTTCTGACTCACAAGGCTGTTGACCTTTGCCAAAGCTTCTCTCCCATATTATCAATCTGGCATCTATACTTTATGCAAGGTCTCTAAGGTCTTAGCTTGTGTACTCACAAACACCCTCTTACAGATGCCAACAACCAAAGATGTCAAGAACCTCTGTCCTAAAAAAGAGTACGCTAACCTGATTTAACATCCAAGATCCAGATCTGACTTCCAGATCAAATACTTCAACTTCTGGGCCATTAATCAAGGCTATTTCTCCTCCTCTCAGAGTTTTTACTTGTACAGACACTGCTGAAAGCCTGCAAGTAGAACCTGCCTATGCCCTGGAAAAGCAGTGGAAGGGAAATAAATCATTCTTAGGACAGGAGCATGTGCTGCAGTTAGAACTTATCTTACCTTGGAATGGCCACACATGTGATGAAGTTGTCTGGTGCTCAGCTGCAAGGTTTTCAGCAAACTCTGCACATCATCCTGCAATAAATAAGTAGACCAGCAAATAATTCTCAAAGGATTTTTCCGTAAGGGAAACAAGAACAATGAAACAGTATTAGTCCCAGCAATCCTTTCAAAGGGTTATGGGATAGAGATATGATGCACGTAGGCAGGAAGCATCAGACAAACGGGATGAAGCCATAGGAGACTTGCGCTGTGCATATAAGTGAAGTAACTGGTAGTAAAAGCATGACCACATGTTACAAGGCCAAGCACTTTGAACTGAAACTGATTTTGAATCAGAGTTTGGAATGAACGCGTATCAGTGAAAGTGGGGTGATTAAAATCAAGACACATGTCACTTGTCACATCTTGCCTTGAGTATAACCTTCTGAAATAGGGGAACCAGAGGAAAAGTATAAAACATACTGCTAGACTGTGGTATTTGAAACACATCCAACACGAACTCTGGATATCAATCCTCTCTAATGAGCAAATTACGTGCCACATTGTCCAGTGGCAATAACTAGATATCTGTTTGATAACCTCATTCCCTCAAACATCCATGAAAACAGATTTTACATTTGCAGTAGAAAGGAGTTATCTATTAGAGACACAAGTTGTGAAAACTAAGCCAAAGAATGAGTCTCACTGGCAAAGCTGGATTGCCTTGCAACAAAGCAGGGGGAATAAGTGAACTGTTCTTGCTTGTCATGTAGTGCAGCGAGGTTGGCCTGTCCATCTGCACTCATGCATGTTGTCCTGCTTAAAGCTCCAAGAATTGTTGCAAAGACACCAATGTCACTGTCCGTCTGGACCACAAGCCCTCACCAACCTGACTGCTCACATGAGCTTCCTGCTCTGTGAGTGACACTTTTGAAGAAGATGGAGGTTGAAAGGGCTTCCTTTGCTAACAGTGAAGCCATCGAACCAGAAGAGTTGGGAAGCTGGGAAACAGTGATGATTGCTGAGAGAGCACTGGATGGGCAAGTAAACAGGGCAGAGTGCAGCTGGAGACAATAGATGCGTTTGTCATGAGGTGTCACAAGTGTCATGCCAGAGACAGGACATGTGACCAGAGACAGGAATCTCCTCCTAGCAAGCATCAGTCATGCTTCCCAACTGGTTCCAGACAGTTCTGTCTCCAAAAGACTTACCCTGTGCTTTTTAAAGCTGTAGTCCAGGAGAGGCATGGCAAGCTTCAGAAACGCTTCTACAAAGAGACGGCCGTACTATAAAAGAATGATAAATATATCAGAAGGCAAATTTAAATTCCTCTTCAAAGAACCATCACAAAGTCAGATAAGATAATGATACATTCTTTCAAGCTACCCCCGAGACTGTTCTCGCTTAGTAAAAAACTATACTTATGTGAAGGCTGTACTGGAATATACAGGATCAGTAAAGGGTCCCACTTCAATCACTGCAAAGAGAGGCTAGAAGGACAAGGTCTCATCATTGTACACATCCCTGGTTTTATTCACTAGCAAGTTGGAATAAAACTGAACTAAACACAAAATGTTAGAATCACTATACATATACGAGTCCTAGCCAGTTGTAGAGGGAAGTTGTAGAGGGACACATGATCTTTCTGGGCTCCAAGGGAGACCCGTCTGCTGTGATGTCTCCTCTCATTTGGAGTACCATGGGGAAAGGAGAGAGGGGAAAGGGTCTAAAGTCAGTCATGCCAATTGCAGTAAGTTCGTTGTGGTCAAGCCATACGATGAGGATTAGTAGAAGACAGTTAAAGGAGTAAGAAACAGTATCTGCTTCTTCCAGAGAATTCAGTAACTGCTCTACTCCACTGGAGGCAATGATTCAAGAAGGCTAGTACTTAAACTGCTCTCTTCAGTTATTTTGAATTCTTGCTTACCTTCAGGCAGATGCTGAGTACAGGCCTGCTGTCAAATACCTACTTGGGCGAGAGGAAAAAAGAGAGCCAGATCAGTCCACAAGTCGAAAGGAAACAATGTAAGCACAGCAGCAAATTAAAAATAGCCCTTCATTACATACCCTTCATTAAAGTGTGAAACCTGTTCTAAGACAACATCCATTCTCAAGTTCCAACAGGGAACACCACATAAGCATATGAAATGTAGTGGCTGTCAGGTGGAAGTACTTGGCAGGATGGCCGTTTGGTGATCTAAGGTGTACCTTTTGCAGATGGCACAAAGTTATCTCCACGAGTCTGAAGTTCTTAATAGTTTGGGGCCCAAGAGACCCAAGTCCAGCGGATGGGCAAGTAACCACATAACAGACGAAGCCAAATGGAGGTGTGCAAAATAATATATTTTGGAGGAAATAATGAAGTTATTACATCAATGGTGCCAGCTGGCAAAAGACACCAAGTGTCACTGCACAGGTCACACACAGCTGTGATCCAACAGCAAACAAAGAAATGGAACAGATGGACTCAGCTCTCTTGAAGGCTTTCTTCTGGTAGACATTTGCATATATATTTTTGCCAGTGACCAATTCTATAACTAATTAGTGAACGTTTTAACTGGCATAGCACACAGATGTGAGAGCTGTGAAAGTACCCTGGTGCTGCTATGGATTGCAAAACAGAACCAGCTGGTCCAGCTCTACCCTTTGCTCTCAAAAGGCATCTGGAGCACAGGTAGGGCTCCAGTGAACGCTGCTGTATAGAAGAATCCAGCTCAATTCATCAGAGCTCATAAGCTGGACTTGCCAATCATCACTTTGAATATCATAAAAGCAAACAGTAATGATCAACCTAAGCAAGGAGAAAAGTGCAGCTGTACCTACCGCCTTCTGCCCAAAACATCATCACATTCTGTGACACTGAATGTACCAACTCCAAAACTGATGGAAGGGAATATTTCATCCAGTGGGGCTGGCCTCTAGAGTTCATCACCACAGGATGACATGAATTGCCAGCAGGATTCAAAGGAAGATCGTATGTTACAATAAGAGCAAGTGAAGCTGAGGGCTATCAGATAAGCACTGAATGCAGGTTACAGACAGGAATCCAAGCCTCCTGTTCAGAGTATTAGCCTGCCTTCAGCTGAGCACATCAGGAGAATGTTTCTTTCTGTCAGATGTTATTCCAGATCTACCTGAAGGCCTTCTCCCACCTGCCTCTTCCACAACTGGCAGTGGACTCTGTCAGACTCAAAACACTGTACTAGGGAATTGGGGTGTTCATTCAGTCCTTTTTCTGCACTTCCTTACATCATCCTGTCTTTGTGCAGACTTATTATCTGTGTGAGAACTATGTTAGTAAGATGTGCAGGCTGTACGAATTAAGTAGTACTGAAGCGAAAGCTAAATGGAAACCCTTGCACACAGATTATAACAGGCTTTATTTACCACCTCCAGGTTGTTCCGCTAGGCAGCCATGCTTCACGTTTTTCCCTTGTTCTCATGAACCTGGGTACACTGGGCTTTGCTAGGGATCTGAAGGTAAAGACAGAAAAACAGCAGAACCTCACCTTGACCAAGTTAATGAGGATATGGAAATTCCGCACAGCAATGTTCCACCGCAGCAGCTTCTCCAGTTGCACCTAACGAGATGCAAGAGGACAATAACCCAAGATGGTGTATTTCCTCTCACCTTGCTGGATGCTCTGTCAGCGTTTGCTGTACCCAAAGCATTGTCGTTGTTGTTGAAGACAGGAACAAAGCTTCACCACAGGCAGATTTATCACAGCAAAACCACTTTATGGCAATTCCAGCCTGATCAGTGCCCACATGGCTTAAAATGCTAAGACTTAACACATTTCCTTGCTCTCAGAGCAGCTCGTGGTTGCAAAATAATTTTGTGCTCCCACACAGGCGTGCAGACCAACTGCACAGCTTAGTATTTTGCTCATTACTACCTGCTTTCTGGTTATAGCTTCTGCTGGATTTACTGGATTTTTGACATGGTACAAACCAGAAAAAAAGGATGCTACTTATATGTTACCCTGTATATCAGTTTTGGCTGATGAATGAAGCTGTCTGACTGCATTTCCTAGACAAAGTTCAGAAGTAGATTCCTTTCCAATTTATACACCTTTATTGTACTGTACAGTTTAACTTATGTCTTCTTCCCCTCAAAGAGTCCAGTGCATTTATTTTCCTACCTCACTTGAGTCTGATGGTTTCCCAGCTGGGATGCTTTTCACTGAACTCTCTAGCTGAGCCATCATTACTCTGAAGAAAACCGGGAATGTCTGCCTGTGGAGAAAGTGAGAGCAAAACTAAAAGCCAGCTCTGAGCATCTAGATAGGCTTCTTGTCCCCAGAACAATGTGGAAAACTTGAAGGTTACCCAGCTGGGCATCCTTCTCAATAGGAGATCACAGGAAATTGACCCCAGGACTCGAGCATGTCTAGCCCAGCCCTATCTCCCAGACAGATGGAGAATCCTGGGAAGTCACTACTACTTCCCCAGTATAAACCACACACAGACACCACCCATTTCTTTGTAGCTCTGACGGTGCACAGTGAAAGGTTTGCAGCTCTCAGCATAAGATGATTTTGGTAGTTCCAAAGTGCAGGAACTTTGGCCATCCCTGCATAAACCGTACTTCCAAATTCCTGTGGTAGGAGCTGAAACACCCTGAATCCATGCTTCCAAATTCCTATGTTAGGAGCAGAAACATCCTGAGTGTGCTTTTGCACACTGCATACCAGCCCAGGATTGCCTACAGCCACCCCAGGCCTCTGAGGCTGACTTTTGGAGTGCTTTATACCACCACAGTAGCACAAAAAGAGGCAACATACCTGACGACAGACAGCAGTTCATTCTCCAGTTAAAATGGCTCACAAATAATAAACTCAACATTGTGTTAATGCACAAGGCCATTACACCTTGACATAAAGCTAACCAGGTACTAACCTGTTGTGTGCTGCCAAAAGAATGTTTACAAATGCCCAGAGTAGCCCACAGCAGTACTAACATGAAACCATAACAGACCACAAAATAAAGAAAATTAAATATTAAAAAGCAGAAATTGCCATTGTGCATCTCATGAAATTCGAAGTCTCTATTGATATAATCACCTGCTTAGTGTAGGATAAGTAGAAGAACATCCGTCTTTGGCAGAGTTGATCAGTTCAGGAACACCAACACTGGAGATTTCTTCTACAGCTTTCAAGATGTTATCTGTGTGCTCCAGGTAGACACTAAATCCGAAACCAGCTTAGTTCATCAGTAAATATTATGCAGAACAACACAGCAAGTTCTTGAGCACTGCCCTACCTGCAACACGTGGCCTAAAACTGTCAAGCTCATTCATATGCCAAACGTAGGGAATATGTAGGGAATCCGAAGCAATACTTAGAACTGTCACAGTAATGTCATTAAAAGTTACCATGATCTGAAACAAACCTGGATTTAATATTTCCTCATTCTTGTATTTAAGGACAGGCCGGGAAGAGGAGGAGATGGAGTTGCCCTTTATGTGAGAGAATGGCTGGAATGCATAGAGCTCTGCCTGAGGATGGATGATCCATCCAGCCAACTGAGAGCTTATGGGTAAGGTTGAAAGAGCCAACCAATATGGGTGACCTTGTAGTGGGTGTCTTCTTTAGGCCACCTGGATCAGGAACAAGTAAATGAAGCCTTCTACAGACAGCTAGAAGTAGTCCCATGTTTGCAAGCCCTGGTCCTCATGGGGGACTAACCACAATACCTGCTGGAAGGACAACACAGCAGGGCATAAGCAATCCCAGAGGTTCCTGGAGCACATCGATGGCAACTTCCTGATACAAGTGACAGAGGAGCTGATGAGGAGGGGTGCTCTGCTGGACCTCACACTTACAAACAAGCAAGGGCTCTTTGGGGATGGGAAGGTCAAAGGCAGCCTTGGCTGCAGTGACCATGAGATGGTGGAGTTCAGGATCCTGAGAGGAGGGCACAGGACAAACAGCAAGATCATAACCCTGGACTTAAGGATGGCAGACTTTGGCCTCTTCATGGATCTTCTTGCCATGGGGCAGGGGTCTAGAGGGAAGAAGGGTCCCAGAAAGCTAGTTGATATTCAAGGATCACCTCCTCCGAGCTCAAGAACAGTCCATCCCAAAGAGCAGAAAGTCAAGCAAAAATGCTAGGAGGCCTGCATGGATGAACAACGAGCTCCTGGCAAAACGCAAATACAAAAAGGGAGTATACAGAAGGTGGCAGCAGAGACAGGTAACCTGGGAGGAATATAGAGACACTGTCCAGGCATGCAGAGATGTGGTTAGGAAAGCCAAAGCCCTCCTGGAGTTGAATTTGTTGAATGTGGCAAGGGCTGTCAAGGGCAATAAGAAGGGCTTCTTTAAGTACATAAGTAGCAAATGGAAGACTAGGGAAAATGTGGGTCCACTGCTGAATGGGGCAGGGGCCTGGTGACACAGGACATGGAAAAGGATGAGGTACATGTTAAGAGACTGAATGCCTTCATCACCTCAGTCTTTACTAGCAAAACTGGCCTCCAGAAATCCCACGCTTCAGAGCGGGGGGAAGTCTGGAACAAGGAAGACTTTGTGGAAGAGGATCAGGTTAGGAAATAGCTAAGCAAACTGGACATACATAAGTCCACAGGCCCTCAGGGAGGTGGCTGATGTCATTGTGAGGCTACTCTCAATTATCTTTGAACGATCATGGTGATTGGGAGAGGTGCCTGAGGGCTGGAGAAAAGTAAATGTCACTCCTATCTTCAAGAAGGGCAGGAGGAAGGACCCAGGGAACTACAGGCCAGTCAGCCACACCTTGATCCCTGGGAAGGTGGTGGAACAACTGTCCTGGAAACCATTTCCAGGCACATGAAGGGCAAGAAGGTGATTGGGAGTAGTCAGCGTGGATTCACCACGGGGAAGTCACGTCTGACCAGCCTGGCAACCTTTGATGAAATGACTGGCTTGTAGATGAGGGGAAAGTAGTGATATTGTCTACCTTGACTTGTAAGGCTTTCAACACTGTCTCCTGTAAGATCCTCATGGAGTAGCTGTTGAAGTATGGGCTGGATGAGCAGACAGTGAGGTGGACTGAAAACTGGCTGAACCGCCAAGCTTAGAGGGTTGTGCCCAGCATGGTCCCAGGCAGCCTGCTCTAGGTCACCCTGCTGGAGCAGGGGGGTTGGAACAAGGTTCCAGAGGTCCCTTCCAACCTCAAACATCCTGTGACTCTGTGATTGTATTTCACCTAATACTCAGTCCTGCTCTCCTTGACTTTAGTGAAAGCTGATTGGCTTTCAGTTTAGTGAAAACAAAACCAGATCCACACTTATATGTATAGGTATGCACGCATACATGTATATATGTGTTGATGTATACTGACAAGCTACAGCTTAGCAAACATGAGGTCCAAACATGCTTCTGTGGCCAATGGCTAACAGAATTATTCCTATCACTCACTGTCTTTCAACGCTGTAGAAACAGTGCTTTAGGCCAAACTGTGTAAGTATGAGGTTTATGATTGAGAGGGGTCATTCCCCTGCAGCAACAGTAATTATTAGAAAAAGAGTGTCTCAGCATGCTTGAGACAATGGCTTGAGCCTTACCAGAGCAGAGTATGCAGCGCACTGTTGAACTGGCTGCCCTTCTCTCGGTCTCCACTAGGCTTCACCCATGACTGGCAGAGGAACTGCTTTGCTAGTGAAGCTGTAAAAGATAAGGGATAACTTACTGAAGGAAGAATCCAAGACAATTTCCTTCTCCCATATAAAGGCAGTGTGTCCAAATGGCTTTTTGAAAGATGACTATATCACTACCCCTCAATAAGCGTGAACTTTGGTAAGTCAGAATGCATTTCCCCTAAAAAGCAGTAAGGCCACAAGGACTTAACAAAATGCACATCCAGTGTGTTCCTGGTCTGAATACCTGTTCACATCAGAACCATCTCTGGCCATTTCTCCCTGACAAACTTATGTTAAGCCTTATTTGTTTGGTAGCTTCTACGGTGTGCCAACTGTTTATTTTTAATTAGGCAATATGCAACCCTTAGAGCATCCATTTCTAGAAATGGAATTCCAATAACAAGAGACTTGACTTTTTGGCCACAGCGCTATAATAGTAAATGTGAACAGGTAAGTTTAAAGTTTACAGATTTCTTAAATCAAAACTGCTAACAAACCTGCTTGTCTCTTGCAGAAATCTTTAAAACCAGGAAGTTATTAGTTAAAAGTAGTTATTCCCTGCCACACTCAGTGGGCAGTTCTCCCAGTGTGGCACTGTTTAAAATAGTAAAATAATCTCAAAGTAGGGAACTTACAATTCTGAGTGGCTGTGGGGATCTGAGGACAAATTCTAGAGGTGTCTTAGTATGACAAGGTATGGCCGAGAGAGGTGACTGTCTGGAGTCTTTATTTCAGTGTCTGACAAAGTGGAGACCAGCTAGTTTTCTTGTATATTCCCTGCAAGCATGTCTATGCCTTATCTGCTTGAATGCTGTTCCTCTTACAGAACATGAGCTCTCTTAATAGAAAATGTTTGTTGCACGAGATTAAGAACATATAGGTTTTCCTCTCTCTGCCCTGGAGTAACAGCTGTATTTGCAGTTCAGTTCCATAATTTTTGGAAATGAGCTGTCACAGACATCTGTACTTACACTAGGAAGCTACATCGGATTAAGTCTATGATCACCTCCATCATCAGTGATTAAACTGGTACCAAAATTGAACAGCAGGCTTGTTCTTAGAACTCTTAAAAGCTGTGAGGCTCTGATTTTTAAAAACACCAGCTAAGAGAGCTGGAGTCTGCCTTCCTGCATGTGACTGAGGCACAGCAAAACAAATACTAAAGAGGTTCCAATATATTTGCTGCTGTTCCTTTTATTAACGGCTAGGAGTGTTCACCCAGTGAGATTACTAGGATACCAGAGGGAAATCTCTCCCTCAAAAGGTGCACTCCAGAGACAGAATCCAAGATTTACAGGCGAAGGACAGCACGAAAACTAATCTGAGATTAGAGATTCTTCACACATTACCCATTTTCTCTTTCTTCCAGCCAGCCATTGGTTTCTCAGCAATGGCAATCAGGAGCTGAGTGAGGATGAACGCACAGTGGAAGCTGGGGACACTCTGCTGGAAATTCAGTAGGTAGTGAAAACTCTCACTGGGGATGACAGGAAAGGGATAAGGTAAAAACAGTGTAGATAGGGTAATCTCCCAGAAACACATAAATAAAAATGAAGTATTAGACGATCTCAGATCCAAGGTCTCCCTAGCCCAGTATTTTGTCTCTGGCAGTGCCCTTCTGAAGAAGGGGTAGTTAACCACTAGTAGATAAAAATTCAGTCACTGAGAAACTCCTCTCAAACCCCAGTCACTCTAAGTCTAGCAACATCTTTATACACTGCTTTTGCTTAGTGTTCCTGTAGGCATTTTAACTATTCAGAACATACTCATTCCTTCTGTGAATCCTACTAATCTCCTCATCTCAAATAGCATACAAACAAATGAGATCCACAGATTAATGTCTATTTTATAATACAGTAGCTCCTTTTCATTAGGTTTGACTGCACTGCCATTCAATTAAATACAAAGTTCTGTTTGAAGCTAGGGTGGTCTCTGTGAGAGCTGCCAAACACACGTTGACCCATAATGCCCACACAAAACAGGGAAAACTGCTTGAAATTTATCCTTTTCAGAGCTTGGGAAATACTGATTCTACCTTATCAGCTCCTCAAGAGGAAGAAACTCTGTCTCTCCTGGCTTTAGCCTGTCTGCAAGCACCTGGAGAGCTGACCTTAGCAAGTCAGTATTTTCATGCTGAGAAAAACCATTCCTGAAGGGAAAAAAAAAAAAAATCTAGTTCATCATCAGACTAGAAGGAAGAGAGGTATCAGATGCAAAAGCATATCTGGGCATTTTTTTGCAACACAAAAAACAAAGAAGCTGGATACACAAGAAGAGTCCTGCAATATGAAAATTATAAGGGGACGCAAAAAAACTGAAAACTGAATGGGAATGGAAAACCTTGTGCGCACACAATATTAACTTTTCAGTTAGATTGCAGACCTGGCTTGCAGGCCATTTCACATAAGTGGAGGTCCATGTATACTAAAACAATGCTATGCAGACCTGAAAA
Organism: Calonectris borealis; assembly: GCF_964195595.1. Taxonomy (NCBI): domain Eukaryota; kingdom Metazoa; phylum Chordata; class Aves; order Procellariiformes; family Procellariidae; genus Calonectris; species Calonectris borealis. The sequence continues at coordinate 16,702,969 of NC_134321.1, forward strand.
AAAGAGGATGTGTAATGACAGTCGCTGTGCAAGTGCAGTGATAGTGGCTGGTCACCTCTTGAACAACAGGTAGGAGCCTAACAGGGAAGAAAACTGTAGAGATCTTCATTAATTCTTTGAACTACCGGTGTCTGTGAAATCATTCAGTGAGGATATGCATTCTGGAAATGCTCAAATGCATCCACATTCTAGATCTATAGACTGAACACATGGACTTGATAATGGTAATGCTCGAGTGCATCTTTAACACATAAGTTAATTAACAACCAGTAATATAAGAGGGCTTGACTAAATATATGTAAAAGGAGTTGTAATTTGGTTGTTGGAATTAAATGGCTGGACAGCTCACCCCAATATATGGCTGCCTGACCTACAGCAAAACAGAATTATGTTACTCTCTATCCAAACTGAACAGCAAAACTGATCTTAAGCTGCCTGTGGTTACAAGGTGGACCAGGTTCTTTGGTTTACAAGATAGGTAGACTCAGGAACAACCAACATTCATACTGGCTGAGAAAATGACAAATCCAGGAATAGGTAGGAGTGGATCAGGATCCCTGAGGCTCCAGTAGTGGCCAACAGGAAAGGCAGACCTCAGACCTCATACACTTTTTACACAGTTACTACCGTTTTTGAAGTACAACAAAGGTAAAACACTTTCCGCACGCAGATCTAAATTAGGGTTCAGAAAAAACTTCTCTGATGCTATCCTGGATTATATTAGCAGGTGCCGAGGTCAAATCCAGCTGCACAAGCATTGCTGAGTTTGACATTTATGAATCCAGTTCGAGTGCATCAGCAGCACAGGCTTTTTGTCAATGAAGTACACGTTCATCCTTTCCCATTGGCAAAAGAAATTCTTTCATTGCTCAGGATTCAGGCAGGGACAATTTAGCAAAGGATGAGGGGACCTACTAGGTAAGAAATTCCAAGACCCCTACGCAGAATGGGAGTTGCACAACTAGGTGTGCCAGTATGCCACTGGTCTTGATCCAAAAGCACATTGAATTCTGTCCAATTCAGTACTTCATCACCTACAGTTTTCGTTCAGCTCAGGATCAGGCAATGAAGCTTGACATAACTATAAAGTGCTTAAAAGTCTCCAACCACTGCAGTGTGTTGTTCTGTATGGCTAACAGGTCATTTGCTGGGTACAAACACTTTAAATAAAAAGGAACAAGAAGAGGAAGCAATAAATGGACTTTGCTCATTTAGGTAACTATATACTTTTTTGTTTAAACTCACCAAGCAAATAGGGAGCGAAAAGTTAGTAACAGCTGTTGGTAACAAGAGCACATCAGCTGGTGCTCCTGGATGTTCACTCCTGGTTCATCTTCCACACCCCGATTTTGTATAACAACTGCCTTTAATACAGAACAAATAATTCATTAAACGCTATTCCAAGGAAAGATAATGGCACAAGAATCCATTTCCATAAATTCCATGTTTAAAAAACCTAAAGAAAACAAAGCGACTCTCTTTTTACCACAAACAAAACTAAAAATACCTTTAGAGGTGACAAAACTTGACAGTTTTTTGAGTCAAAATTGCTGCCCACTGACCTGGAAGTAGTTGTGCATGTTCTCCATGTGATTACACAGTGGCTTTAGTAGCTTGACTACACACACAGCAACTTCCTTGGGGGATCTCTGACACAGGTGGGAAAAGCCAATATCCTTGTAGCCTCTTTCCTGCAGCAAACCCAAAAGATTAAAGTCACTTCATCAGCCTTACTTGAGAATAACTTCACATCAAGCGCTACCACTTAGACTGCTTCTGAGCAGTGCAATTCCTGATGTCACACACTCTGTCAGAAAGGGTCACAGAGTAAGAAAGTTGGCTTCTGCTGAACAACCAGCACCAACTCAGACAAGTGGACAACATTCGATGAAAAGAATAAAACTGATGTGACACGTAGCTCTTTTATAGAATCATAGAATCATTTAGGTTGGAAAAGACCTTTAAGATCATAGAGTCCAACATTTTACTCAAACACTAAGAGAAGGCAGTCTCTGCACATGGGAATTAAGATAGGTAGAAAGACAAGGAGAAAGAACACTGAATATGATGGAGTCCATCAGGCTGTAGTGAATTTCTCATAGTTTAATGCAGTGGCCACACATTTACTTTCCTCCTGAAGGTATCAGCCAGGAATGCAAGGAATCACTGCACTCAGGGCGTTCTAAATACTGCAGAAAAAGCGAAAACACGGATGCGGCGGCTTCTGTTGGATGCGGCAGCTTCTGTTGGATGCGGCAGCTATCTGGCCTGCCTAACCTGAGCTGCTTCTTGAACAGCAGAGCCAGTCTCCCCAGGGAGGGCTAGGAAAAGGTTCAACTGAGTTTTGAGGCTACAAGGCTTTCCCTCAGTTATATACGCTTTCCTGAGACATGCAGAGAAGCAGATGCTGCAGACACTTCAGCGAGGGAAGCGGTACAGAAGTCACTTTTGAAAGAGCAAGTGCTGCTCTGACACACAGTTGGGCGTCAGACTTCCATTTAACTGTTAGGTGAAAATAATTCTGAAAAACGTTTCTCTCGGGAAGGGCCTGGAGGCCACTGGTGCGCTCTGCCTCAGGCAGGTCCAGACTCATTGGCTGCTGCGGTACTTGCCTTTGGAAAGGGCGCTCTCCTTGCGGAGCCCGGGGTCAGCACATGTTCCAGCTTCCAGCACAGGTCATCCAGAAGGAAGCAAAGTTCAGCAGGCCCCAGCTGCACAACTTCACGAGACTGCAATTACAAGAACAGTCAATCCCAGGACCCAGACGTAATTGTAATGCCCTGAAACTCAAGTTCACCCCCTCTATTTCGAGTTATGACTCCTGGCTTAGTTAACCTCAGTCGGGGACCTATTTGGTAGATGCTAGGGTTTTATGTCTCCCCCATTGCAGGTATGGCGCATTGGTTCTGGTTACTCAAAGCGTGAAGCAAACCTGGTGCTCTAAACATAAGTGAGGCAAAGTCAGTAATACTTAACTACTGAGAAAGAATTGATTTATATACATTGACATTGAAAATAAGTTCCTAAGAATAAAAAGAGGTTTAAGCCCAAAGAGTCATAAAATTCACCAACTGAGTAATAGTCAAGAAGTAATTTGAAATAACGCCACATAGCCCAAGAGACTTGTCAAACAGTCTTCAGGTTGGCTTGTGACCTGCATGCACAGAGACAACTGTTCTCGGAGCAGGCCAGGCCGTACTCCAGCCTGACATGGCCTTTTCACATTTTACGAATCTTACTGTAGCCTAACAAAATTAGACTCCAGATGGACTCAGCCTGCCTACAAAGAAGGTAACAAAATTAAGCACTTCTGCTTTCCGTGTCCATAGTAATGCAGTTTTATATAAGCTCCAGGATGATAAACAGGACCCTGCCCACTGAGGGCACATCCACGACACCAGTCCCACATTTGCTGAGTTTCCAATCTGCTGATGCCTTGAGACACTTGCCTTTTTGCAACAGGGGCTTTACTTAAATGTCATAGGTTCTTTCTAATAGGCAAGCTGCCTCTTAGTGTATCTAACATCCTATAGCTTAGCAGTGTTCAGTATTAAAGCCCCTTTCTTTCCATTAGGTCTATAGGTGTTATACTGTATTTTTTTTCCTTTTATGCAACACTTATATTACTTTGGTTTTAATGTTGCTACACTACATGTCTGCTGTTTCAGAAAAGTCCTCTTTATTTCAGTGCTTTGAAGTACTTTGGCTTCTCTGGGGGCAAATTCTCTCCTGGTACCCAGCTCACAGCCCTGGACCAACACCTCTTAACATCAACCTTCTGTCCATTTTAATGGAACAGAAAGGGCCAAGGCCTCCAAGAGAAGCAGTTACACAAAGCCTCATCATTATGGTTTTACACTGTTCCATTCACCTCGGTATGCATCTCTGTGTCCAAGACAGACTTTGTCAGCAGCCCACAGTGGAGTACAGTGAACACCTCGAGGTCTAACTCTCGGAAGTACGGGCGATAGCTCTGCAGCTGTGCCAGAGGATTTCCTGCCTCTCTCTCAGCAGCAGTCTGAAAAGTAAATGGCAGAATTAAGGTTGAAACCTGTGAGACTGTAAGACTTTCTAGCTCAAATAAAGCTATATCTTTCACAGATTTCTATATTTTGTGCCAGGTTGAAAAAAACACTGAGAAGAATTCACGATAGCTCGTAGAGAGATGAGCACATAGAATCAGAAACAGTTTCATTTTGGACTGTACAAGTCACTGAAAGTTTTCTAGGAAAAAAATACTTAGGAAATCGGAATAATCTTTGCTATCTCCTTTCTGTGAATCAGTGGCCATTGCGAAACCCATTCTGTACTTGCACCGTAAGCACCCATAAGCACCACAAGAGATGAAGGCAAATGTTTTTATCTTTGATAAATACCAGGATGGTAAACTATGGGATGCTCTGTTGCCTCTGGTTGACAATCTGTAAGTTCTTAGAGATTCACCCCACATAACCCTGTCGTGGGAGCCGATGTATGTTACATGTGGCTCACAACAGGATTTCTGTATTCTGTTGCCCTGGGCAGGGCATGGCATCTAAGGACTAGTCTGGGACCAGTACTCTAGTTAAAAAAGAAAGATTAGATACACTCCTTCCCAAAACTATTTGAGACACTGCTTATTCCCTGTAACTTAAGTGACTTTGTTATCATAGCTGTACAATAGCAGGGAAGTAGAAGCGTATTTGCCTGGCTGAAATTGATAAAATGGACTCTGAATAACATTTATTAGTAACAGTGGTAGAAATGGGGCCTTGTGGGATGCTTATGAGATCCCAGCCCCCAGGATGCTGAGCCCGAAGCTGGGCACACTTCCCTGACTTCTCTCTTTCAGCCAGCACAGATCTTGCATTCCAGACATGACAACAATACTGTAATAACTTATTCAAAAGAACAGGAAAGAAAATCCAGTAATTCATTAGTTGATAGGTTTGGGAAATAGTTCTTAGCGTGTGATGAAAATGGATAATTTTAAAGATGCCTTATCAGGAATACATTTATTAAATACCTCAAGGAAAATTTGCAAAATGAGCACCCGTGACTGAAGCAGACTAGAATCAGCGGGAGATACGGTCCTTACCAGGGTTTGTATTTTCCAGACTCATCTCATAATTTCTGACCTGAGTCTAGGAATGGCAGGTTATTGCAGTAATTTGAGAGATGGGACACTGGCTTACAATAGAAACCTTCCATAGTCTTAACCAGAGAGTAACTAATAGTATTATTGATAATCCTGCACGTTTGCACTGCCCTGAACCACACCACCTGCTGGAGAGTGGCTGGCCCCTGCAGCAGACAATTTTCAGAATTCAGATGGGAGGCAGGTGTCAGAAAGGAGAATTGAACCCCTGTGATTAACTTTTGAAATGAACAACCCCTCTCTCAAAGCTTTTGTTTATGCTTCTATGCCATCTTCCCTAGTCTGTCTTTCTTGCAAGTCCCCAGGGGTATACACCTACCTTCTCCAGCTCGGAGAGCTCAGTGTCAGGCTGGTTTCCCTCAGAACTGTCATCTGCTTGAGAACGATCTGCAGAGCCGGCTTTGCTGCCATCAGTCTTTTTTTTCCTTCCTTAAAGAGAAAAACAACTTCAGAAACAAAGGCTACAGTGCGCTCAACACTAGACAGCACTTGCAGCCAGGGAAACAGTACAGGCTGTACTTTAATCAGCCCTAAGAAAGCATGGAGCATGCACAGGTTGTGTGTCATCCGTAGTCAGGATCACGGTCCAAAAGAGAGTCAAAGGCATTTGGGGATGCCCCACAACTAGCTTCTCTTTCATAAAATCACAGTAAGAAATTAAAGCAAGTCTCACTGTTCTTACTGTAATTTAAACATTATGAAGTGATTGCAAAAATGAGTGGGACATCATCTTAAAAAATGCTTGAACCAAAATTTCCTGTTTCTTCCTCAGACACAGTATTGAGAAAGGAAGAGGACCTGGAAAAGGAAGATAAGACACAACTACAGAAGGGACTTGCAGGGATGCCAAGCCAACAGCAGAGTAGCTCAATTAATTCCTTGCAACAGCCTTCACTTCTGACAATGGTAGGGAGATTCTCATACCTGACACGCTACGTAGCAGAGAGATCAAAGAAACTACGTTGATTTCAAGTAATTGCAGAGGATGTATTAGACCAAACAGACAGCCAATAAGTCAGCAGGGCCAGGTGACACTCACACAAGGTCCCCAGAGGAATTCAAATGCGACATTTCAGAACTGCTGGCCACAGTGCCAGAGGACCTATAGCTTCCAAATGTAATTCCTCTTAATAAAGAGGGATCTAATGAGAATCCAGAGAATGAAAGACCGGCGAGTCTATCCTCCATCACTTGGAAAATGGCAGAGCTGTTTACAATAAAAAATAAGATCACTGAGCACACGGACATACAGTCTGTTGGGGAAAAGTCAGCAGGACTTCTGCAAAGGAAAACCTTGCCTCACTAGCCTGCCACGGTGTTGGTTTCGTGTGGATAAAAGGCATCCATCAGCCAGAAGAGATTTAGATTTCCAAAAAGACTTTGACAAGGTTTTACACCAGAAACTATTAAGGAACTGAACTGGAATAGTGCTTTCTTGGACTGAAAGCTTGTTAGAGAAGAAGCAGCAAAGGGTAGTACTTAATGTGCACTTTTCGGATGGAATCAGCCATTGAGTCCTTCAGGAATCGGTTTTATTCAACTTCATAAGCAACCTGGAGAAGGGAATGCTCAGGGAAATTCCCAACATGTGCAAAGTTTGGCATACGCTTTTATCTGCCCTTTTATAACTGCTGTGCTGATGAGCATCAGAGACTTCTGCTTTTGTATATCTGTGAACCTTTCTGGGGGCCAGGCCATAGATGAAGTGAAACAATATCAATGAAGCTGCATCTTTTATTGCATTATCTTTGGAAGAGCAGAGTCAGACAGGAGAAGGTCTTCCATGTCATAATAAACAAACCCTCTGAATCAGACTGGAAAGTGAATTTGATATGTTACGTCTCTCCTAAGGAGCTCCTTGTTCCCTTTCCTCTGAGGAATAGTCTTAGGCTAGATTTTATGACAGTGCTTGAGCTGATCTAATGGCTCAGGGGTAGTCCTGCTCCTCCTACTACTTCTTTCTCCTGTTCCCAGCCACACACACCTGACACTTGCCTTGCACCGACTCAGGAAGCCTGATCACTGGTTAAGCAGTCAACTTGTTAAAATAGCAAAAAACTAACCTAGCAAAAAGTAAATAGCCAAAATAGCCACCATGTAATAACACAGGGCAGGAAATCAGGCAGCCGAGAGTGCAGGTATGAGGGGGAGAGTGAAGCCTTCCCCTATTCGTTGGCACTAAACTATTTAATTTAGCTCAGGTACAGTGAGATGCTGCACACCTAAAGGAGGAACAAGGCTGGTGTCAAAACTGTGTGTTCTCAAGGCTGCGACCCATGGTCGCAGCACTCGCTGATTTTTTTTGTAGGCAAGACAAGCTAAGCTCAGGAATCTCTTGGTCTGGTCTGGGCTTACTAGTCTTAACACTTACTTCTGCTCCTTCAAAATAAAGTATCTAAAGTGATGGATCCTCCTCTTGTCTGCAGAACGTAGTCATAACTTTCCTTCTGCCTTAATCACTCTTATGTGACAGGTCCAGTCCCTGCAGAATGGGTTTAGCACAGGAGAAAAGGGCTCTCCAATCTGTGGCCTCCAGTTGTTTTCATTGAATGGAATGTGAATTTTTGTCCAGTTTGGCTCAAAGGCAGACATGTTTCCAGGAAATGTTAATCTAAACTAGAAATAGAACTAGAGACAGAAAGAACAAAGCAAATCTACTTCAGCTTGAAAAACTGAAAGGCAAATTCTGTTTCTTCTCTGTGGGAGCTAGCAATGGGAAAGGATGAAAGAAGTGTCTCCTTGTGCAGCAGAGCCTTGACAAGGTTCCTAAGAGATCAGTTAGGTACAACCTAATGGTCAGGGATTTGCAGGTTCAGTACCAGACAATTGCACAACCCGTCAAAAGCACAACTACTTACTGCTTCAGGTGAAAACAGTCAATGAAAGCCCTGGATTTTCATTGTTAAATGCTAAGCATCAGCTTTACCAAGGAGATAGACTATCCAACACCTGTTTGGAGTAGGATATTTTTACATCTCCACTTCAACTGCAACAGGAGTTGATCAGATAAGATTTCAAGCTAGATAGACCTTGCCAGGAATTCTGTGCTTTATGCACACACAAGTGTAATGGCTGCAGTGCAATATGCCAGTCAAACCCCACATCACATCTGTTTGCTTAAATGTTTTAAACTTTCTTTACCGTTCCTTTTTCTCACTGGACCAACAGCATTAATGGACGGTACGGCCTCCAGGGCTTCAGAATCAAAAGTAGCTGGTGGTGGGACATAGCCAGGGGTTGCTGAAAGAGCCAAAATGTAGAAATTGGGATAGTTCAGCTTCTGAATGACAAAATACAGGCAAGATACATATCTAGAGGAAGTACCATACATTTCACCGTCGTGGTGAACATCCCTCTGCTCTTATGCTGAGGTGCATTTAGCTCCAATTAGCCTTATCATATGACCACACTGCACTGGAATTACAGCTCTTTGCATTCCTCCACCAAGGGAGGATAACAAGTGCTCAGCTGTCCTTGGACATATGTCCATGCTGGTGAGGCTTAAAGGGCTGTTCTAGCACGTCCGAGCCCTTTCTGTGCTGGCCTTGTAGTGCTCTCAGAGCAGCAGAAAGGTGTTGAGGCTGCACTTTATTTCGGATTAAGTTGGTCTGTTGGTTTACAAAAACAGCTCTTAATGGATAGCTTGTGTAAGAGTACGTGGAAAGTGACAGTGTATTCTTCATTACGTTTATCTTATCAAAGACCTTTTCAATGTGAAAGGAAATAATAAGTAAAGGGGGAAGCCATATACAAGAACAGACAGACACAAACCTGGTAGACATGGGATAATGGAGACAATGCCAAAGACCAAAAGTCTCCAGTTTGTAATTGATGGGATATTAAGAAACTCCAGGCATGGCTTTGGGAATGGACACCTGGACTTTGTAACTGATAAGATGGGAAGAAAAAGAGGAACTTGAGGATTTGGGATATTGTGATGGGGTGGGGGAAGGGTAGAACTATGCAAATTAATGAAGGAATGTGCAGGGAAGTGGGGCGGGGAGGAACAAAGAAGGGAATGGGCAGAAACAGTGTAAAAGGGACTGGCCATGAGTAAAGCATTGCTGGTCAGTAGAACTGTCCGATCAGTACGCTTGTCTGACTGAATCCTGTGCCTGATCACCGCAGTCTGTTCTATCTTCTTATTAAGCACTTTCTTAACTATATTTCAGTGTAATCTCACTATCCTCTATGTGCGCGTGTGTGCACATGCCGCAAGGACTGAATGCCAACTACTCCTGAGACCTGTGTGAGTAAATACTGGGCCAGCAACTAGAGTTGGACCACCTCGGGGCCTGCGGTGTCAGCAACTGGAGTGAGCGAGGGTCTCAGTGTCAGTAGTTAAAGGTGCCATAGTTCTTGGGAGCATCTCTACAGGTCACATAGACTTTGTGTGTGGAGTCTGTGCCTGTGAGATGAGTGTGTGAGTGTGCGTGTCTGTTTGCTAGCGAGCAGCAAGCTGGAATAGCCGGTGAGTAGGGGACCCATTGATGTTTAACCCAATCCCTTTCACTTCACAGCTGGCACAGGCCCAGAACGTACAAATGTTTCATACTCACCTGCCAAGCATTTTCCCAGCACATTCTGCAGCTCTGTGATGTTCTGTAATCGAGTCAAAACTTTCCCCTTCATCTCAGCATCCTGTTGCTGGCAGAAGGCATTTACAACCTAGAGATACAAACCAAACTCACTGACTTAGGGAGATTTGTACCCACGTTTACTACTTTCTCTTTTCTGAATAACATCCTCAAGTCCTGAATGAGCACACAACACAGCACAAGTGGCCTGTGTGACCAGATCCAGACTGCATGAACAAAGCTCTTCCGAAGCCCATGAGAACATGAACATAATTGGTGCAATTTACGAAAAGCAATAAAGCAACACCTACAGATCAAATATTATCTGAAGAACAGGAATTAGCAGACAGCACATTGTCGGGTTCTGTGCTGCTTGTGGCCCTGGACACCCCTTGGCACTTCCCAGGTCTGCCAGGAAAGAGGCAGTCCTGGGAGAAGAGCAGGAACAGGGAGGACTGGGGATGTGGAATTGCACCAACTCTGACATGGCTCATGTTATCAGAATAACCCCAGCAGGGAACATTCCTACTGACCATCGATGTTAGCAAATACATGGTCCAAATTTGCTTGAAGGCACTGCATTTCACCCTCCTGTAAGCTCACAGAGGTGTAGAACAAAGCGCACAATCACAACCAAGTTTGCAAGGGACCTGTGGAAGCCTCTAGTCCAACACTCTGCTCAAAGGAGCGTCAACTAAACAGGTTGCTTAGAGCCTTTTCCAGTGGAGCACTGAGCATCTCCAAGAAAGGCGATCCCACGGTTTCTCTGAAGTGGAGCACAACCTTTCTGTTAGGTAACAGAAGATCACAGTAAAAGACCGCAATATGCCCTCCCCTCTGGCTTCCCCTCTCCGGGCTGAACAACCTCTGCTCTCCCAGCCTCCCCTCATATGCCATGTGCTCCAGCCCCTCATCAGCCTGGTGGCCTCCGCTGGACTCGCTCCAGAATGACAATGGGAGCCCCAGACAGACACACTACTGCAGGTAGGGCCTCACACATGCCAAGCAGAAGGCAACAATCAGTGCGCTTGACCAGCTAGTGACTCCCCTGCTCTCCAGCATGGCGATACTGACCTTTCTGATGCTCCCTTCATAGTTTAGACATACATTACCTCATAATTTAGACATATATTTGGGGTTTACAGCATCCTCCCTGCAACAGCAAAACCAATTTGCATACACCAAAATGTGCCAGAATGTACACACTGCAGCTGAGTAGCAGGTGGAAAACTCACATGAGCAAGGCAGTCCTTAGAGCCTCTGACCAAGAAAGCAGAGTTGCTGCTAGCAGCAGGATAAAGGATAAATGATAATGAAGAGAAAAACACTGAGAAATCACCAGGACCTTGCTGGAGAAGGTTTCCAAGAGGCAAGACTCTTCTTCAATAGCAATTGCACCCCTGAAGCCTAAGGTTTGTGTTTGTAAGTGCTGCTCCTCAGTGCCACTCCAGAACCTGCAGACAAGGCTCTACTCACCTCACGAAACCAGTTGAGAGCATAGAACAGGAGCGAGCACAGAAATTCCCGTTCCTGCTTCGATAGAGAGTCCAGCTTCCCTTCAACCTCCAGGTCAGTCAGGTACAGGGGGCAACCTGGGACAGAGCAGGAAGAGAACACGTTGGACTGTGTTTGCTACCCACCCTTTGGTCTTTGCATGGACAAAGTCTCTTACCAAAGCCTGTATCAATTCCAATGGCTATCTGAAGTAAGCCTCGTCAGCCACTCCATCGCCAGACAAAGCAATTGTCTCCCCTGCCTCCCTTCCACTTTGTGGGCAACAGAGCACCTCAGCCTCCTTCACAAACTGCACAACTCTTCCTACAACTGCAGGAAGTCTTTGCAGATCTGGGACAGGAACAGGTCAGCCAGACAGACTCTATAAAAGGTCCATTTCCCATACCTAATAAGGCATCAATCTCCTCCAGGCTTCCATTGTTTTGCTTTCCAGTGTAGAGCCTCAGCAATCGGAAACAGGGTGACAAACATATCGGTGACACTACCCTGGGGGAAGAAAAAAAAGAAATGGAGTGGGTCCTGTGTTTTATATACCTCCAGAATGCCCATCACTTTTCCATTATGTCCGATGTCCTCCCTGCGCCACCTTGCCTATGCCTTCTATTTTGCTTCTTGCAAGTCCCAGCGACACAGAGCAGAAATGCACCATATGGTTAAAAAAAAAAAAAATTAAAAAATTGGTGATCACCAGTTTTCTGCAAAAGCATATAAGGGCAGAAAAACAGCTGTAATGAACAAAAATGGGGTACAGATTTATTTCTGGTAGAGATCAAAGTTGAATAATTCAGAAGGAACTATAAGAAATTGTGCAAAATACAGCTGTAAGCAGTGGAGAAACCTCCTTGAATGTTTTGTAGCATGCCGCTGCTCACATTCTGAGTGAGGAAAATTAACATTTTTCTGTAGATACATGTAAAGTAGCTATATTTTCTTTTATTTTAAAGTGATCGTGTCTTTTTGTAAGCACAACTAAAATCTCACCAAATCTTATGACAATATTATGCAGGATATGAAGGTGCCAGTCAAAAAAAAAATCCTTTTATTATTTTTGATTTTGATGACCTACTGTTTAGTTGGACTTTTAAAATTTGTTTAATTTTATTTCATGCTTCCTATTCCATTTTCCAAAGACAAAGCCCTTATTTCTGAGTCGAATTTCACTTGTGGCTGCATGTTTGTGCTTTTGCTCTGGAGCACAGTCTATGTTGTCCAAGTACAACTGAAGGTGAGAAAAATCGTGTACTGTTGACGCACACCAAGTCTTTAGTGACTCTCTGAGAATCATTGCTCAAAATATCAATTTTGTCACCTCAGAGTTGCCTATCCTTCTCAATATGGCATTCAGTATCACCATAACACTGGAAGAAAGAGCTACTCTTCTCATATGACAGATGGGAAACAAGGCAGATGAAGCATGACTTACCAAAGATCACCTAAACAGCCTGAGCCAGAACAGACTGCCAGTTCCCAACCAGCTTATGCCTCTAGACCTATCTGAATACATCTCACAGCAAGAGAAGGAAAAGAACACTGGAAACTGGTAAATTCTCTGACCAGCTCTTTATCCGGCACTTTGGCAGGCAGGGACGATAACAGTGAAGTGCACCAAATGAAAACAATTCCTTTACCTTTACAGTCATCCCACAGTTAAGTGTCAAAATACCTTTTACTTTGGTTATTCATTCCATCAGTGACCCTGCCAAGCTCACTGTGAGACACCAATGGTAAGAGGTTAATAGCAATTGCTCCCTGACTTTCGTCTTCATCCAGATTATACAAGGACTTCACTGGGAACAAGAACGAACTGCAAGGAAAGACAGACAAGCTCTTGTTGACAAACTCAGTTCTCAGTGACAGAAACATTACAAATACTTAGCCTATGATTAGCATACCCATCCACTGTGGGGTTGAGATCCACCACAAAATCACTGGGAAAGTCCTCCACCAAACTCTTCCACAACTCATCCTATAAAGAAAGGAAAAAAACCTGCTCAGCAAAGGGGCTCAGTGAAGAAAGCTTTAACAGCAGCAGTGGAAAATGCAGAAGATAAGACCAAGCAAAAGTATCCTGGAACAGTCACAGCAATGAAGCCCACTGCCTGCAAGGAGAGCCAAGGCCTGCCTTTAGGAAACATTGCTAAGCACGCACAACCAATTTCTTCCCTGCACTTTGGACGTGGGCTTGTCTACAAGTTCCACAGTGCTGCAGAGAGGCAGAGCAGCTGGCTGGAAGAAGAAAGCAGCCATGGGAAGATCATCAGAGTGAAATGGCTATAAAGTGCTGGCGAAGTTTTATTTCACACAATGTGTCCCACATACTTCACATGCTTACATTGTTAGAAAAAATTAAGGGAGAAGTAAAGTAATAGATGTGACAAAGTCTGGACAAACAGATGATGAAAAGACCCCAAAAAATCTGCACAAAAGTTGTGAGAAGAACTTTAGCTTGCTTTTACATTTCGGTCTTGCAAGAAAAAGGGAGAAACCCTCCTTCCTTTGCTTTTTCTCCTTGGAGCGCTCAGCTGGACCTCAGGAGACTGGCATTTCTAGCCCTACGCACAGAGCTGTTTATAGTGACTGCCAGCACTTCACAGCTCCCTGGTCACCTTCCCTCGTTCTAACACGCAGTTCCTCCACTCCGTAACCAGCAGGTGGAAAGAGCACTTGTGCCACAAAGAGTGATCAATTCCACAGCAGCCTCCAATGCTCTCCTGGGCCCCAAGATGGCTTGCTACCCTCCCGGCAGGCACAGCACACATGCTAAAAAGAGTCCCCAGCAAGAAGAAAGGTCTGTCCAGTGGCCTTCACAAACCTCTTCCTATTACCATAAATACCGTTTATTTATTACCATAAACGGCTATGGCTCTTCGAAGTCCTTAGACATCAGATAGCCTTAATAGTCTGATCAGAAGCCAATTTCAACACTAAATTTAAAGTTCTTTCAGATTCTACTTTTATCTATGAATCTTAAAAGCATGCTCTGAAATGTCATTTCATTTCCTTTAAATGGCTTCCCTGTTGTCATGTAAAAGTTCACATAAAGGAAGCTGTTAAAGCACAATGAGGAATCTGCCACAACCAAAAAAGCCTGAGAGCGCTGAAAGAGGATTTTGTATCTGATAATCTCTTACGGGACCTTAAGCATGCCTAGAACAAAAAAAGAGTTCTCAGACTGGAGTGAAATTCTCAAATCGACTCTGTCCTGCCAATGCCTGAAAAACACCATGTTTCTGAAGAATTCATTTAAGTGATTAATTTCAAACTACTCTGCAACATACCAGGAGCTGCAAGTCCAAATCCCCCTTCTGCTTCTCAATCAAATTGGCGAGTTCATCGTAGTACAGAGCCAAGACCTCTGGGGTTTGCTCACAGCAGAAGCCCACAAGGTCCAGCAAGGTAGAAAGCTGTAAGGAGAGAGAGCAGTCTGCAGAAATGGGTAAGGTAAATGGATCCAACTCAAGCTTTTACCCTGAGTTCCTTTTACACTAATTTACTCTGAGGCATATCCAAAGCTTCATCTCTAGGGTAACAGCCCATGGTGACTGGTCTTGCAAAGACCCAGCTTTAAGAAGGAACATGGGTCTTTTAAGGTCTTGGCCCAGCTCTACCATGAAATAACATAAAAGAGTCTGACCAGGACCACCCTTAAATAGAGAGCCACCCTAGAAGGTTCTTCAAAAGGAATTAAGAAAAAAGGCCAAGGCTAGGCCAACCCTGTACAGAGTAAGTGCTTTCTCTAGATGGCCTGAAAGGCACTGCTGCCAAGCTGAGAGGAAGACCAAGGTTGCCTTTGGCTCACTGAACCAGCTTGTCCTGTTTCTTTCCTTTGTGTTTGAAATAACATCTGGATAGAGGACTTTCACTAGATGGCTGCAGTACTGCTTGTCCTGGACTAGCCATAGGCAAGACCAGCGGATGCTATCTTAGTATAGATCTTTGTTTCTCCAAAACCATTTTTAATAGATTCTTGGTTCTGCAGTCAATGTACAAGAATCCCAGACCCAGTGGTGGGTGTAAAGCTACACACATACTACTTCACCTAGGACTGTGTTTCCAGTCACGCCTCCTTGCTGACCATATCCTCCCTCTCTCCCTCACTGCCCCATTCTTGGCACTCACCTGCCCATCACGCTCGCTGTTCAGCTCTGGTCTCTCCAATGAACTACCGTCTCCTTCATTTCTGAAAGCAATTGATAACCTTGCTTTTGTTGCGCAACACTTAAGAGATGGCAAAACCCATCACACACACAAGATTCTCTCTCCAGAAATTGGAGAATTATGCATGAAAAAGATTTTCTTTGGAACATTATTAGGAAAAGATCTGCTGCTGTTTGGGACCGTCAGGACAAGACTCAATGTCTTCTTCAAGGATATGCTTTTTCTAACCTGTTGAAATCTAAAGCCCTCTAGTTAGTCCACTGACTCAGGGCATGGAGCTAAGATGGGCTTTTCTCTTCACATAATAAACAGCCAAAGCATTTTATTAAGAAGTGCAAAATCAGCGAGCTACATAATGCTTCCCAACACCAGTCAATTTCTTATTTTCCGGGTGCTTTAATCTTTGTCATAGCTCTTATCAGGAGTTTGCCTGGTTTATGAATGCTGTTCATAAATTATTTATACAGTACATTGGAAATTGTCATGCCAATGCCCAGCACAGCAGTAGCAATCTTTCTCCTTGCTTCTCTTTTAGATTTCCCTCTATTCAAACAGGGAGCACACTAGGTTATTCACCCTCAGTGTCAGAAGCTGATCTGCAGTCAGTCCACCACAGTGTTCACATTTTTTTCCAAGCAATAGGTCCTGCTGGTGCTAGTCAAGGCATCCATGAATGGGCATCAACAAGAAATTCAAGATGCCTTTGAGATTAGCAGCAGGTGAGCAATACTGAACAGGTTGTAACACCAAATACCACAGTCTGCAAAAAAGAGTTTTAAGTTCCTGGATTTTACCAAGATGTGCATGAGCAAGAAGGCAATGCCCCCCTTTCTTTGTCCCATTCCCGGTTTGGTCTGAACTGAAAGCATGTTAAATTCATCTTTGCTACAACCTCTCTCACCTTTTTAATGCCACGCTGCCTATCATGGTAACAGCACCAATAATCCCCATTTGTTTATGGTTGGGAACTGTGCTGGAGAGCCATTTCCTGATCACCATGTGCATATCATCCTAAAAAGAAAGACACAGACCATGTCACCGCAGAGGTACTTGTGTACATCACTCACAATTCTATTGGCATCTTCACTTGATGTCATCTCCAAAGGCTGCAGGGGGATGGTTTATTGGGATTACAGCTTTGCAAAAGGAATGCAGATTCTGCGATTTCCTTTATTATGAAAATACTGGTCACAACTCCAGGTAAGGCTGCAAACATTATTAAAAGTGATTCACTTTGACTTTGCTTTAATTACTACACAGAACATGTAGTTGATCCAGGTTTCATCTATAATTAATAGAAGAATATATTAAAAAAGCAGATGGTCTCGGAGCCCTTCACACACAAACAGCAGCTGCAAGAGCTGCCCTCCAAAACACTGTCAGCTTCAGGAGGCTGAGGGATGGAGCAGTTTTTGATGAAGGTCCAAAGAGAGCTGTAGGTAACAGCATACCAGACACCTGGGATTAAGACATTTCTCAGGCTGCCTCCCTTGTCCCCTGGCTGCGGGCAAGCATGGCCTGCACAATTGTAAAGGTTTCTTTGCAGGAGCTCTGTAAGCCACCGGAGGTCTCAATGCAGCATGCTCTATTTCAACAGCTGTGTCAAGCAGCTGATCGGCTGCGCTTTCCCAAAACAGGCACAAACAGTTTTGAAGACTTCTGAAAGTCTGGACCACTGATGACAGACTAAGAGGTCTCCTGTCACTGAGAGCATGAAGCCTACTCAGTCGTAGAAGTATGATGCTTCAGGAAAGTTGGGAGACCAGTCTTCTGGATGAGAAGTCTAATATTTGCCGAAGAGATCGAAGGCAAAGCACAGAAGAATGAGTAGCAAATCAGCCACAGGAATCCAAGCTGCACCTCCACTGCTGAAAGAGGAATGCTAATCAAGAAAGCCATCATCTTGAGAGATGAGGATGGAAAAGCTGTCTAGAGGCTGAAACAGGGCAGCCACCAAGAGGTCCAGAATAGTGTCTCTGACAAAGGGATATGTTCTGCCTGATCCCTTAAACTGATAAACTGTAGGTGAAAAAAGACAAAAGTCTTAGCTAAGCAGACAATCGTGGAAGAGGGCTGCCAAGTGGGTCCTGACCAAAGCTAAGGGACAGCTCAACTTCCTGATATCTGATAGTAGGTATCAAGAAGTAATTGATTTCAAAGCAGGAACGGAACAATGAATGCACTAAACAGAAAAGCCACTTATTTTAGCCAGTTAGCAACAGTCCTATTACTAGCTTAAGCAGCGATCACTGCAGAAGAGCAGCATCCCTGTTATGAGGAGCAGCATTCTCAGACTGTGACAGAGCATGTGTGAGACCTCAGAAGCAGCTTCATAAAAGCAGCAAAGATCTCGCAGGCCGCTGAAAAACATTATGGAATCAAAACAGCCCTGGTTGCATTGATTCTTACTAACTCTCCCTACTGGTCCTGCAAAGAAGGAGGTTGGCCCATACAGAGATCCTCAAGGATCGAGAGCTGCATGAAAGCACAAGCTCTGACCAGAGAGGGCTTTTGAGACAGAGGAGATGAAGGCTTGAGTTATGTTACGCAAACTACAAGTGCCAACAACATCAAACTGGTAGCAGAGAGAAGGACAGTACATAGTTATGCCATCTTTTCTTGACCTTCACTAGGCAAGATGCCTCTGGAATGACCTGTGCAGTGCAAGGACAGATGCCTAATCTGCTTGTAGAGATTCTCGTGTCCAAGAGGCATCGGTTTTAGAAGTACAGTTAAGAGAAGGCAAAGAGGAATTTGGTTCCCAGGATATTGATTTCTTTGGTGATCTACCCCTGGAGTTTTTGGTATCACTGAGGACAGAGTTAAGCTGCCAACCTTGGACCCCCACAGTCACAAACTGTGACTAGAATAAATTCTAGAGCTTACACGCCTCCCCTTCTTTTTGCAATTTCTGAGAGTGACAGGCAGAACACTTGTTCCTAACGGCTAGTCCTTCTGGGCTGCAAAGTCACCTTGTGTGTTGCCAAGGCAATTTTCACAAGTTGCACGTAAGAAAGACAGATCTGGGGGCTTGGAGGGGAAATCACTGAGGAAAGTAGTTCAGAAAGGAGCTAAACCTACCATACAACTGGAAATCTTGGCAGTGAAGAGCTCCATCTTAACAGGGTGAGTGGGACGAAATGACTACAGACATGCTGTTTTACATGCCACAGACCAATTAGGAAGAGAGGAAGAGCAGTTTTCCTTCATAGTCTTAAGCTAGCATGTGCAAACATACCCACTACTAGAAACTATGCAGGGACTCAAAGAAAGACAAATAGTCCTAATTTCTAGGGGCTGAGCTTTACGAATGGGAAGATTTTAAACCCAGACATCTCCATTGTGGAATAAATGTCTTTGAGGTATTTCTTTATCTTTATGTGATCACTGCCATGCTCAAGGAGCCACAAATCCAAATCTGTACCACCACTATTATGCTGCAACTGAGTCATACAAGGTATCCTATGTAAAATGAATATGAATTTAGACAGACCAGGTTTGATAGCTTCTCATGTTTAAACTAGAGGCAGAAAAGGTGTGAAGTCTACCACTTCACAGCAGAGTCCTCTGTTCTGTGTAGCTCAGTTCTTCTAACGTGAGTGTCTTTGTTGTCTCTGGTATACAAATATTAAGCAGCTGAATCGAGATGAACATCTTGGGGAAGAAGCTGAACTATGCTTTCTGAATGCTTCCAAGTGATGGAGAAACAAAGCTTCACAAAGAGGCTGCTGAATTTACACTTTTGCAAGTCTTCAAGGCTCGACTAGACAAAGCCACAGCCAACCTGACACCATGTTGGTGACAATCCCACTTCGACTGGGAGGTTAGATTAGAGACTGCCATCGCTCCCCTTCCACCAACATTTCTATCAACACTACCTGTCTTAGATGTGCAAGAGAAGAGGATCTTTCCAGGAAAGATGTGAGGCATGCAGTCACTGTGATGAGTCCCTCTTATACAGGGTAGGAAAGTCTGGAGCTGCAAGATGGCTTGCAGCCAGCTGGGGAGAAGAGAATTTTAAGCTGAAGGACGCCCTGACATCAATCACTGTTCATAGATGAGGCCGCTATTTGCACAACAAAAGCTCTGGAAGTTAACCTAGCAAAAAGGACCAAGGTACAGCCTGAACTCCTTTTTGTTGCATGTCTGTTTACCTGAATATAGCTTCCTTCTTGCCTCTGGCTGAATGCTAGTGTGCTGAGAATGTAGAAAAGCTTCCGGATCTGGCATGGATTCAGTTTCTGTGTAGAGTCCAAAATGGTCTGTAAGAGAGAAGACACAAACTAGCTCAGATATATCAAGAATCCCTTTCCACGTTCCAAATAATACATCAATTGTCAACTGCAGGGAAGCCAATTAACTTTAGCTCTTTTTCCTCTGTAAAGGACAGCTCTTTTCCTTTACAGGCAGGAAAAAGCTACATTCAAATTAAATAAACATAAATGCAGAACTATTGCTCTGGCCTCAATTATTGCAGTTCATTTTATCAGAGGCTGAATGGGAAGAACAATCTGGCTACCATAAGCATTTTGGGAGTGCTCCAATCCCATTAGTAACAGCTATTTATCTTCTATCACAGGTTTGGTCACAGCATTCAAAGTATTTGACAAAATGAACATTATGGGGTTTTTGCTAATATTTCCATTACAAGCCCTGTAACACTCAAGTGGTTAACAATTTAGGGGTGGAATTTTCTGTGCTGGCTGGCATTCTCAGGATATTTCTTCTTCCAGTGCTTCAGTGAAAAACAGTCCAACTGTTTCCCAGAGCCGTGCTAGCTTTCCTACCACTGACACGGCATTTTGCTGCCATTATTTTTCTCCTACTGGCCAACCTCGAGCAGGATTTGAAACGAGGTGTTGAGTTTGACAGGATTAGATACAGACTTTTGCATCTCTCAAGAAAATTCACCCAGTTTTAAGATTAAAAAATAGCTGTTTGGGGAGATGATTTCTGCTAAGATCTGCATGTTCTCTCTGTGCTGGAGAGGCTCCAGCTCAGTGTCAAATATGCCAGGCATCTGCAGCTCTACAGATCTTTTTACAGGTAACTGGCTAGTCTCTCAAGCACCTCCGAGATGCATGCCAAACATGGCACACTGCCAGACCTTGAGGTCTAGCACAGCATCGATTAACGTGTTTCACATACAAGCTTTGGTAATGTATCAAAGATCAGCCCACAGAAACCATAATCTGTAAATGATCTGCCAGCACAAGAATATGCAAACCAGGTCAGGAGGAAGGTCAACAGGTCACAGCAGACTGCTGTGGGCAGTACTCCCCATCGCACTTCTGACAACGCATTCAATTATGAACAGGAGTTTTAGGCTGTCTCTTTCAAGGACTACTTTCAACCCTGAGTCCTTATCACACCCTCCCTCTGCCAGGAGGCAAGTGAGTCCCGTTTCTTCCTGTTATACCCCTCGAATGTGTGACAGATTGCATTGCAAATTCTTATGGCAGATCTTAATGCCTTTTTAGCATGTTTTAAGCAAGTAATTTAAATTGAACAATCAACCAGCTAAACAGCAAAAAGTGTATAGCTTTCCCACAGTGTGTACTTAAACTACAGAATCCACCGACACCAAGTGGGCATGAAAAAAGTCAGAGGGGTAGGGGTAATACACATACCCATACTCTTCAAGGGCTCTTAAATACAGGATGTTCTTAAGCTACAAATCACCACATATGGGGAAGTGTTCAAGAAAAGTATTGCTACCTGCTTGCCTTGCTGTTTTGCTCTTCCCTCAATCTCCACTTCTACTATTTTTGGAAACAGGCAGCTGGGCAGGCCTGACCCTGCTTGTCACTCTTAGGAGTTAAGAACCCATTTTTTTCTCCCCATTGAGTACTTCCTTCTTTTAAATTTTAGGACATAAGTCTTTTCCCATCCCTGCCAGGAGTTTTGTTTTAGGATTCAAATACTGGCTAAAATACTGTCAGTCTTTCAATGTAGTAGAACAGGCAGCCCACAAAGGAGGCAGGCTTTTGCCAAGTATTTGAAATAGCCGATGTTAATAAAGACAGCATTTTCCTTCCGTCATAGGTGTCATTCCATGTCTGCAATTTAAGCATTCTCCAGTTACAGGCAGGGTAACTTTTTTTCTTTGTCTATCTCAATTTCCCCTGTCAAAAAATCATACAGTCCTATCTTACAGCTCACCCCTTCATAGTAGATACCTTTCACTTCTGACCACTGCATTTCTCAAGACAGGTAGTTTTACAGGTACGAGCTGTTCCATTACCTCTATTTCTGAAAAGTACTGACCTATTCTGGATCTGGGGCAAAGTGGTGTAAGGGTCCTGAAATGTAGTATGCCCCCAGAAATATTCATACCTTCACGAAGGTGGCATAGCGCATCAGAAGGGATGTGTGCAGCAACACCAAATCAGTGAGCACATCCAGAGAAATGTCCAATTCTGTCTCATTTCCACTGCAGACATGAGTCACCAAAGCAGTCACAACCTCCTGAGGAAAAAGCCCCCAGAGAAACCATAGTGAAATGTCAACAGGAAAATATCTGCCCTGCTCTGCTCCTATAGAATATGTTGATCAAGCACAAATAATCATCCTGAAACTCAACCATATTATTCTACATCCCTTCTCAGTTTGCTCTTTAATTCCTGATATTCAAAATATTCTTTCTCCTTGAGCCTGAATTTTATTCAGTTCTAAAAGATCGCACAATTCCATAAAGCAGCGCTTCACCAAATTTTTCCTGCCTGCTTGCTAACACTGCTGCAGCTTCTGCTCTTTGCTACCATCAGATATGATGATAAAAATCTACCCTATTTTCTTAGGCACACAGAACACTGCACCATACCCAGGAATACATTGCCTTCAGTAGTTCCAGTGTCTTAATAATCTTTATCACCAGCAATTCAAAATTGACATTTTTGTTTCAATAATCTTTTAATGGCCTCACTTCAATTGACTTCTGGACAGGGATCTCTCCACTATCTGTGGCTCTGGGTCTCTTCTATATCACTAATTGCTAATACAGCCATGCTCTTTTGAAATTCTTAACATCTCAAAATATTACTAGACTCACTAGCTTGTTGCAGAGGACATCTTATGCCTTCACATCTCAGGTTTTTCCCAGATACTTTTTTGTTTGTCTATTTGTTAAGTTTGCTGTAATAAGTAATGTAGATAAAACACTGGAAACAGTCTTAATTGTAAACATACTGTGCCCAAAAAAGTGCAAATACATGCAAAAGCTTGTGCAAAGCTGTCTTCAATCCCCAGATTTTCTGATGTCAGCATGTCTGTAGGAACTCATACTCAGAGCTGGAAGTCTAGTCTGTGATTATTTCAGAGTATGCAGAAGGAGTCCAAGCTGGTCAGAGCTCTGAGGGAAATCTGTGTAAACTTTTTCATCACAGTAAGTTATCCAAGGAAAGAGAAAAAAGTTTCAATACAAACTATAACAATGGCTTTTTAAAACAGAGGATGCTCAAAGTGATTAGGTAAGACAGAACAGGAATATGGATTTATGAACAAATCTCCTCCATGACCCCGGGGGCCAGTCCTGACTTCCTGGCTGGACCTCAGTCAATTTGTTTGCTTTCTGAATTGCAGCAAACCCAGCACAGTCCCCTCTGCTCCAGAAATATTTTTCATTCTGTCATTTCTGAGGCCTGCCTGTTTGCTCCCTGCTCCTCCCAGCAGTCTCTGGGCTTGAGTCTCTTGCTACCAGAGTCTTCTTGTGACTGTTCCCCACCTTCTGCTTGGCCTACTGTACGGCACTCCAAAGGCTTCCAACTGCCTCAAATCCTCTCCCCCTAAGGGATCACAACATACATTCTAGAACAAAGTGCAAACACAAATAAAACAGATGCCATCCATCACACTATACCTGCTGGCAGTAAGAGTCAAAGGCTGCAAAAGCTTGTTTGTACATGCAGCTGCCAAAGGAGACTATGGCTGGGTGTGCAGAGTGCAGAAACGTCTGAGCAAGTGCTAGGATTGAAGGGAAGAAGTCTTTGATAACCTGAAATACAGACATCATGAAAGAGGAGATTATTGCCACTCATTTTAATCACACTCAGCTCCCTAAATGCGTGCTACAGCTCACACCGAACGCTTTGCCTAGTTTAGTAGGTGCTTTCCTGCCTTCCCTGACTGTCCTCTCTCGCTCGCACAAACGGGCAACAGGAGCAGACAAGGCACACCAGAATGGGTTTCTCCAATCTTCTCCACCCAAAGGATTTACAGATTGGTTAAGAAGCCAACCTGCAAAGCTTCAGAGTTCACAGCAGCATACGCCCTATGGGTGACACCAGGGAAGTCACATTACAGCAACGTACCACTAAATAAAATCCCCAGGACAGACACATTCTTGGCCTTAAATTAACATAAGGACTCTGCTACATCAAGATACTCAGAAAAATCTAAGTTAACTTTTAAAGTTAGCTTAATCACGCAGCTTAATCACACTCCTTTGAACAACAAGCTCTTATTCAGATGTAAAGTGGCCTAATTTACTTTATCTTAACTTATTCTGGAAGGGAGTTAAACTAAAACTGAATTAAACTCACTTATATTCAGCATAAAATGTACCTACTTAAAGCATTATTATAGTTCAATTAATTAATTTTAAATTCATAATTCAGTGTTTCTCATCTGCCCTCTACCTCTGACAAGCAGCACTGTGTCATTTTTTGCTGATCTTTTCCATTTTCTCATAGTAAATGGTAATCTACATTACGTTACAAACATATGCCCAATATATATACACATATTTAGACCTAGAAACCATTACACTTGAAAACTGGTGCATGTAAACATATGAACTTCTAAAAATACTGTGGGAGACAACAGCATGTCTGGAACACACATGGAGATGTTGGACTAGACCACATCTCTTAGGCTGAAAGGTTTTGCATCAAAATAAAAAGCCCATCCAATTCTGAGGAAAGCTCATCTCAAAAAACCACATGACAGTTACAACAGAGAACATGTGCCTTGGGAGATTGATCTGGGACGAAAAATTAAAAAAAAGAAGTATGTGTACATAACAGGAATAGTATAAATAATGCAGCGCAGGGTTAAATCATCATCTGGCAAGATCTTTGAGAGATAAAAGAGGGAGTCCCAAAGCAGAATCAGCACTGACCATTGAATGATTTTGGAAGGCATTCTGCATCAGCTGTTCTGGCATGCAGCCCAGTCGAATTTTGCTCCTCAATACTTTCTCAGTTTGCTTCCTGTTCTTGGTGTTGGTAGAATGGATTAGCAGCAAAACTATCAGATCCAGAACCTTTTTGAGGAAATAACCACCAATCATTATGCTGAAAAGATATTAAACAGTCCAGACAACTGCACACTTTGAAATCAAAACTGAGAAGAAAATCAAGAGCTCAAAAAGCCCTGACAGCCACAGCTGTAGAAAAACCTCATCAGTCCAACAGGACAGAATTAAAGCAGGATAACTCTGTCCCTTGACATTTAGAAGGGATGAACTAAGAGTTACAAAGAAAATGGGTAGCTGTTATACTGGGAACAAGTCAAATACCAAAAGAACCACCCATGCAACATCACTGGCAGTTTCTGCTCCAACTAGAAAAATCTCTTCATCTACAACATGAAGAAAGCCCTTGAAAACACCAGCGGAAGAGGACACTCCCAGAGACAAGTGCAGAGTCAGAAGTGTTACCTTATGGTCAGATACAGATGTGCTGTTCTCAATAGCCTAAGAGCAAAAAACCAAGAAAGCTGTTATGCTAGAGTACGATACTATATTCTGAAACCAAATCAAAAAAGGCAGACACCAAAAGAAACACTGCTCAGAGATTTTCTCCTCTACAACAGGACAGCTAGCAAAGCCAGCAAACTGGATCTTGCCAACAGCACAGAATCCAGAAGTCACTCAAAAAAACAGCACGAAAATTCAGCTTGAGTGAGGACATTCTCAAATAACATCAGGCTTGAAAAAGGAACTAAGGTACTGAGAAATAAAAGGCTGAGAACAAGAAACAGTCTCATGGTTTACACTGAAATGCAATTTTAAATTGGATTTAGCCCAATACCAGCCAATATTGATTTCTTGCTGGACATTTTCAAGCACCTTAAGGCTTCATACAGCTCAGTCTCAACATACGGGTATACGTTTTTGCTCTCTTGCAGACAGAAGAAAACCTAAGATTATTTTTTCCAAAAGTCTGTCACAGAGAGAACCAGGTTTATCCTGCATTTCAAGATTTGAGGTCTGTACAGTGGAGCCCAGTGGCCATCTTGCAAGCACTGTGAAATCGGTAACTGAGGAAGAAAGCAGACTCCTGAAAAAGCACTGCTAATTTGGAACACAGAATGAAATCTGGATCAGCAAAATGAAGGGCTAACATTTGTCTTTTGATATTACATTTGATTAAGAAAGGCTCAGGGTCAACCTAGGAGTCCAATTAAATGAGGAAGCAAGGACTGAAGCATGCATCTTACCTTAATCCAAGCTTCAGAGACATCTTTCTGAAATCTCACAGCTAACTTGATCACATCAAAAAGTAGCTTCACACAATTTTGGCTGGTGGTTACTTGGCTCACGGAAGAACTGTAAATGATAGAAAGGAGGAGACTCAGTCATTGTAAATACTGTAGTGAAAGGAACAAGGCAGCCTAGCAGTCACAGCAATTACTTAAAGCAGTCATTCTCTAGAGGGAATGCTCTGGCAAGGATAGGGAGTTTCAGAAAAGGGTGGAAGCAGAGGTTGCACAGTCAACCAAAGCTATACTGGAGGGAACTTAAAACAGATGAACTAGCAGCAACATTATTATAAATGGAGTTGCATACCCCCATGCAGACATGGATGTAGATGGCTCAAAAGGAACTACATGCATGGCAGGGGAAGCCGGGCCCACAAGGATTGACAAATGTGTTATATTAGCACAAAGCAGGAAGGAATAAAGATGTCAGCACCTTTACTTGGGATAAATTAGGCTCATGTATGTAACCATATGTGCCAGAGAGACCAGATAAAGAAGAGCCGAAGGTCTCTTGTTCTATCTTACCCTTGGAGAATCATGTAAATCAGCTCAAGTACCTGGCCTGGACTTGGCTTTTAAGCTGCTTCTGGGAACCTAGGATCTGCAGGGGCAGAACACACGATGACAGATCCAAGCTCTTGCGAAGATCAGAAATCACCTGTAAAACACAAATCCCAGCACAAATCACTGTGACATGTGAGGAAAGAAAAGGCTGAGGAAAAGAAAACACAATCTCACAGAATAACCACAAAATTACAAATCAAAACCTCATGTATTTGTAAAGACTTGTAAGCATTTAACCATGCTCAAACTCTTTTTTTATACTTAGAAAGTGAACCAGCCACATTTTGGTCTTCACTGTCACGTACATGCGTGCAGAAAGCAGAAGAGGATTTCTTAAGAGTTGAAATTCCCACCTATATCTGCTGTATGTTGCCACGAACTAGTTTTATTCTGTTTAGCAGCAAAGCAAGATATATGACAGCCACAGGAATTCCAGGGCATGTGAATTTACCAATTTAACTGCTGTCAAATTGTAGTGGATCAGCACAGACTGGGTTGCATGTTATACACATGCTGTTTTGACAGTGGTCTCCCTGAAAGACTTGGCCAGATCACAATCCACATCTGGCGTAAGCCGAGGCTTTCTCCAAGTGTGGAAAAAAAAGCACGTTCAATAGTTCAGCAAGGCTGGCTTGACAAAACACATCTGGTTCATTTTAAAAATATTCTGAATATGTTTCCTTAGATAAAGCAACTTGAAAAACTGAGGAAGCTTACATCTTAGAATGAAAATGGTCCTCCAACAGGAGAACCACCCTTGTAGGGACATTTCCAAAACATGATTTAGAACAGAACTCAGTGGAGAAAACAAGAAGAGAATTACCAAGGTGCAGTCCCACATCTGTTCGATACTTCTAGAATTTAAAACCCTTGAAGGCCTGTACAATGCAAAATTCTTAGATAAAATTCAAAGGCTTAAAGTTGCCACCTAACCACAGTTTTTCAGTCTAAGAGTTTAACTCAAGACAATTTGACAGCTTTCAGTTCTTTAAGATGTTTACACCAAAAAAAAAAAGATTTCTAAGAACAAATGAGAAAAATCTGCAATAGCCAGCAGAAAGGAGGAGGTTTCAATTCTCATGCCCGAAAGCATAACCAAATCCATGTCAAAGGACAGATATAGTTTCGTCATGTGCTTTGATCCTTGGCAATATTAAAAATTTTACTTGAAAACATTAAAGCATACACCTCTGTGTGTGAAGCAACTGCTCTTTGTTAAAACACACACTGGATTAGACAACTTACTGGTCTTTAGTATAGGGAAAATACTGTACCTCTACTGCGTCTGCTGCTTTGACATTATGGAGGATGAATTTTACTACTACAGGCAAATCTTCCAGTTTTACGGAAGGCACAATGGTCATGGCAGACTGCCGCACCTGAGGAGAAAGCAATACTGGATCAGCTGTAAGACTATGGCTCGCAGAAACACTATTATGTTAGTGGGAAGGAATCTCTGGAGGCTTGTGGTCCAGAGTCCGATATTCTGCTCAGAGTAGGAATATTGTCAGTACTAGATCAGACTGGCCTTGTCTTTGCTAACTGAGTCTTGAAGATATCCAAGGACGGAGGAAACCCCCCAACACCTGCCACCTCTTCGATAATTTATGTCAGTGCTGCAGACCCTAACTTACTTTTCCAAATGTCCAACCTGAACCTCCTAGCTGTAATTTGTGGCCATTGCCCCTTATAATTTCACTTGGCACTGCCGAAAAGAGCTTGGCTCCATCATTTTTTAACTGGCTTTTAAAAGGGAAAAGCATGGAAGAGGTGTAAGCCTGTTGCGCAGCACTAGCCTTTGGGGACTATGTAAAAAGTATTTAATGCACTCGAACCAATTTTATTCTATTCATAAGAAGCCTAACTGCAAGAAGTGCAACAATCCAGCATGTCCAGAAGACACAAGGCACATCATCTCTTCTCCTTTATCAGCAGTCTGCAGAGAAAAACCATAATCATGCAATTATTTAATTACCAGTCTGCCTCTACTTAGAATATAGCAGTCTAGTCTGGTCACTGTACCTCAAAAAAAGAAATAGTGACAATATGAAGGTTTAAGGTGGGCAGTAAAAATTTACTGCAGCAGGACAAAGTGTTTTTGCATTTGCTAAAACAGCTGTGTTTGAAGTTTCTGAATGCATACTGTAACAGCCAGAAAACTTCTCTCTGCTCCGCACTGAACGCTCATGCATGTTTCAAAAAACAGTTTTAGCTTCTCTGACTCCTTTCCAATTTCAGCGAGCTCAGGACTTTTAAAGATCTATAGAGTCAGGTTTAGCAAAATATTTTGAATGACCAAACAGCTCTAGCTCTTGTGTTGCTAAGCAGGGGCTGGATTCTGCTCAACTGCTCAGTAAAAGCTCTTACCTCAACGAGAAGGGCTGCATCGAGATCCAGGCGAGAAAGGGCATCCAGGATTGGAACTGTTAGCCGTCTGCCCTGTTTTAGTAAGCAGCTGATACACAAGAAAAAGAAAACAAATTATCCTCTTAATAGAACCATGAATGGATCTTTAGTAAATTGTATGATTCCAGTAGTTTTTGTGGTCACTGCAAAAAAATCTCTGAAACTGACAACAAAATATGCCACTGGCATTATGGAAAACTTGTTCCCTAAATTATCACTCCTCTCTGAACACGCTGAACTGTGATTCTATGGTTGCCTGTTAGAAGCAGATATGAAGAATCTACCTTTTTCAAATCTTGTAAAAACAGAGAGCATGGACAAAGACCTGGTACAAGCCTTAAGCAAGAACTTGAAAATTGGAAAGTCCAATAAATAGAAAAATAAATAGAAAAATAAAGAGAAAATTTCACCATAAATGGAAAAAATTTGTGAGATCGCTGGTATATGATTTAACCACACACATAACTTGGGCCTGATACCTTCTAGCCACACTTCTGTCCCATGGATGTGCTGTCAGCAAAGTGTAACTGAGATTGCCACCAAAGCCAGGGACTGAATCTGTCTCATGTGTGACCTCTCCCCTAGTCACAGTATTTGCTCTAAGAATTGCAAACATGTAACGAAAGGCACAATGGGCCCAACCAGATATTCGTTTAATTCAGTATCCTTTTCCCAGCACTGGCCAATAGGGAACAAACAGACTAAGAATTGGACAAGTATTTACAAATCCTTCCTATATAAACGGGTCTGGCTTCCAGCAAGCTGTGGTTTGGCACCTTCTTGACCAAGGGACTGCAGCTGTGTTTAACAGTCTCGTGGACTTTCCTTTCCCAAAATTCATCTAATCATTCTTGGCTGCTAAGTTTCTATAAACTTTCTCTAGCAAGAAGTTCTATTTGAATTGTGTTAGTTGAAAAACACATCATTTTCAGCTTCCTGGTAATTCTATTTATGCTCCCTAATTCATTATAACAAGCAATGAGTACTTTTCCACATTAGAAATGGGTAGAGGCTATTAAGAATATGGAAATAAATATGCCTTGCTGATACTGCTTAGATTCTCAGCTTTGAAAAAATGCAAGTAGAGAAAACAGAAGTCTGTTAGTCTAAGCTAACAGAAAACTGAGAAAACAGTTTTTGATTAGCATAAAAAATTTAATTGTGTGGGGCTTTTTTTTCTAGAAGCTAAGACACTAAACTGAGAATGGAAACACAAAGCTACAATTACTTTTGAGAAGGTACAAGGAACAGGATGCACCGCTTGCAGGTATAGGCTGAAATAATGACTACACGGGGGGAAAAGTTAATTAGCACCGGCATAAATGTAAGTGATCTGTGTAATGATAAGAATTATGATGTGTATAATTAAATATAGCGTAAGACTACTGAAAAAATTATCGTATAAAATGAAGACACTATAAAAAAAGACAGCTGTAAGGGCTAGCTTAAGGTAGCGCTCTCTGGGAAGATAGCTATTGGCATTAGGTCCCCCTGTTCTTTGGGTCAGTAAATATGCTTGAGAAACGAATATAAAATAGCCAGAAAGTTCTGCTTCATGCACACATTTATTGTGTTGTGGTTTTTTTTTTTATTAATAAAAACAATGTTGGCCCTTACTGTAGCAGATTCCAGGGGGGGGAAGGGAGGGAAAGGAAGGGAAGGGGGGAGGGAAGAAAGGGGAAAAAAAGGAGAAAAAAAAAAGAAGAAAAAAAAAAGAAAAAAACCCAAACCAACCAGAATCATCTGTACCTGAGCTCCCTGGCAACCTCACTTTGCTGGGAATCCTCCAGGATCTCAGGTAAACTGGTGATAATATCATGCTGGATTGGTACAGGAGAGACACTAACCATCTGCATTAACTTCTTGACGAGATCCTGCAGACAAGAGGAACACTTGTAAAACGCACGAGTCTCACCGCGAGCAAGTGGTTCATTAGCATGGCTACAACAGTGTGCAGGGAAGGTCACTCAGGACGTCCTTTGTCTGGATTTATGCCAAATGTCCCTTAACTCATTGTCCTGTTCAAGTCCTATTCAAGTTGTGAATCATAGCATAGACTTTTATGGAACAATGGTATTTTACAGGTAGCATATAACTCTCTTGGTGAGCACAGGAAACTGGGAAACCCAACGGCAAGCTTCGCAGTGTTTAGTCTGACTTCTTGATTCAGTTAATTCTGGGACTCTCTAGTAACAACCCTCCAGTACAAAGTAACCCACAGAGACTGACTGACTTAGGGAAAGAAGGAAAAGAACCACCAAAGCAGGAACAGAGAATTCATCCCCAGACGCTTGCAAGTATCCAATATCTCCTGTTAAAATTAAACAAGAGGGGATTGTAACTTCCTGCCAGCAACAGCTTTAAAATGGGGTCATCCATGTGGATACATTCAAACAGATACAAATTTATAAAAAAGGACACTTAGAGCAAGGGAAGAAGAAAAATAATAAAAGGGATGTTCAAAAGTTACTGAAGGCGATCATAGTAAAACAGAAAGAATTCAATCTCTCCTTCAGTTTGTGAGTATGAAAACAATATCAGTTGTCATTAGCATAATAACTGATCTCATCCCACCTGAGAGGCATTCCGAAATTGACTGGAAAAAACCATACTGATTGTGCCACCAGTACCCACCTGGCTGTCAAGAAGCTTGTCAAGCCATTTAAATTGATTGACAATGAGCCGGGGAAAATTTGTTCCAAAGGTGCCCACGCTAGAACAGCAGAAAAAGTGAAACACGGGTTAGTCAGACCTACAGACAGACTCAAAAGCTTTGCTGCTGGTCAGCAAGACCATGAGATGCAATTCAAATTAACCAACTATCAAAATCATATTATGAAAATATCATTAACACAGCTACAGATTTTAGCACCGTCTAGGAAGAACCCTACTTCTTACTTGCTATACACACAAAGCAGGGATACTGCCAGCCTGTTTCAATACACTACCAACAACAACATCCTAAGTTACAGCACAAAAATCAAAGCATACAATGTGACCTTTCTTCAGATCTCCTGTGCTACCGAAAGAGGGGCTACACTAGGTTAGGCTAAGTCTCCTTTGAGGCCAGTATCCCCGTCCCCAACTGTAGTATTAGATGCTTTTGGATAAGTTTTGGGTAACAGGGCATTCACAGAGCAATCTTTTCAGAGTTTCCACTCAGCCTTCAAGAATCAGCAGTTTAGCAAATCTCCAGGGCAGAAGCTGGTACCCAGTCCATCACGTCTGCTATCCAGCAGTACATTTATCCTCCATTAATGTCCCTAAGCCTTATAAAAAAGAAAAAGCCACAACTGTGTGTAATTTCTGACCTCTACCTTCTGCAATACTGAATTCGACAGGGTAATTATGCATAATCTGAAAAAGTACTTCTGCTTTTTTTATTTGCTGCCTTGCATAGTTAGAAACAGTGGTTAAACCTTCCTCAATTACCTTTTCTGAATCTTTCTTGCTTTTACAGACATCCATCATCTCTCTGCCAGTCATCTCCTTTAAAGGCAGGCACAATTCTATTTTATTTAGAATATTTTTCCCTACTTACATAGAAACTGTTCTACTATATTTTTGCGACAGCCTGACCAGAAGTGCATGCAACATTCAAAATGTGATTGTACCATGCATTTACAGTGACATGATGTTTTCCATTTTGTTGCCAATTCCTTCCCTAATATTCTGTTTGCTGCTTTGACTACTGCTAAGCATGGAACTGATACTAAAAATAAGAAACAAAAAGAAGCACCCGTACAAGATACCCTTCCTCCATGAAAACACCGAGTTTGTCATTGTATTTATACAATCAGGATTATTTTCAGTCTGATTTTTTAACAAAACAAGGTTTATGCAGCTGTACTAAGATGCCCTCTTCTGTAACTTCTGGTCACACTGGCCTGTGAGCACATATGTATTAATAAATTGGCTGTTGCCAAATCACATGGATAAACCAAGTTCTCTGTACTCTTCCTACAGTAAGGCAATAAATGGTATGTCCTCTGTCCAGGCATCGACTGGCATTAAACCTGTAGAGGTCTGATCGGTCTATGCTTGTACGTCAGATTTGGGAGAAATTGGCCAGTCAATACAGGTGTGGTTACAGACTAGCTGTAATGAATGTTGTTTCTTGTCCCATAATTAAAGAAAACAAAAAACAGTAGGAAGTCCACTGAAAATAATCTATTGTTCTTCACAATTAGTTTTAGATTAGATTATCCTGGAAATTGTCACCACAAATTGTTACCTCACTTTTCATTTCCTTTTTCATTTATGAACATGCTGAACAACCCAGATCTCCATGGGACCATCCTCCTTCTACTGCAAAATGGACAAGTTATTTCGTTTTTGCTTTTTTTTCCCCCCGCCCCATTTTTAACTGGTCATTAATACATAGAAAAAACTTCACTCTTCTTACAGTTTGATAGGAGACAAGTGTAACAACATTCATTTTTAAGACTTACTAAAAGGTTCACAGCACAATTAATGGCTGATCACTTTTACATGCAAGATCCTTTAGAATTCTTGGGTGAAAACAATTCAGTCCTTGTGACTGGCTATGTTAAACCCTCCTCTAACAAAATCTCAGTCTGAGAGAATTCCTCAGACTCAATCTCTGTACAGCATTTGTATCCTGCTTGATACTGAGCACTGAAACAAATATTGTATCAGGAACAGCCTCAGCTTCTTTCTATCCCTTGACCTGCTCCACTAACTCTGTAATGAGCATCCAGGGCACTGGAAAAGGGACTTAAGTGTTCAAGTCTTGCCTGTGTTGCGCCTCAAGGTCTCTCATTCTGCTATGGTGTTCTACATTCAAAAACCAACAGATGCTTTTTCTGTTTTCCTTGTTTGAACACAATCTGTATTTTTAAAAGGAGGTCTGTTTGCATCTAGCAGCCTCCTAAAACTCTGCCAGCCACTTTCGTCTTTTTTTAAATAGTGAGACACTCCGTAGTCCCTTTGCTGAAATACTTCCAAAGCTTGTGCCAGTAGCTACCAAAAACATAATGAATCATGAGGTATGTCTATATTTCAGCTTCTACAAATTTGTCTTCTGCTTTATGCGCCCACAAGTTTAAAGTCATGGTACCTCACAGATAATTTTACACATGTATGAAGAAAAAATCATCAGTGCAAACATCCATTCAGATAAATTTGAAGTAACAGTTAAAGTCAAACAGATGGTGATTGACCAAAAGAAGAAATTTCTTTTCAAGGCAGAGAGAAGACAGTCTATACTCACATGTCAAAAAAGAATTCGGGGATCTTTTCCAACAACAGTGTTATGACAGCAGGCTAGAAGAAAGGCAAAAAGACAGTGTTAGGATGATGATTTACTGCTTGTGCTGTGGCATTGCCACCAAAATTGATCTGCCACAAAAGATGAAATATGCACAGAGAATAAAAGACACAAAAGGACAAATAAAAATATTTCCTGTATAAGAAATCTCTTCCCTAATGCCAGAAAGGAGGCATATAGCCTGCAAGCTGAAAATCACAAATGCTGAGAGTGGTATAAACTATCCACATAATCTAATAGAAGCAGAGCACACGGGCGGGATGCTGGGCCAAACGAAGTTCTCTTTCTCAGACCCAGCTGAGTTGCCTTTCACCACATAGGAATCTAAAACATCAACTTTAGGTAAGTTTGAAAACAGTGCCCACATGCTTTTGCTGTCCCCTTTGCAGGTCTAATTCTTCCCCCCTTTAACCCTGGCCCAAATGCAATTCTAAAAATGTATTTAAGACAAGAACTTTTAAAACATTTTAATTGTAAGAGGATTTAAATCCACAGCTGCTCTAAGGTTTCCCATGCCTTGGTGAGATATCTGTCATCTTCAACTCCATATACATCTTGTATACAACTTAACAGAACTTGTTCTTGACAGCAGGTTGCTCAGCGTCTTGCTCATTTTTAAACTCCTCCAAGATTCAAATTCCTCCAATAATGGAATTTCCATCACCTTTCTACCCTACCTGTTCTAGCACTTAAGGAAAACATTCTCCACAGTGGAAGTGATTATATCATCTCTCATCCTGCCCCTGTTCACCTTTGAGAAGAGCCTGGCTCTGTTTTCTCTACACCATGACACTAGATATTTAAGACCACAAGATCTCCCTTAATCTTCTCTTCTTAAGACTGAACAAACCCAACTCCCTCTGTCTCTTCTTGTATGCCACGTGCTCCAGGCCCTGAGCATCTTTGTGTCCCTAAAGAAACAAGAAATTGGACACTATTCCAGCTGCAGCCTCATCTGCCTCACAACCAGTTCTATTAATCCTCTACTTATGAAAGCAAAAGGATCCCTAAATAAATCAACACCACTGTAAAGAGCAAACTAAGGTGCCCATACCTGTAAGATCTTAATTCCAAGAAGCAGTTTAATGAGGCTTTCACAATATGAGTGCACCAGAGTCCTGCAAGATGAAAGATTCCACTACAGTTGTAATAAAAACAGACTGTAACTTAGGAGAACAGGCTGTAACTCTTTCCATTACTGTTTTTTCTAAAAAAACACTTACAACAACTTATGGTAATGTATGGTAACCACAGACACACACACAAAAATTTTTAAACTGCATTGTAGCTCTGAACGAGCTTACTCTCTACAAGACTAGCGTGAGCTGGAAATGCAAAAGTCCCTGTGGTTAAGCTGTATAGCTCCTGGAAAAACTGTCAAAAAACAGTTGACCTTCACCAGCCTTGTCAAATTTTTTTTCCCCAGTATTTGGTTCTTGCCATAAAACGCCATGGAGCCCAATGCATGCCACAGGCAGCTAGTAAATTCTGTGACTTACCACTTTAAACTTACTGCTATTAAATAGCGACATATTACACTAGCCACTTTTGCATAAGAAACAAGTCTTGTTGTGTATCAGCTGGAGCTATGGCCTTTCCCTCCACTCTGCTCAATGTTACATGACATTTACATAGGGACCAGCTCTGACTGAAGGGGAAGACAAAATACATTTTCTCTGACCTCGACCCCTCGGTCCGCATGGGAGTACATGGCAACAGACAGTTCTTGAACTGGTTTCTGTCTTTGATATGAGATTCCAAGCCGCTGACAAATTCCTTCACAACCTGCAAAGCAGAGAGAAGTTATCCACTTCCTGAAGCCGCCCCGCTCAACTGCTGTCTTTTAGGATGCTCTTTGTGAGCAGATGATGAGAACAGGGAAGAGCTAGCCAGGGAACTGCAGAGAGACAGAAATTGTGATGGAAGGAAAGCTGGATAATAAATGAACTCTAGTCTAAACCGTTTCCAAAAGGAAACACTAGTTGTTCTACAAAATAACTCTAAAGCAACAGTCTCACATTTTACTTTGATTTAAAAGGGCTTTGCCTTTCTTCCTGAGACAGCAACATTTAATGTGACAAGAGCTGCACCGAAAAAATATTTGCAAGATTCAAATCACTGGCCTCAGGACTTTCATGCTGGGCTTGTTGACTGGAGAGGAGCACGTTGTGGCCATTTTAATGCTGCCAGCTCCCAGCCAACACAAAACCAAACACAGCTTCCACTAGAAAGTTAAGCAAATTATTTTTCTCCCTTAAGAGTCTTTGTCTATTGAATAATATTGCCAATTCATTACTTCGACAGGGCAAGGTGGTGGACGTGCAGCACTTTTGCTTGGAATTATGCAAAACCAAACTTGGAGCATGCATACCAAGGCTGGTTTAACAGAGGCACATGCTGGTCATCTCTATGTCTGACTATTCAGACATAACAGCTGAGAAGAGACAGATACAGCAGAAGGACAATGGGACCAAAAGCGTGGGATGGCAATATTGAGAGAATTAAGAGTCTGGACCACAGAAATCCAAAATAAGCTAGCATGTTGCATACTTTTGTATGGGACTAGCAGGGACAGGCAGTTCCATTTGTGTCTTTTGCTACACAGCAAACAGTTTTAAAGCTGGCTCCTGCCGAAGCACAGGCCGTTACTTACGCCTGGGTAAGTAGGGTGCTTCTCCAGGGCCAGGCAGAGCTTCTTCTGGAAAGCCATTTGATCTACAGCTAAGGAGAAAGTTTAAAAAGAAAATAAAGAACCAGAGACATTTTATCCATTCAATGTCATAACAGCTACACTAAGTACAAGCTCTCAAGCCCATCCACCAATACTTCTGTGTTTGGTCTATTGAGAAGTCAAGTTAGCAAAAGCCTGAGTGGTTTCACCACTCGTGCTTTCTCCAGTCTGGGCTGAGAGTACCTAATAGCATTAAAAAGGCTTAATACACGAATTCCTGAAGACCTTGTCTGAGCTGAAAGGCAACATGACATGTTCGTTTTCCTGTTTCAGAGGTCCTGCCTCTGTAACTCAATACTGGAATCACAGATGCAGTCTAATCTTATTCCATATACCTCCAATTATCTTTCAGAAGTCTTTTGACTTAGCATATATACACCCAAAACATGATATAATGAGTTTAGGTGATGCACTGAATTCAGCAGGAACTGTGCAATTTAAGAGGTATATAACAAATAAGAGGCCACATAAAGGTTTGCTTGAACTTTGGAACTAGCTGGCTCAAGCATTTTTGCTCTGCAAGTAAAATGCATCTTTACATTGTGCCAGTCACCTTAGCAGGTTTTCAGATACAAGCAGAGAGAGCAAGTGTTAAACCAATACCTATTTCATTCTGTCCCTCCCCAGCTTTCAGTATAATTCCTGATGTTCTAAGGAGCTCTTCAAAGACTCCCTCATTCTCCACTCCACCATGGGCAGAGGCCTTTTCCTTATCAGAAATTCGCGGCTTCTTTGTTTCTGAGAAAACAAGACACGCTACATCAAATATACTCTGCAATAAAAATAGCAAGGATCCTTTATATAAACAACTAATTCAAAATTAACCTTCTAGTAAGAAATTAGAGGAACACAGGAATACACTTATGGGACCAGACCAACAAACTGTACTGCTACTTGACAGCAGTTATTAGCCGACTCAGATGCCAACGCGCAGATCCGATAAAGCTGTTACTCCTGCAGCATGACACCAGAAAGGAACATTTCTTACTCACCCCTTTTAGTGATCAGTAACCAAAGACAGTTAAGATACACCTTCAGTGGCTTACTCCCATGGGAGACATACCCGCTAACAGATTATGAGCAACGCCAGAGCACATTCTTTCCTCTGGCCTGAAAAGCACAAATTTAATATAGGTTCTCCTACCAGACCCGTCTCTTAGGTATCCACCCATCTGCTAAAGCAAAAAATAACTGTCTTCCCTCCAGCTACGTAGACAGGTTATTTTGGTTTGATTTACAGATATCAGTTTTGATCAAATGTGATTAATCTGCAGGCTCCAAAGGCAGTGAAGCTCAAGATGATAAATGCTGATCAAAGGTATGAGAACAGAAGGACTGAGAAAAGATATGGCACTGCTTTTAGCGTCGTTGTTTTATTGTGATTTTTAAAAGTGTTTAAAGATCAACAGTGTCATTAACAATTAGCATTATCAAAACTGTCACTCTGGCCTTCTCCCTGCCTGGGAGCCGCTGCCTCTCCAACAGGTCTCCATTCCCTGCAAGATTATACCTGAGCACCTACTCGGCAAGTCTGTCTTGCAGCTCTCTCCAGAAGCATCAGTCTTTGACAATTTCCTTTTTGAAACCATGGTAACAAAACCTTTGTTGTTGCCTATAAAAATGCAGGAAAAAGACAAGTGAGCAAAGGAGACATGACTTTAATTCAAGTTTTTTTAAGCAAATCTAGAATGTATTAGTGAATAGTGAAGGGAAATGCTCCAGAAATTGAAATTGCTCAAAAAAGGCCTTGTAGTTTTGCTGCTAATCCATGCTACAAACACCAACAACAGGAAGCAAACCGAGAAAGTATTGAGGAGCAATTGAGGAACATTTTTCTGCTGTACAGGTTGAGATTTTAGAGCTTGTCATATTTAAATAGCGTAACACATCACTTTTTCTAAAATTCAATTCCTCATAAAACAAGGCTTAGCTTTTCTTTCAGGTGCCAGGCAAACTAAATGGCAAGTTAAACTGAGTAACTAAGAGGTCTCAGATGGTGTCCACCGATCTAAACTTGTGATCCTCTCCCCTGCCCAGACAAAGCTACAAAGGATTAGCAATTCAGTATTCACGAGCCCGGCCACGTCAGCCGACACCGTTCATGTTCCTGACCCCGTACAGCTGCAGGAAGAGTTCTGTCGGCACAACCCCCCGACTTGTCCTCTTTCGGTGGGTGGCAGTGGTTAAAAAGAAAAAAATAAACCTCGGCTCACCTTTAAAGCTTAAAAATTATTTAAAAAGAGATGCCTGATCATCTCATGCTAAATTTCAACCTCTTGGCAGAGGCTATTAAAATGAGTTACACCACATATCAGAGTGGAAGTGGAACAATTAAAAAAAAAGAGGTGCGATGAGCCCGCAGCAGCTCTTCCGGACCCGAGGTGCAGACCGAGAGCCCACGCCGAGGGCCGCTCCGGGCAGCCCTCCCTTTATCAGGTACGGAAATCCCTGCGGCAGCCGGCCTACCTCACCCGAAGGTTTACCGGGCGCTTACGGGGCGCGCAAAGGTTTCATCGCCCCGAGCCTGTGACACCGGCTCCTCAGTCAGGAGAGGCCTCCGCCTCCGGGGCCCTGCCGCCTCACCGGCGCCGCGGCGCGGGCCGCGCTGGCCCCGGGGCAGGTTCGCCCCCCGCTCCCCACCGCCCGCCGGGACGCGACCGAGCCGCCGCTCGCGCTCGAGCTTCCCGCCACCGGCGCGCGGTGACGTCCTTCCGGCGGCGGCGGCGGCAGGGCTGGGCCCGGAAGCGGAAGCGGAGCCGGGGCCTGGGGCGGCCCGGTGGCGGCCGGAGCCGGGTCCGGTAGCGGCAGCGCCACGATGAGCGAGCCCGAGCTGCTGCTGGACTCCAACATCCGGCTGTGGGTGGTGCTGCCCATCGTCTTCATCACCTTCTTCGTGGGCATGATCCGGCACTACGTCTCCATCCTCCTCCAGAGCGACAAGAGGCTCACGCAGGAGCAG
The DNA here is from genome assembly GCF_964195595.1 of Calonectris borealis. Classification (NCBI taxonomy): domain Eukaryota; kingdom Metazoa; phylum Chordata; class Aves; order Procellariiformes; family Procellariidae; genus Calonectris; species Calonectris borealis. Next base: position 16,742,788 of record NC_134321.1, read on the forward strand.
GTGTCCGACAGGTCAGGGCCGCCGCCGGGCCCCCCTCAGCCCGGGCCCCCGCGGCGCCGCCGCCCGACATCTGCCTTTCCCTGGGCGCCCCCGGCCCGGCTCGCCTCGCTCCCGCCCGCCGGGCCGGGGGGGCAGCGGCAGGCCCGCTCCCGCCTGCGGCCGCGCCGCTAACGCGACGTGTCTCTTTTCCAGCCAAGTCCTGATTCGGAGCAGAGTCCTTCGGGAAAACGGCAAATACATTCCAAAACAGGTACGGGGCTGCGTGAATGGCCTTGTGCTTTACCAGGAGGGTGCCTCGGGAGCAAGCACAAAGCGGGAGGCTGTGCTGGCGCCGTGCCGGGGGGAGCGGAGCTCGCGGGGACCAGGCAGCTCCTGCACAAGGGCCCGGTGGGGCCGGGCGGCCTGGCTGTGTCTCCCCCAGCCCTGAGCACTGTCTGGAAGTGCGGTCGGTAGCAGACGCTTAGGAAACCTGGAGACGGGACCACTCTGCGTGTCCTGTTCCCTGACATTTATGTTAGCTTCCACTACTTGGTGTTTTAATTGCATACTAAAATGAGGTCTGCATCCAGACCATCGTGTTTAATATCAGCCAACAAATTCAGAGGGATTTAATAACAGCTTGGGATAACGGGGTAGTCACACAACGTCAGCTGTAACGTTTGCTGAACTAAAAATCAGTGTTGGCTCAGTTGCTGCCAAGTATGTGTATTGTAAAATCGGGAAGTCAGCTGCGGGGAGTGAAAATGTCCAATGTATTGGTATCGGTACTGAACCAGCAAAAACTTCGCAGAAAGCGCTAAAAGCTCTTTAATTAATGTGGATTCCTTTTCAGAGAATTCTTAGAATTATTTTAAGAATTTTAGAAAGCTGTACTCTGGATCCAGGGAAACAGAGAAGTGAGGCGCTTTAGAGCATATGGGCAGTGAAGTACCTCTCCAAAAAAGAAGGATGTGTTATGAAAGAGCATGTCTGAGCAAGAAATAATGCTTCTGTCCTTTCATTTCTTACGGTGTTGGCATTGGCTCTTTTTGTTTGCAGTCTTTCCTGACCCGGAAATATTTTTTTAATAACCCAGAGGATGGATTTTTTAAGAAAACGAAAAGAAAGGTAGTGCCTCCTTCACCAATGACAGGTATGTTAAGGTACCATAAATATAGCCAGGCAGAAAAACTATAATTTTCTGCCAAGGTAGGAAGGTGAATCAACTTTGCAAAGAGCTCAGTGAATGTGAGGGAGGGGGATGGGACTGTGCAGCTGGGTATTGGGGAGGCGGGGGGAGCGAGGTCCCTCTCTTTGGTAGCAACGTGTTAGGTCACTTCATTTTGCTCAACTTCAACCTCCAGCTGCCTGCAGTGTCTCACGAGACCGTGACCACCTCAGTGTTGCCAGAAATGGGAGGTCCTGCTCTCACTCGTGTCCTTTTGTCAGTTTTTGCACCAGCTCCTGCAGGACATTCTCTAAACCGATTTAACTTATTACCATGGCCAAAGACCTCAGCAGCAAATTAGCTGGGTAGTTCATTGTCCCTTTTCTAGCTAAATCAGCTCACAGAGGCGTCAAGCAAGTTCAGTGATCTGGAGCAAGGGACGGGGTCAAACACAGACAAAGCAGCTGGGGTCAGACACAGCAGAGAACACAACACCCTTTCGGCGGCGGCAGCAGCAGCCACTGCCACACTGGCTGCTCATCTCATTTTGCAAACTATTGTACAACAGTGGAAAATAATATATATGGGATAGATAGTGAGATAGGACTGTTCTCTCTCATGCAGTTTCTTAATTAAAATAGCTGATCTCGGGGAAGTAAAGTAATGTTTTGTTTCCCTTTATTGTGATACACTGCTACTTTACATCAAATCCATGATTTGCAGATCCTACCATGTTGACAGATATGATGAAAGGGAATGTAACCAATGTTCTGCCTATGATCCTCATCGGTGGTTGGATCAACATGACATTTTCGGGATTTGTCACAAGTAAGTGTCTGGAATAACACAGCCCATGGGTCTGGCTGTGTTTCTGATGATGACCTCGAGGGTCTGGGCTGCATCAGAGATTTGCTTCTCTACCTGAAAGCAGTCGACTGAACACAGCGTGAATTTGGCTTGTGGCACTGCCGCTAGTCAGTCCATGAACCACATTGATTTGCTTGCTCCATAGCAAAGGAGGGAAAATTGTTTTCAGAGTACCGGCCACGGTCACAAAGGAAATAGCTCGTGTATTCGGGAACAACTGTAGTGGCAAAACCAATATTTAAATGTATTAAAACTGCCTAAACTTCAAGGTCATACAGTGGATTTTCCTCTGAACCGGTCCAGGGAGTTGGTTACTGTGTAATGCAGGGTACACGCATCCAAAATACTTCCTTAAATTCACAGTTCTTTGTTTTTTTTCTTACTGTTTATGTGATAACTGTTTCCTCAACAAAAGACATTCCCCTTCACAGTCACTGAAACAATACCTGTGATGGTTTGGCCATCTGATTAAGTTTCAAAAAGTCTTTTCATATTAAAATAAATACAGAACTATGGCTTTTTCAAAAGTACATGTTAACTTGTTATTGTATGCACTGCATTCAGACTACATTAGATTTAATAAAAGAACTATCTACTCACTTTGCCATTTGCTTTGTAATTATGTAGTGTCACTTTGTGAAACTGGGCTTTATTTTTTTCATCCTGCAGCAAAGGTCCCGTTTCCTCTGACGCTGCGTTTTAAACCGATGTTGCAGCAGGGAATTGAACTGCTCACTTTAGATGCGTCCTGGTAAGCCTGTGTCCTCGGCAAGCAAGGTCCAATACTCACTTGGAAAATTGTGAATGTGTTAATAACCCTTGAATGGTCTGTGTGTGCTTCTGAAATGAGATCACAAGCCAGCTTTGAACTGAAATCAACCATGCTTGTTCTGATTTATCAGGGTGAGCTCTGCTTCCTGGTACTTCTTGAATGTGTTTGGACTCAGAAGCATTTATACTCTCATCCTGGGCCAAGATAATGGTAAGACACTGTCATTTCTGTGAAAGAGCTGGCTTCTCCTTCCATGGGATGACTTCCGAAGGAGGCTGGGGAAGGATTTCTAAATTTCCAGCCAAAAAGCTCTTGCAAGCCTCCCTCACTTCTGTGAGGTTATTCTCCACTGGCGCAGTTTGACATCACCTGCAGCAAGTACCCAAGTCTTCTGCACCAGCCATTGGCTGAACTTCCGTGGTAATTACCCCGTGCTTTCCTTCCCGTCAAATTGGCGTGCAGAAATTTTGCTCCCAGGCTTGCTTTTATTTCTAGCAAGTATCAGTTTTAAGGAAAGATTTCTTAATGCTAGATGCAGGGCAGGTCAGATACTGTTTCTGGGGATACTGGGAATGTAGAAGACACTATTTTCCTCAATTTGTCTGCATATTTTATGTAAATTTAGCTAAGATGTAGGGGGTGAGAACAAGATGTCTTGTGAGAACTCTTCCTGGCACGTTAGTATTGCATGCTGGGTGTTTCTGCAACTTTCTAGTCTATAGCTAGAAACCAGCCTGGTGGCACTGTGCTCCAAAAAATGCTGTTTAAATGACACAAATAAAAATCAACCTCTTATTTCTCTTTTGTAGCTGCAGATCAGTCTAGGGTGATGCAAGAACAAATGACAGGGGCAGCAATGGCCATGCCAGCAGATACTAACAAAGCATTTAAGGTACAGTATTCCCACCTGCATTCCTGTTTGCTGTGAACTTACGGGATTGTAGGCTATATGTGACTCAGCCTCCCCCCGCGTCAAGTAAGGGAATTGCTCTGGATTCCTGTTCCTAAAATTAGAGCTGACAACTGATGAAGGGTATAGACGTTGCCCTGAGTCTGGCAGAGCCCTAATACCCTGAAGTAAACCTGATTAGTTAGTCATTGCTGATACAAAAGCTGAATTCATGTGCCATCTTCTGCTTTTGCAGAGGAGGATTTTTTATTTCCCGTGAGATCTAGTTCCAAAGCAGAAGCTGGCTCCCAAAAAGTTGTGTTAATAGTGCAGCTGAGCACAAGTCCAGCAGGGAGATGATGGAACTTGGGTAAGAAAATCAAGTAAGCGAGTTAGCTCAGCGGAAAGTCCGTCAGGATTTGACTGTGTCTTGAAGTTCTCCTAAGCAGTCTCTGTAGGCACTTGCTTATTAGACTGCCTCTACCTTTCACAACCCTAGTTTATGCATGAAGGGAAGGTCCTGGCTTCTGTTTTTAGGTACTATAGTAGAGATTTATCCACACACAACCTGCTGCCTGGGAAGTCAGGATGGTCTGCTCCTGCAGTTTCTTGTATTCAGTAACCTTCCTGGTTAAAAAAACCCACATCACCCAGCCCGAGGCTCAGCCGGGGAAGAGGGTGGCTGCAGTTTGCAGCTCTGCTGGAGCAGTGACTGTTCTGTCACAAACTGTCAGCACTGAGGTGCAATTCCAGCCAGTACCGTGCGCTCTCCTGGCTCACGTCCCTCCACTTCCTTTCCAGTACTGCTTGTCCAGAGCAGTTCTGCCGTTCAGCCTGTAGGGACCTAAACCCGCTACATGGTCCCCAGCAGGAACAAAGAGAGAAAGCCCATACTACAGAAGCAGCGTTCTGCCCAAGAAATAGAAATCTCGTCATGGGTGTCGCATGACGTGATTACGCAGGCTGTATGCAGTTTATTTCACAATACTTCCTGGAGCAACACTTAATGGACTAAGAAGAGGAGAGAAAACAAGTAGCGGGGGAGATCATTCTCCTATTTAGGATGAAATTCTGTTCTTAGGTCTTGGGTTGCTATGAACACCTGGCTTAATGAGTTAATACACTCTGCAGCTCCAGGGGGCTTGTTGGTTGGAGAACAGTCTAATGAGGCACATCAAGTCTGTGATCAGTTGCAAAATTTTTGGCCTGTAACTGTTTTTATCAGATGTCTCTAAACTAAAGAATTAACTAACCCCAAAGCACTTGACCCCCCCAGAACAGAACTGGCTGTGTTTCTAGAGACAGCCGTTCTAAAAGAAATGGACTATTCCAGAGAGTCTTCAAAAAGTAGATAATGTAATTTTTCTAATTTCTATGAGGTACTTGTATTGACCAACTATCTAATACCCAATTAAGTGTAAAAGACTGACAGGAGTGTCAGGCTTTTAATAGAACTTGTTGCAGTTTTTAAGGTAAGCACTGCTTTGCATAGTTCTTGTCTATCTACTTTAATACTGTGTTGCTTTCCTTTCTCTACCTCTTTATTATCAATGCAGACGGAATGGGAAGCTTTAGAATTGACTGATCATCAGTGGGCCTTAGAAGATGTAGAAGAAGAGCTCATGGCAAAAGACCTCTATTTTGAAGGCATGTTTAAGGAAGAACTTCAGACCTCCATCTTCTGAATTTGCAAATACGGTTTTGTCTCTTCTTGTAAAAGTAATTTGAAAAGAAATCTGTTACTTAAAACTATATAATGTATTTTAGCAAGGCTGAGAATAAAAGAAAAACACCGTGTTCAGAACTGCAGTTACCTAACTTTGATTTGAGCCCAAGGCTCTCGGTGTGGGTTTCCAGCTGGAGTTCTCTTTCTCTTCCTGGGAAATGTATGCTGGAGAAAAGACCTAAAATTTGTAGTTCTAGTACACGAAGAACAAGCTTGCTTGAGTTAAGGAACTTAAAACTTTATGAGACTGAAAAAGTACAAGCAGTGCCTATGTTTCTGAGTTTAAACAAATGCATAGCTAGTTATCCTTTGCTTTTGAACAATTAAGACATTATCATCACGTTAGCAATTCAAAACTGACTTAGCAACAAAGTAACGCATCTTCAGAAGCGGCATGGGGATTCAGTTTCTGAAAGCGGTGGTTGTCCTTCCTCTTTATACTTTTTCCTGCTACGGTAATTGGGGTTTGAAGCTTTCTCAGAAGAAAACAAAAGCAAGAGGGAGATACTCACCACTCGCCCACAGCAGAGCATGGGGCAACTCACCTTCCTCTTGTATCCAAGCCTGCACCAAGGCTCCCCAGTGCTGCAAAATCCCATCTGCTTTCTTCTGCCCTGGCCAACCCGCCGGTGGACACACCGCTGGTCACAGGGGCAACTTCTGGCCCCCTCTTTGCTGCTTTTGTTCCCGGACAGAACAGCTCCCCAGAGGTCTTTGTGTAGCGGAGAGCCAGAGATGGCATTTCTATGCAGAGGCAGCAAACACACAGACTATTTCCCTGTTAATTTAATCCTTCCCAAGTCCCTTTATAAGCACCTCAGATGGCCCACGGAGCCCCTCCTGCCGGCCACACTCGCAGCAGGAGGTGCACCTAGCACGGGTGCCTGGCTGTTCCCTGTAGCCCCCGTTCAGTTATTTACTGTGCCAGGTGGGAAAACAAATACCTTGTTCTAAGCCTCCTGCCTGGACATCTTCTTGCACTGCAGAGAACACGGAGCAACTGTTCCTGGCTTGTCCTTCTGCAGGAGCTCCTCAGGTCTCTCTTCCCCAGGGAGAAGAGTCCGAACCGGGGGAAATGCTTCTTAAACAGAAGCTCTTCCATACTCGTGGCTGTTATTTTTTTTCCCCCTCTGTATTCTGAGCCTTTTTTTTCGGGGTGAAATTGCACACCCTCTTCAAAGCAGGAGCTGAGCCAGGACTGAGACAGAGCCTGTTCTCTGTTCTTACCAAAATCATCTCCCCTCTGAACAGGAGCCTTAGTTCAGAGATGTTCTTTTCTGCCTCAGAGACCCCTTTCCTGAATGCTAATACCAGTGCTTCACTGACAACACAACTTGTGTTTCAGGTTATTTTTCTCTCTTTTGCAATGGGCAACTTCATTTCACTTCATGCCCTCGGCGTTCTTGCATAAGCCGTTCCTGCGAGCCTGCTGACACGGAATACCCGCACAGCTCTGCATCCGAAAGCTGCCACTCTGCTTTCCCTTCTGCCCGTGATGGTTTCATGCCACACTTCGGAGGTCAGCATTTCACAGCGAAGGTCACCATCTGCTGCTCTACATCAAGGCTCTTCTAACCCTCTCTGAGGCTCCAGCTAAGATCAAGCTCCTCCGCTATTACACTGTAATTGCAACATGAAGACTTCAAACTTTCTTACTGGAGCTTTTCAGCCCACCTTGACCTGCACGATTTTGACAACCCCCCAGAGTCCCTGCAACGCACACCAATGCCAAATGCACACAAGCCTTGCATTTAACTTCCTCAGTCTTTTCCAGCCTGCTCTCGTATACGTGTTCAGGTTGCCTCGGGGAGGAAATTGCAGCGACTGCAGGACAACTATTTCAGTGGTACAGCCACAAGCAGCCCTGATAGCCCTCGAGAAAATGGACAGAAGGAAGGCCAGGACCCCCCTGAGATCTGCAGAGGAAGAGGAATGAGGAAGAAGCTGTAGCTGAGGCTGCCCAGTGCCACAGAAAGGCAAGGGTGGGCTTTGCTACGGCACCAGGTATCAGCAACCCAGCGCCGCAGGCAAGAAAAGGCAACCCTGGAGCGAGCACGAACTCTCAGATGCGCAGAGCGGTGCAGGCAACGGCTGCTTTTCTCCCAAATCCCCACTGGCAGAGCAGGGCAGGGTTGGCTCCACAGGACTCGCCCTCCCCCAGCTGAGAGAGCCCCTGGAGCACCAGGCATCCCCACAACCAGGAGTCTCAGGTCACATAATGAAAGCTGAAAATACAACAAAACGCAGTTTCAGTGCAAACCACTCTTTAATTTTCCTCTTTGTACAATAGAGCCAGCCACTTACAAAGTGCTAGTCTAAAAAAAACCAGGTCTGGTATTACAGCACACACACACCAGCCAAAGCCCATCAGCTCAGAGGCAGAGAAAGTAAGAGCTGGGCCACTTTTTCTGCAGTACAACAGAGTCTGTTCAGCATCCGAGCATCGGAGATTTAGTCCCACTGATGCATTTCTCAGTGTCAGCACAGGTAGGGAGGCAAGGAGGAGAACAAAGGCTATTTCAGACTGATTTTTCTTTTAAAAAGGTCTTTTACTTCCCTCCCTTTCCTCTCTTCCCCATTTTGGAATGCCCGCATGATTTTTTTTCAGGGTAAAATGAACAAAAAAAATGCTGATCAGAGTAATTCAGTGCAGTGCTACAGCTTAAAAACTGCTTTTTGGATGCTCCCCCTCAGTAACAAGGAAAAAAACAGAAATACAATATTAAGAATTGTAAAAATCCCAAACAATGCCAAAACCAGAACAGCAGAAGCAATTAAGCAATTTTGATCTCAAAATTCAAACTTCAATGCTTTAAAAGCAAAATTCCGAAGAGGATGACAAGCCTAGTGTGCCAGCTAGAGCAGCCCCCCCTCCTCCTATCGCCTTCCAGCGCCCTGGCTAAGGTGCCGCACTGTGCTGCCCTCCCCTCCCAGTGCTCGGAGCAGGAGAAGACAGCGAGTGGCTGGCTGGGCTTTTGCTCGGCTGCAGCACAGCAGAGCTGCAGGGACAGGCACACAATTTCCTACGGGGCTTGTTGCCAGGAGGCGCAGAAAGGGAGCTAAGCTGGCGTACGTGGAGTTAAATGGATGACCGCTGTTAGGCTGACCATCAGAGAAGGTTATGGTCAGCAATGAAGCCTCAGGGACTGTGCAGAGAGGACTGAGTGGCTGCAAGCATGCATTTTCGGGGGAAAAAAAGGAGGGCAGTAGCCTGTCTTAGCCTTTTGCTCTGCCAACGCACTTGGCTCCAAGAAGGAAAACCCTCCTGTATGGTTCACCACTTGAGCTAGATCTTTCCCTAGAAAACACAGACTAAGGCTCTAGATTTTTCCCATTTTTCACATGGAAGACCAGTTCTCCACTGAGGACTGACCTATCTAGTGCTCACAGGAGTCCTCATTCAAGAAAAAAGCTGGACTTGAGTCCTACAAGTAACACAGACCATACAGGAGGACAGAGGGAAGAGCATTTGCCAGTTACACCAAAAGGATGGAGCAAAACTATTGAACAGCTAAGGCAAAGAGAGACCTCAGACAGGACTGTCACACCTGCAGCCTCGCAGAAGATGACAGGGTGGGGGATCTAAAAGGCAGTGCTCAAGAGAGGAAGAGAAGGGCTGAAAGAGCAGTCCAAAAAAACGGAGAAGTTGCAAGAGAAAATCACAGAATCATTTAGGTTGGAAAAGACCTTTAAGATCATCAAGTCCACCACTAAACCATCTCCCTAAGTGCCTCATCTATACGTATTTTAAATACCTCCAGGGATGGTGACTCAACCACTTCCCTGGGCAGCCTGTTCCAATGCTTGACAACCCTTTTTGGTGAAGAAATTTTTCCTAACATCCAATCTAAACCTCCCCTGGCACAACTTGAGGCCATTTCCTCTCGTCCTATCACTTGTTACCTGGGGGAAGAGACCGGCCCCCACCTCGCTCCAACCTCCTTTCAGGCAGTTGTAGAGCGCGATGAGGTCTCCCCTCAGCCTCCTCTTCTCCAGGCTAAACAACCCCAGTTCCCTCAGCCGCTCCCCATCAGACTTGTGCTCCAGGCCCTTCACCAGCTTCGTTGCCCTCCTCTGGACACGCTCCAGCACCTCAATGTCCTTCTTGTACTGAGGGGGCCCAAAACTGAACACAGGATTCGAGGTGCGGCCTCACCAGTGCCGAGTACAGGGGCACGATCACCTCCCTGCTCCTGCTGGCCACACTAGTTCTGATACAGGCCAGGATGCCGTTGGCCTTCTTGGCCACCTGGGCACACTGCCGGCTCATGTTCAGCCGGCTGTCAACCAGCACCCCCAGGTCCTTTTCCTCCGGGCAGCTTTCCAGCCACTCTTCCCCAAGCCTGTAGCGTTGCCTGGGGTTGTTGTGGCCGAAGTGCAGGACCCGGCACTTGGCCTTGTTGAACCTCATGGAGTTGGCCTCGGCCCATCGATCCAGCCTGTCCAGGTCCCTCTGCAGAGCCTTCCTACCCTCCAGCAGATCAACACTCCCGCCCAGCTTGGTGTCGTCTGCCGCATTACTGAGGGAGCACTCGATCCATTGCATTGGGCTGTCATCCTTACAGGTGACACTTCTGGGGACACAGTGCTGAGCTTTGCTGGAGAAAAAGCTCCAAGGAGCCACATACATGAGCAAAGAAGGATAAAAATGCTGCTGTTGCACAAACCGTAAGAGAAACAGTGGAGGCAGAAAAGTGCTTACAGAGCAGCCTGGAAGTGAGGGGTGTAGGAGATGAATGGAGAGGACAATATGGATGATATTTTTTCTGCAGAAGAAAGGGAGCCAGAGCCAGAACAGCTGCCACTGCTGTGCGGATCAGCCTGCACATATGCCATACCACAGGCAGCTATGATTTGCTTCCGATGAAGTTTCCAACATTACAGGATTCAGTGTTCACATGAAGAAGGCTGAGTCAAAACTGCCCGGAAGAGCCTCAAAAGCATCGGTGAAAGGACACAAGAAAGAGAAACCTTTGCTGCTTAGCAAGGGGACCAAGGTACGATGGCAGAGACTGCAACGGACAGGCCAGATGTACAAAGATTTGAACTGAACTTCCAGAACGGCTGCAGCAAGCCTCCCTGACACAGGCAGGGCCCAACAGCAACACCAGAGAGATGGCAGGAAGCCCCCATGCCGATTCACAGAATCGTACCCACTGTCCTCCTCCACGGGCCCCTGCAAGGCTCAGCTGTGACCTGGCCTCCAGCTCAGGCTGTACTCTCCCGACCCCAGCTACAACCCTCAGCCCAAGACCCACAGCCCCAGCCCAGCTCAGCTCCGACCCCTGCCTCTAGCCACACAGCTCAGCCAGATTTTAAAAAGAACTTTATTGAAGCTCCGATATATATTATTTTTGGCCTCTAAATACCCAAGTGTCAGCACCTATTCCTGGCTCTCCAGTGCTACTCTGCAACCCCCAGCACTGAATCTTTCAGTGCTAGATTTTCTGCTTGACTCCTACAGAAGGAAGAAAAATTTTCAGATGCCTCAGGCATGGCTTTAGAAGAGCGACCGCTAACATGGTGGCCAAGTGCTGGAGGTGATGTTTAGTTGGTATCCATGCCGTCACACTCTTCTTGGGGAGGAGATGGGGAAGTATGTTCCTCACTGTTTCGGCGCTGATAAAACAGCACATACGCAGCTTTTGTCTACCAAACAAAGAAGAAAACCATCTGAAACAATCCACGCAGCTTGGCTGGAAATGTAACGCCCAAAGCAGGGAACCACACTTTCAGCACAAACTCAGGTTAGCCTCACGCCAAATACTCACCACTATTTGGTCTTCTGAAGCCACCGATACACTGCTGTCGTCAAAGTAGTACCACTTGTCATTCACTTTGTTCTTTGCGTAGGCAGTGTCTGTCAGGAGAAGAAACTGCAGCTCAGCACTCCAAGGAAGACCAGTAAGTTACGCCACGCCAGCTGCGCGGCACCAGCGATGCTCAAGACTCAAACTGAGCGTGCACAGGAGGCCAGGAGCTAGCTTTGACATTAACTACCCCAAACCTAGTTCACCAACATACACATCTTCCAGACCATGCTAGCTGGTCCAGCTAGTCTAGAACCACGTCCCACATTCCAGACTTACCCCTGATAGCTGAGATATAGGGCAAAGAAACTTAGGAAAAAAATTACAATGCTTTGTTCACCCCCCTTGAGCCAGAGCTTTCCCAAACACACAGTTTAAGACTCTGCATTTTCACATTTTTCACATGAAAGAGAAGTTTTCTGCTGGTGGTGGATCTGACCTAGTGCTTGCAAGAATCCTCACACAAGAAGGAAGTTGGAATAAAGTCCTGCAAAGTCTCTTCTAACCAAGACTGCTGTGACTATGATCTCCAATCTCAAAACATATCCCCCTTCAGCTAATGCTGTCCTACAGTGACACGCCCGACGAGTTGAGCACATCCACTGCCAAAGGAGAGTTCGTCATCCTCTCACAGTAAAACGCTTCTGAGTGATTCTAGAAGTGACACCTACAGCATGGATCTGCACAGATACCGGATACAGGGATCTCCACCTACAGATGCATTTCATCTATGCTACAACAAAACCAGGGACAGAAAATACAGACTTGTCATGTATCAGTCTTGTCATATATAAAAAGGGGTTTTTTTCCTCCTGATGGCATGACATTTTCCCTGCTATGTGAGCCCTTGTCAGTGCAAAGGTAGAGACATTCTACTGCAAGCTAGTGCCAACTGTGCAACCGAGAAGTCCCAAGAACTACACATTTGTTTGTGACTTGTTTTAGAAAAAGTCTGGAACAAAGGAAAAGGAAAGAAGAAAGAAGTGCTTTAAATTGCTATTGCAGCAAACAGAATTTAGGATAGGAAATGCAGAAAGGCATCAGACCCAGCTTCATAACAAGGTATGCCCTCTGCTCTGTCTTCCTGGCCTATGGGCGACTGCTGCTCGTCATACCTTGTCTCACCACCACTGAGGGAACCTAGCAAGCTCCGGCGTGGCTGGCTCGACTGCTGGCAATCTCTGCTCTGCAGCTGTGGTCTGCACCCACACTGGACAAGCAGCTGCCCTCTGGCATGCTGCAGGGCAAGCAGCTGAGTCTTGGCGCTGAACTGACAGTTTACGCTGAAGACTCTCCCCAGCACTCTCCAGTAAGAAGCTCCTTTCCACAAGTGCACGTTCGGCATCAAAAAATCTTGACTCCACTCATAAATTGGGGAACACCATCACACGCTCCAGTGACTACTAAGGTCCCACAGGCATTAGAGTCAGACCACAGGCAGCTGCAAACTACACAAACTGACTAGCTGCTCTGCAAATCCTAACAGAAGGACATTACCTTCCAATATGACATTCACCTGCATACAGAACACAGACAGTTTTTGGACCAGACACCCTTGGTGAGGGCTGCTGCACGTCTCCAACACACAGAGCCCTCCCATGACCCCTCTGCCCACGTTTGCTTGCACACAAAGGACGGAGAAGCAGTTACTCACAGTGGCCTACTCCCATGGCTCCATAGTGATTGGAAACTGCAATGAGGTCATACACATATGAGCCTGCTCTTGGGTCGCAGACAAACTCAGACATGTTTAAACCCCTGGAAGGAAATCCAAAAGTATCAGTACACCCGTAATCAGCACTTTTTAGAAAGTGATACATGACACCAGTGAAGCTCTGCAGGCAGGCAGCACTGGTGGAGAAGTGCTGCACTCTGCTGGTCAACGCCCAGATGTTATTAGTGTAAAGACCAGACATGTTACCGCTCCCACACAGGGCAGGTGCCAGTAAACACATCAAGCACTGCCAAAAGATTTAGAGGGAGGTGCTGAATAAAAGACAGTTCAGAGTGTCCCTGTGTAGGCATGAAAAGTGAGACAGGAGTAGTAAGGAATACACTTCATCCTGCAGCAGGATGCTGACAAGCAGAAACACAGGATGAGGCAGGCTTTCATCTTGTAGTTGTGCAATCCTCAGTACTACAAATGCAGCTCTGCCCAACAAATTTGCCAAATTCTCTGCAGAAGTTCTCTTGGTTCAGCAGAATCACATGGGTTTAACCTAATTTCAGAAGAAACAGTACCTCCTAGTAACTACTGCTCTTTGAGATGTGTAGAACTGGTTAAGGTTAAGATTAACACACACACACAAAAAGAAACAACCAAACCAAAAAAAAAGAAAAACACATCTGAACTCATGCCTGTTGTCTTGCAGTTCAAACCCGGAAGACAGAGCTGTTCCAGTTACAACTTCAATAACAAGCCCACCCAACAGTAACATCAGAAGTAGATTTCTCTTGACCAGCTTCTTCAAGGTCTTCCTAGCTTGAGGGAAGAATCCTACCTGATAGGGAATTCCACAACAGTGTCAAGTTTATCCCTCCAGTATCTGCTGTATGAGAAGCGTTTTAAATGCACTACCAAAATCCTGGGCAAAGACCACAAGTCAAACTTCTTTGTGGCCTGTTGATGTTTCTTACAGTTAGGGCAGTACCTGAGGAAGGAATAACAAACAAGCAAATGAATAACTACGTTAAAAGAAAAGCTTCTGGCCTTCCATTAAAAGATGCCTCAGTAGCGCAGTACAGTCCCTGCCTTACAGAAGGCATTTTGGCTGTGGAATATGCAGGTGAACACGCTTCCTCAGAGGTTTCCAAACTGCAACTTGCTTTCACTTTATAGGCAAAATGTCTTATGGCATGTGTGTTAACTGAACATTGTACGAAGATTAATTTTTCTTTTGTAAATTAAAAAAAAAGGTTTAAAGGTCCCATTACTTCTTTATTGTCTCCTGATGCAGCTCAAACAGCTAATAGTTGCAAACAAATCTGTAACATGTAACTGGAAATTAATAATAAAATCACCTACTACACTATAAGTTATTTTCTTACACAGTTAGCAAATAACCTCCAAAGATCTTCCACACACAGAGTAATCACATTTTGGTCACTGAGGATCTGCTGTACCTAGCCCCTCTGGACTAGGGATTTTTGGTAGAGTTAGGAGTGGGTCAGGACTGGTTCAAGCTAGAAGTAATACAGGATTAAACCCTAAGGTAGCCGCATGCTTTCACTCTTCATTTCCACAACTGTTTCCTCTGACACTGTCTGGAAGACAGATGTATGCTGAGGAATTAAAAATAGCCTGATCTTTGGAAGCTACATGCCCATTGCAGCTTTTTTTTTTTTTAATGAAGGCAGGAAACAAATACTTTTTATTAACCCACATCTGCAGCCTATTGAGTCAGTGACTTAACACAGAACTGATAGACTTCTCACAGATGAAGACAAAAGGCCAGACCTGGGAAATTTTCAGAATCCCTTGGCAAATAACGTGAACTCAAATAGTTGTGGAGTTTTACGATAAACATGGCAGGCAGATAGAGGCTCTTACCATGGGTCATGTTCACCAAGCGTTTCCATAGTGGTGAAGAGCTCTATGCAGTCTCTGAGGGCTACCACAGCTTTCTTCTTCTGTGGTTGTAATGTACTTCCATGTTTTTCAAACGCCTAGTGAAAGAGATGCGTGCTTTATTCAATTCTACGTAGTCTTTAATCCTTGACATCAGGAAAAGGAACACGCTCACCTTCACCATGCTGCCTATTTCTGTCCCCACCTTCCCCACCCACACAATCGCCTCAAGCTTCCAGCCACTCCTTTCTTGTGTTGCGAACAGTCCGCAAGAGAAAATATAGTATGTCCTTACTTCAAAGTTGGTGGGGTTTGAGTCTTTTGCAAAAGACTAATAGGTTATTCTGTTACAAATTGCAAAAGACTAATAGGTTATTCTATTACAAAACATGATCCAGCAGAACTCTCACAGAAAGAATACTAAGCTTTCTACTAGGCTCTATGAATTTGGTTTCAAGTTTCTTTCAAGTTTTGGGGGTTTGGTTGGTTTGGTTTGTTTGGTTGAGTGAACTATGAACTAGACTACTTAGTTTTGAAATTAAAACATCTACTTTTCAGAACACACTGGAAACAGATCAGCAATTATAGATCTATAGACCCTATCACTAAAAGATTTTAAGTAAACACACCTCATGCTGGTGACTCCAATTTTTATGAAGGGAGCTACACCTACATTTCACCATTTACTGTAATCTTTCAAGTACCATGCAAGTATACATATAGATTATTTATGAAAAGAGCATATTACAACCTGTGCCTCCTGTTCATCAAAAAGTAGCCTCCGTGTATCAGAATCCCAGTCAATAGCAAGCGCAGAAAAAGCTACAAGAAAGAAGAAACATTTTTTGCAAAGTTGTAAGGAGAAGGAAGAAAAAAAGATAGCAAGACAATAATTACCATTCAGTTTTAAGATTTTTCCTTCTACAATGGAGTTTATCTCAGAGGTCCCAGAAGAATTCACGAGGCTAAAAGTGAAATGCTGCTTCTTGCAAGGCTGCAGGTCTCTTGCTGACTCGATCTGCATACAACCCTCAGAGTGGCAGGGATCAACTTCTGCCAGCTTTTCCTTGCCTTCCTGTCCACCATCCTGATGCTCCATCTCTTCAATGACACCTGGCAAAATTTAAAACAAACACAACATTAAAGAGCTTCAGTGAAAGTTTAGACTGACACCTCACACTGACAGCTGTTTGCATAAGCCTGTTATGACACACACTGATTACTCAGAAAGTAATGAAAAGACATGCAGAAGAAGAAATCTGTGCTTGCTAACCACTACATCCAAAGTTGTATTTTTTCCTTTAGCAGATGCCAGGTACTGTGCTTGGTTTTATATCCTAGTATCAGACACGATGGAGAGTGCTCAGTTCACAGTAGGTTAACAATCACACCTTCTGACAGCACACCCTCATAAACATCCCAAGAGAGAATCAGCAAGCTTGCAGTTGGGTGTCTTTACAGAAGGGAATATGTAAGTCTCCAGGAAAGTTATTTCTATTCTTTGGGCAAAACGGGCAGACTTTTTTCCCCATTTAAAATTTCCCATTTAACTTGTTCCAGTTGTTACTCTCACAGCAGCACAAGTCAATCATTTCAAAGAGGAAAGGGAAACATGCATTTGCCATCAGCGTTAAAAGCTTCCTTGGAAGTATCTAACCTAGGAATGAGACCTCGTGATTCTACGTCCACGAATAGAAAATACCATTTCCGCTTTACTTCTCCAGAGCTTGTCTTGGTGACCAGCAGGCCAGTTTTCATCACCAAAGGGCATATTAGGAAAGGAGTTGCCTCTGGAGGGAGGCACCTGAACAGCTAATAGGGAAGCAAGGACTTCCCTAACATTGGTCAAGATGAATGCACACCACACCTTGCTCTCCTGCTGCTGCTTACGCACATCTGATCTCCCTTGGAAGGAAAACGGTCTACAAAAATTCTCACCATATCATGCAGAAGTCCTATGCAATAGCATGGTTTAATCATTGCCAAAAAACAATCTGCTAGAGCTTAAGCCAAATACAGATAGCACAAACCAAAGACTAATAAAAAGCTTTAAGTGCTGAGAAGCTTCCAGCCAATTTTGAAAGGACTTTACCTTCAACCACACCATTGGAGCCATTGCAGGTTCCTTTGTCTGGGCAGGGTGTAGAGTATTCTTCCGCCAAAGGGAGTTTCACATAGCGGCTAAAGAGAGGGAATATGTTTACCACATAATCAATCATACCAAAGCTGTACATCAGAACAACAGCACCACTCTCCATCACCAGTTCTTGCTGTCCATTCCCCCTCAGCAAACTGGAACCCATCCTGTAGAGCACCATTTACAGGCCAAAAGCTCTCAGAATGAGTCAAACAACAATTCAGTAAGTCTCTGTTCTCACTGCTTGTTCCAAGTTTTACTGGCAGTAGATGCAAAAGGCAAAAGTCAGTTATGGTGGCCCCATCTGAGAGCCCTGAAAACAGCCTGAGTTCTGCTCCTGACCCGTTTTGCAACACCAAGCAGATAGCTTCCCTTGCGGCCACCACCAGCGTTATCTTACAGCCTGCTTTTACAGAGCCCAGAAAACCAGGACCTTGAAATGTCCCTGGGACCTCCAGACACTAATGCAATGCAAATCCCGGTTTATACACCACACGCAAATCAAGGAAAATTCTTCCCGTTAACAAGAATGCAGTAATTCTATTACAGTGTAATTGATTAAGCGATGACTAGAACTTTGCATAGGATTCAAAGGTACAG
The DNA here is from genome assembly GCF_964195595.1 of Calonectris borealis. Lineage (NCBI taxonomy): Eukaryota > Metazoa > Chordata > Aves > Procellariiformes > Procellariidae > Calonectris > Calonectris borealis. The sequence goes on from NC_134321.1 coordinate 16,760,304, forward strand.
ACGTGACTTACCTGATCTGCTCCAAAACCACACTGTACAAGTGATCCACAGTGAGCTTGTGTTTCGGCACAGATATTAATAGTGGCTGACCAAAGAGTACGGTCCCTGAAGTATTGCTGGATTGCCTCATTGTCTTTTCCCGAAAGTAAACAGAGAGAGTAACATACTCCGAGCCATCCTCGCTTGGCTTGCAAACTTCGTATCTGTTTGAAAGACAGGTATTTCCACAGGTTATTTCCACTGCCAAGAAGCACAGCAGGTAGAACCAATATGAACTCAGTCCAACAAGTCTCTCCACCAGGTCCTCCTGAGAAGGACAAAAAGGGTTGTACTCTGTCTTCATGCTACAGAACAGTTTCCTGAACACTTCCCATGGCTCACAACAGCACAGGATACGTACCTACTACCGACTCGACTGTCACCATCCCTCTGGCTTTACTCCTAATTCACATCCCTATTGCCACTCACCTCTCAAGACACTACTCTGACAACTACATGTCGCTTCAACCAGATCACAGTGTCCGTGAAAAATACTAAATGCACTTTGAAATCCCTCAGACAGTGTTTGCTTCCTCTGGAGAAAGAAACCCTCTTGATACCTTGGGTCTTGCATTCTCCCAGCCTCTCGTACAGTTAATGGCCTGAGCTCACATCACTGAGCAACCAACGTTTCAGAAAACCAAGAGTTTGGAAAGATCTGCTTCACTGAAAAATCCAAGGACAGTAAATACACAAGAAAAACATTCTGGAAGAAAACAAACAGCTCTGAAGAACAGTGAGGAGACTGAGACACAGCTTGTGGTACTGGGCAAAACAGCAAATGAGATATTTGCAGATGTCAGAGGCAAAAGAAACCACATGGTCCAACACTATCACATTGTTCGCTTCAGAACTATTCATTACAAAAGATTCATTTTCAGGAATGCCAAGTCACACTGCTCTTTAATTTGGTGATTCACCTGTCCCAGACTTATCTTAAAACTGAAAGAGAAAGAAAGATTTCATGAAAGACGTCACTACTCGTAACGACCAAGACCAGAATCACATATCTGAATGTACCAACTCCTAACAGTTCTCTTACATTAGACAAGCCACTTCCCTTCTCTCAAGAGCCAAGAAACACTTTTTTATTCCTGTGTTCAAAATGCCCTTGTAGAGCAGGGAGGAAAACAAATTTCAGGGTTGTAGTTCTGCTCCAGCCTACTTAAACAAAAAGGGATCCCAGCTTGGGGCCTGCACTGAGTCAGTAGAGTTCATGAAGAAAAATATCCTTCCATAGAGTCCCAGGCCAGCCCACCAAGAGCATTGGAGATCAGAGTCAGCGTAAGGCAGTCCAACGCAAATGGCTGTTGAGGCTTCCTAGGCTGTCAATGCTATTCAGCTGGACACCAGCACCGGATACAGTTCACACCTTCTAAAGTTTCCTGAGAAATAGCACCACAAAGAGGTGAATTATTTTACTTAGCACTGTTCAAATAACAAAAGAACATACTCAGTCCAAGAGTATCATCTACAGTTAAGTCCAGGTCCTATGAGACCCTTAAGCCAGACTCCTATAAAACAGATCAGTACACAACATGCACACGTTCCTCGACATTCTTGTGACTGCCTCTCACACCACCTACACTGTGCTCTGCAAGCAGCAATTAATGCAGCCCCCATTTATACTCCACCCTCGTGCACCTGAATGAAGCCCTGCCGACACGACGGAACAGATGGGACAGAAAGAAAAAACTAAGTATTACCCATATGCAGGTGTCATCCATCACAAACAGACAGCATGCTGTACCCCTGTAACACTCTGCAAAAGAGCATCTCGCACACTTCTCACTGAAACATAACAAATTCGGTTACTCAAGTGCCCCTCTACCCAAGTCCACCACAGAACAGCTTTTACATACTACTTTACATTAGAGGCAGACATATCAGAATCAGGATCTGTCACTTTCTGAATCTTTTGAGCAACAGCCATCCCTTCTAAAACAAAAATCGAAGATGAAATACTTTATCTATGGTTTAAGGAAGGCTATAGAACTGATACTGGGAATTACTGGACAATACACTGTAATTCTGTATCGTACAACTTAATTGAAATAATAGAACATAAAGATGATGCTACACCGGACTGCACAACATGGTTTTGGAAGTCAGAGTCATTAGCTCAGCTGCTACCACACTGCTGGATATTGCCTGGTTGCCTTTATAATCCATGACAATTCTGAAAAGCATCTGAAAACTGCTAAGCAATAGGGTAGGACTTGACCAGTCTTCATCAGCGTTATGAAGGCTTCAGGTCTGTGGTTATAATTCAGAAGGGAGGCAGTGAGCAACGAAGTAGGTAGCTTTTGTTCCCTTGCAAACTAAAGTTAAGCAAGTGCACAGCAGCATGAAAAGCTACAGAAAGACAAGGCAGAGCTACGTGAAAGGGCACTGAAAGCAAAAAATACTCTGAGCTAAACACAACCCTCCCCAGTGCTGGGATCTATGATATTAATTCCAGCTGGAAAACACTATGTGGATCACAAGTCAGTCTATAGCAACAACCAAGAGAAGTAGTATATTTTGTAAGAGAACAGAGAAGGGTAGAAAAAAATGCCATTGCAGAAGCTGACAAACAGATCCGTCTGCATAGGATTACTACTGCACACCGACCCAGAGATGCTGCTGTGAAATTACAATAGGTTCAGAAGTTGACAATAAGAACGAACAGAGGACTGGAAAAAACCTGGGTGAAAATGCTGCACATATTCTCATCTCTTCTAGGAAGTGGAAATACTCCTAATCTGTTTACTTTCTTTCATAATACCAGAACACATACAAACAAGTAAACGAGGAGATAAGAAACTGCAAATGTAACTTTTTCAGACAACATGTAGTTTGCCCTGTAGAAGTTGGTCACAGGATTTTGCCAGTCTTAGAGGAGCAAGATTAAAAAGGATGAGGGAATTCAACCAGCAAGATTTTTACAAAGCTTAAAAAATACAAGCTCATTTTGGAAAGGACACAAACCCTCATTTCAAACAAGAAAACACCAATTTCAGCAAGTGAGAACAAACTTCCTAGATCAGTCTGCTACAAGATCTCACACATCTCAAACATTTCATATAAAACTACTGGACTAGCTGGTTTACTGACCTAACTAACTCAGTTCAATAATTGTTGTAGCCTCGGTCACTTGACACTTCTGCAGCCAGTCATGGTTTTTCAAAACCATGAACTCATCTAAACATAATACACAGCATGTTGTAAAAGAAGGCGGAAAACATGGTATGTACGGCAAACTAAATATGTCTTATTCAAATATGCACACTTTTAAAGGTTAAAGGTGACCTGCAAATCAATTTGTGAAACTTTTATCAATGTAAACAATACATATTATATCATATGCCCCATTAGCCAGGCTAAGAGAACAGGGGTATCTAGTTTACCCATCAAAACATTTTTCTTCTTAGGCCTTAAGAACTAAGAAGAAATACTAAGAGTGATACCCTTGAAATGCGCTGTGGAGTTTGTTTTCAAGTGGTACTTACCTGACCCCTCGTAGGCCGGCTCCAAGCTCCAGCAGGATCCCTGGGTGATGTGATATCACCAGCATGGTGCATGCGTGGGTGTTACATTGGAGCGGGAGCCGGAGGTCCTAGCGGGGCCGGACTTCACAGAACCTAAGAAAAAGAAATAGTAAGCATTTCGGTTATGTGCTGAATGCTGTTCTCTGCTTAGCCTGGAGAATGAGAGCATTCAGCACAAACACTGAACTAACGTCGTCAAATTGATTTGCAGACCACCTTTACAAGTGACTTTCTGATCACTTGCCACAGATCTCCCTGTCCTTTCACAGGAACAACATGCCTCGAGAGAAACATTTACAATGCTGTGAGAAGCGGGCTACTCCCACCGTTCTTTGGCTGCACTGCCCCTACACATCGTGCCAGTGCCCTTGCTTCAAGTCTTATAATCAAACCCCTCTATTTCTGCAAGCATCTCGCCTCTTCTCTGATGCTAAATATTGACACATCTTGCATCAGGGCTACACTATGTTTCCAAGCCTGTCATGATGAGAAACAGATGAGTGCAAGCCTCTTGAAAGAACGGGCTTGGGGAATTCTAGCCCCAAATTCTCCTCCCCTGTCCGGTAACCTGGAGAAGAAAATGTATAGTTTTGTCCTTTTGTGTAAAAGGAGACAGGTCCATTTTGGGATGCATCTGAGAGTTACTTAAAGTCACTTAAATATCAAGAAGCCCAGTAACATTTACATTTCTTCTTTTTGAAGTTTTACTATCAGAGAGCACAACAGGTCAGGTAATGCACCCCAAGAATTGATAAGTCAGAAACTGAGCAGCTGAAAGGGAAAATATATCTTAGCCATTCAGGGCAGATTTTTTTTTTTCCCAAATTACTCTCCATTCAGCTTAAATTCCAAATGGAGTCCAATTCTTGCCCCACTCCCCCCCCCCGCCCAAGATTCAGCATCTCCCACCACTTTAGTGGGCCATGAAAATTCACAATGCATGTCTAAAGACGTCCAAGGTGCCCTGCAAAAACCACAGAAAGCTGAACGTGTCCTCCCTCATATTCCTACGGTGAAAACAGGAAAAAAAAATACAGCTTTTCCGACCACTGAAATCACCTAAAAAAGGTGCAAGCTCAATATTCTATACATCCCACGTATTGCACATTTCACAGATACTCATCAACGGTACAGTCTGGACAGTATTTGTGCCTGCAGACCATGTCCTCTGTCAAGCAAATATAAGAAAAACAATAAAGCACATTCCAGCTACGCTACTACTACTACAACATATTGTGCGAGTTCCTGCTCAGTGACATTTACAACTGAAGCATTTCATGGAAATCGATATTCTGCTCAGTAACCAACCAACAGAGAGGCCTAAATCGGAAGCTGAGGCTTAACAGACATTGGTGTCAAAAGCAAGACAACAGTACGAAAGTACAAACTTTTTTTTTTTTAAAATCACATCCCTGCTGGGACACAGATCTTCTACAGTATTAGATTCTTCCTTGAATTTTGAATTGAGACGTGTGTCGCTAGCTGGCTAGCGCACAGTACTTTAAAATCAGAAGTCTGTCGAACTGAGGGGGATATTGTTGTCATATGCAGAACCAGGTCTGGCTACCGCTTTCAGCAAAGCAAACCTGGAGAAATACTGCAAGAGACTGACCATTTATATTTAAATTTTTCTTTCTTCCTTGCTTAGAAATCAATTGGTATCTTGTCAGCCCAACTTAACGCTTTAGAAAGTCGTCTTAGAAGTTTATTTTGGGGCAATTTCCAGTATAAATGTAGTGCAAATAGACTTTTGATGGGTTAGCATGATTTATTGAATCTTTTTTAGGTTGTTATTTATTCCAATTGTGAGTTTTGGGTGAAAATACTGTCACTGTAAAACATTACACAGTTATACTTTCTAATAAAAGGCAGCTGTTCCCCTTCACTAATCAATACAAAGATAGTTTTCTTGCAGGAACAGAAGAGAGATACATTACTCAGCGTAACTAGTGATACACCGCACAACTACATCACCAGTCAGCACAAGAGGATCTTTTCCAAGCTGAACATTTTGTGGACTATGCAGGCATACAGAGCCATCCTTCAAGTCACAAGCAGCAAGTTTTTTCCTGTCACTTCTCTAAAGAATTGGCCTTAACTTAAAACCAAAAGAACAAAATGCTTTTTAGTGGGCACTCAAGTCATCTTCGTTGACTTTGCAGAAATAAAATGTTTCTCAACTATACATTATTTCAATTACATATTTTTAGTTTCAAGTGGAAGCAAGTTTGTTCTTTAAAGATGGAAGATTCTGAAAGACTTCAGATTTTTTTGAAATATTTTGTATTCCTCCATTTAATAAACAGCAAGATAATTGCCTGTAATCTAAGAAGGTAAGTGAGTTCAGGATATCAGAAACTCCTGAAGTTACCGGCAGCAGCAGCAATCTGAACATCCAACTAGCAGGTTGCCACATTCTCCAGCCATGCATCACACAACATCTTCAGGAAGGCAGCAAGCCCTCATCTGACACGTCACTGTCGATAACTTCTGCCAGAAATGTAACAGCTTGAGGAGCACTTGAGAAGTTTCTGTTTAATCCACCCCTGCCCCACTCTCGAGCCGCTTCCACGCGCACAGCAGGAGAGCTGCGTGTGGAGCAACACGGCACTCCACGCCGGACACGGGAACGGTTCTTTTAACACTGCCCTGTATCCTGAGCCAGGTTATCGTCTAGTTCCACAGTTACATCAGCCCGGCTAAGGTGCAGGAACGAATGCTGAGTGTTACTCAACCAGCACTTAGGATAAGCATAAGCTATGTTTTCATGCCAAAAACATAAAAAGCAGGAAGTTTTAGGAGTATTAAACCAGTCAGGCTAGAAGGAACAAGTTAACCAGAGAACACAGGAGGAGTGAACGGGGCTGCTCCTGCTCTGGTTTTGGAGAAGAGGCCCACAAAGAAAGCGTGCAGTGCCTGGGTCCAGCCCCAAGGCGGGTAGCAGTGGTAGATGCAAGTCGGAGCAGCATTTGCTTCTCATCAAAAAGAGCAAGCAGGCAACCCAAGAGAAGTCCCAGCACTGAAGGAAAACATACAAGGGCCAGTGTGACAGCTAAAAGTGCCGGGGTGGGGTTCTGTGCAGGAGTTCTCTCCAGCAGGTATAAAATCATCCTTTCCACCAGGAGCAGAAGGCAGAGATGGCCTCCTCCGTGGCTACAAAGACATTCCCCAATGGAAAACAACTTCTGAAGCCAGCAGGACAAGAATATTCACATTATTTTGGAAGCTATGCACTTTTTTAGCAATGATGTATCAAGTCCAAACAGACAATATTACTCCTCCAAAGCAACTCAGATAATTCTCACAGTCTTAAACGTTAAGATTTAGAAAGCCTGAAAAAAACTTATATAAGACGGTTTCAACTTACTGAAGAGTTTTAATTCACAGAGATCTCAAGGATTCCTCAGACCATGGGCTAAATACAAAGAAAAATTAAAAACATTTCCTGCAAGGAAAAACTAAAGAAAATCATAATTTCTTAGACAGATACTAGAAACAAATAACACATGGAGTAACAAAAAAAAAACCCACATAAATGCCTTCAGCATATCCTTAATGTCGTCAGTTTGCAAGAGCCCAATGAACCAAAAACCTAACACAGCTAGTCTTAAATCCAACCGAGTCCTTTCAGTGACAACTTTCAAAGTTTCTGCCAGTGCCACTACACTCTCACAGCTTGCTCAGCTCATGCTGTACAAGCAAGTAACAGCAAAAGGGTAAAAATTCCTACAGAATCACTCAAACCTGCAGTTCAGAAAGCCCGAGTTGAAGATCCACCCTGATCGCTCCCCCCTTGTATCAATCTTAACACTAAACTGATGTACTGTCAATCCCTCCTTTCACACCCGATTCAGCAGATACAAGACCTTAATAAATTGAAACAGAGTGGAATTTAAGAACCTTCACGCTACTATTACCATATCTTGAATGATTTAATTAAATCTTAGAACACCTAAGAGCAGACTTCTTATAACCAGACAAGGTAAGCAGATCGTCCATGATAAAACTAATTACGCATTTGCCTTTAAATAAAAAGTTCTGCTCTTTATGAACAAGTGTTTCTCTGTTGCGTTTTTGAGACAAGACTCCCTTTCAATAGAAGAATGCTGACTTTTAGCTGTAGGTTAGAATATTACTTTACATATCTTACTCCTGGCAGCATCACCCATTAAAAGGAGTTCCTACGAGCAGCTTTCTCCTAATTCTTGCCCTGGTGCCTGGCTGCTTGCTCTTGCCCCACAGTGCTGAGAACATCTTAGAGGGTTTATGTGGAAAAACAGGGTTAGCAAAACTTCCTCCTGCTACCTCTCCTCTTCCAGGTCAGTTCACCCATTATGACTATGACTCACAGCATCACCTCATTTACAGTTGCGCCTGCACATAAAGGGAAGTGGTGACTGCAAAGGAAAATATAAGTGGAGCTGCAGTTCAGCTAATGCTTCCCCCCCACCCCAGAGCAGAGCTAATTCAGATACAGTTGTTTTCTGTGGAGGGATATGCAACCTGTTATGCCTGTAGGAAAGTGGGGTGTTTTTGTAATTACCATTGTAATATCACGCATCTTGTTTTTTCAGTGTTCTACTAGCTTTGGAGACAGACTGACTTACAATCTAACAATTTACAATACCCTCACAAAATGGATTTCACAGAAGCCAAACATCTTTCCTAGGCATCCTAACTGGCCACACCTTCAGCTGCAATTGAAGAAAACAACAACATGCCAAGAACTTTCAGAAAAACTCAGACATTAGATCTCAGCAATGAGGTCACGACAGACAGCATGACAGAGTAGCACCAAGCAGTACGTCACAGCATTCCACTGAGTGAAAGGTACGCACTGCACCAGAGTATATTAGTGCAGGACTTCACACTGGCACAACAATTTTATGGAAGCAACATCCTTGCACTGGAACATTCTCACATGAGGAAGACTGGACTTGTGATGAACGGCTGGATTTGACCTCACAAACCCCAGGTTCAGTTGCGAGCCTCAAAGTCCATTTTGCACTTCATGTGCAATATTTTTCATTTTCCAGCTGCAATAGAGGAAAGCTACTTTTGCTCTCCTCACCAGATTTCACAGATGACTGGACACATCTCATCCACCACACGTACGTAAAACATAAGCGCAACCAAATCCTCAGCTTTGCTGAAGTCTCTCACAACCACAGTTAACACACAAATAGTGTAAGCGCCAGTCAAGAGTCTATCAAGAACCTCCAGTCATGGTTAGCTGGGTGCTATAGCAACTACGTTGGGTGTTAGGAGAGGCAGAGTACAACAGCTTAGACTTCATGCTATCCGAATAACAGCTCCAAGGCTTTTGGCTGATTTGGAGCATAAGAACAGTAAGCTTAAGCTTGCCTAAAAATGCCAGTGAAAGCATAACTGTAATCCAGACATAGATTATCATATCTGAAATAGGCTTGTAGAAAGTTCCAAACTGCAGAACACAGGTCAAACAAAGTTCATTACTACCCAGCGCCATGACTTCCTTTGTGTTAGAAAAACACCTACTAAACACTGCACATGCTGATCTGCTGCTAGCAGAAGTGCTGCATTACTGCTAAGTCACGCAAAAAGTCTACAGGAAGGTTTAGGTTTTGGGGGGGGGAGAGGGTGGGGTGTCGGGGGAATCGGATTTTATATCCTGAAACCAAAGTGAATGTTTTGTAGTATTCTTTGCATCATGGCATCTTCCCACTTTACTCACACAAAGATGTCGTCTTTTGGCATGATATGATTTAAACCTTCATCCATTTGGAAGATTTTGTGGAATCGATGATTATACACATCTGTCACCACCATCTAGAACAGCAAGAGATATTTGCAAAGAGATTATAATAAAAGCTTACATAAATTTAGGCAAACTAACTCTAAATTCAAGCAACAGTTTATTTCTATTCTTTATCAGAATTTTCAGCACACCAACATCAGCGCTGTTTTCTATAACAGCACCCAGCAGCTAATCAGCTGTATTTGTTAAGATGGATCAGAAAAACAAAGCAAGTAACAGACTGATTTTACAGAGGTACTGAGGAGATGCAATTCCAACAGCTGCAAGTCAGCCTGGTGGAAACAACAGCACAGATCCCAACATCAAAGTGGCAACAGGCTAGGATTTCAGGCATGGATCACTCACATCTATAATTAACTGAAATAAATTTAAGTGCTACACTGGCATCCTGAAAATACCCCACCAACTACAAAACCATTCCCTCTGGAAAAGCTCACTTGATCCCTTTGTTATTAAAAGGATGTCCAAGAAGAGGTGGACCCAAAACAGATATCGAACATCTCTCAGTTCTAAGAAACTACACTATCAAATGTTGGGGTGGGGGCTAGCTTTCTGCCCCTTCTCTTAAACCTCTCTACTGCAATGGAAGTATCAGAATAAACACAGATTGTTTCATGCATTTTTTATATTACAATCAAAGCATTCAAACTTGTTAGGGTTTTGTCACCATTCCATTAAGTTCATCTTATCACCCATCTAAAAGCTAAGTCACCAAAATGCTCCAAGAAAAACAAACATTTATCAAAATTACTGTGCTGCATTTATCCTTACATTTTCTGCAGGAACACCAGAGAGTTTGGAGAGTGATTCACACAGATCCGAGATGGCCCCCATCATCGGCACCACAAGCCGGTACTAGAAACAAAGATAATGTCATGCTTACACCAGGCAAAATAAACCCATGCAAGGCAGAGAGCAAGAAGATGGAAATAAAACCTTTAATTTACAGGAGTTCTGCTGACGTGAAGGTCACAGCCACACACTTCAAAGTCTTCTGGATCTCAGCTCTACCTTACAAAGCAGGGATTTGGAGGGAATGAAAGAGCCTTAAACAGTTGGCCTTCTGCTTTGATCAGGCTCAGCAGTAGTAAAACGCACCAAAAAAAAAAAATCACCAGACACAGCAGCTTGCTCAGAATATAAAATTGCTGTTTCTTTATGTGACTAAAAACATCCTAGAACCATGCTCCCCAGTGCCTCTGGAGGTCAAGTCAGAAGTCTTGACAGACAGGAAAGCAAATGTGCACGTGGACTGCATACAAGGACGGACCCTCCTAAGCAGATCAGACCACTTAAACCTTCATTTGATGGGCAATGTCATCAACACAAGCTTTAGTTTACTCCTTTTAAGAGTTCTTTCTGGACATGCCCTCAGATTGAAACAAATCCCCAGAGCTCATCCAGAATAGGACACACCATGTATCACACTGCACTGGGGCTGGCTGGGAGGGAGTTACCTTCCCTATGGCACCCTGTATGGTGCCACATTTTGGATTTGTGGCTAAAACAGTGTTGGTATCACACTGATGTTTTAGTCACTGCTGAGCAGTGCTTGTGCAGCGTCAAGGCTTTCTCTTTGTCCCCACTATGCCCCATCAGCAGGTAGGCTGGGGGCAAGAAGTTGGAAGGGGATGCAGCCAGGACAGCTGTCCTGAACTACCCAAGGGCTATTCCGTACTATATAATGTAACACTCAGCAATAAAAATTATGGTAGAAAAAGAAAGGGTGTTTTTGGCTTCCAAGGTAACTGCTCAGACACTGGCTGGGCACTGGCCTGCTCGTGGGAAGTGGCAAGTGACTTCCTTTGCGTCGTTTGTGTCATTGTCCCCACCTCCCCACTTTTCCTTCACCTATTAAACCATCTTTATCTCAACCCATGGGTTTTCTTGCTTTTGTTCTTTCTAGTCTCTCCTCATTCCTGCTGGGAAGAGGGCAGGGGGGGAGTGAGCAAGAGGCTGTGTGGGTGCTTGGCTGCTGGCCTGCATCAATGCCCCACTTACATTAAGCTACAAAAATATGAGGGGCACAGTCAAGAAACCTTTCACACTCCTAAGCAGAAACATCTTGTAAGTCAGTGGGAACGCCCTACCTCAGATGCTAAACACATGATAATCCACTGGTTCCACTCCCAGTGCTCTGAACACTTCCCTGAAGACAGATCTGTGAGCTTTTAACATGGCTAAGTGACGTTCTGCAACCAGGAATGTGCATGGATGCAAGAATATGGGTGCACCAGAACACAAGCATCTACAGTTTGGTTTAATCTAGCATCCTTCCTCCATCAAGTTATCAGTACCATACGCTTCAGAGAAGGACTCAAAGGTACTGTATGTTATAGGTAGGCACACACTCAGAGAGAATTATGTGGAACATAACTCCTTTTAGTCAAGGCAGATATGTATCAATATTCACCAGGATCTTCTCAGTTATCCTACCCATCTGCATCTTCCACTGTGGCCATCAGAGATTTTCAGTTCACTTTCTCTTAGCACAACCCACACAGCAGAGACACAATTCCTCCCTGTGTCACACACCAGAGGGGAGCAGTGGCCCACACCTCTGGCTTCCCAACTGGGAGATCACAAAATGCACAGAATTGCTCCCAGGGAGACTGAAGGTGGGATGTAGAACGTGCACATGGCCAACTCATCTAGAAGAGCTCCAGGCAGTGGAAGTTCTGTTAATCTTGATTCTTTAAAGTAGAAGAACTTATCCTTTAAATCTCTATGCTATTGGTAATCTTGCTTGTTTTCTCAATTAATCCCTTCTCTGTTCTTGCCCTTCATAAAGTTTTGGTGACAAGAACAAGTGTAGCTGTCCTTGATTTCACAGTTGTACAAAAAGCAGGATGAAAATTTATTGTGAATTCAGCATACATCCTTCTCCACTGTACCTACCACCCCCCTCAAACTAACAGCGTATATACAAAGCACAAGTTTTACCATCTGCAGCTATAAGCCACAACACATGCAAATATTGCTAATCAGTACCTCCAAAACTGCATCAGGGCATCTAGTCACCCTGCTTGGGCCTCCCAGATCTTGCCTTCTCTTGACATGCGTGGCAAGCACAAGGTTACTTTAGGTATGTGTGTGCCCACCCACAGCCCCATTTGAAAATAAAATGAGAGGAAAAAAATTAAAAATCAGTCTATCTTAGAATCGAGCAGGCTTTAAAAGCAATCAAGTCATTTTTCGTTTTTTTTTTCAAGAGGGATTGTTTTTCATTTCTGTTTGGAATTCAGAGGCCTTACCCATTTAGGTAAGTTTCACCTTTACATTTTCCAAGGCAACAGAAGGTACACATGACAATGCAAACACGTCGCTGCTTTCAGGGAAAGCATTACGCAGGTAATCTCATCACAGGAACAGGTAAGCCACTTCCAGCTGACCCACGACCCTCGTCTCACGAACCACGATTTTTAGAAAGCCACTTGATTTCACATGTTCAATTCCCAGTTTTCACATTAAAAAAACATCCTACCTCACTCAAAGGTGGACATCAATGTCCTTTAGATTACTTGAAAAGTCTCAACTTTAAAACCTAAAGAAAGACTCAGATGACTTAAAGAAATTTGTGTCTTCAACATGCCTCACCTGGACAGGTCTATGCTGGGGGTCTGCGTATACCAGGGTAACTTCCATGAGACGATCTCTCCTCAAGGGCAGTGGAAGGGTTAAGTAACAGAAAGGATCAAAGGTCACAGAAACTTTGGAGCATTTGGGACAAACAAGGGTAGATTTGAAAAGACCATGAAAAATATCGACAATGATAGAATCATTCCTCAGCCTATGATTCTCCCAGGCTTCTTTTGCCACCTCCTATAAAAAGAAAAAAAAAAAAATTAAAAATTATTTCTCGCAAACACTTCCATAGCATGGCAAGCATAGGGATCAAAGAAAACTCAGAAAATGGATACTGATGGGTAAATTTCACAGAAAGGGGGGTCTACCAGTGTGTCCAGCATAACACACTGGGATTTATTCTCAGCAAACTAAGGTCTTGCGTCAAGTCAAATGTAACACATCTATTTTAGCTGAGTCACTTGGTCAGGTATTCCTTGGTGCATACAATGCCAGAAGCACAAACGGAGCCGAGGGGACAGTGACAAGGCTGCTCTTCAGGACAGAAAGCTGCCAACAAGATACGCTCCACCCTCCTCCATGAGGAATGGACTGCTGCCCTCTGCTTTTGAAAGACAGCTGCAGTTACAGCTTCTGAGAAGCTTTTTTCTTCTTGGAAAATGATGGTCCATGTCTGGGCTGTTTTGGCTGGGGTAGAGTTAATTTTCTTCACAGTAGCTAGTACAGGGCTGTGGTTTGGCTTTGTGCTGGAAACAGCGTTGATAACACAGGGATGTTTCGTCACTGCTGAGCAGTGCTTACAGAGAGTCAAGGCTTTTCTGCTCCTCACCCCACCCCACCAGCGAGCAGGCAGGGGGGCACAAGACGTTGGGAGGGGACACAGCTGGGACAGCTGACCCCAACTGACCAAAGGGATATCCCATACCATACGACGTCATGCTCAGCATATAAAGCTGGGGGAAGAAGAAGGAAGGGGGGCACGTTTGGAGTGATGGCGTTTGTCTTCCCAAGTCACCGTTACGTGTGATGGAGCCCTGCTTTCCTGGGGATGGCTGAACACCTGCCTGCCGATGGGAAGCAGTGAATGAATTCCTTGTTTTGCTTTGCTTGCATGCGCGGCTTTTGCTTTCCCTATTAAACTGTCTTTAACTCAACCCACGAGTTTTCTCACTTTTACCCTTCCGATTCTCTCCCCTATCCCACCTGGGGGAAGTGAGCGAGTGGCTGCGTGGGGCTGAGTTGCCGGCTGGGGTTAAACCACGACAATATCTCAGAATGAAAGTATAAAAGGAGACAAATTACAATCCCTTGAAGATTTTCACAATACAACTTATAAACACCTTAACTAAGGGCACCTGATAACTGGCATTTGTCTATTCAATGGAATCAGAGGCTCTTCTTAGCGTAAGACTTTTAGTTTATGGTACAATACCATGTATTTTACATATCTCTCAAGTGAAATAAGTGCCATATATACACACACTGCAATGCTACTGTCACTAACCAGGATGCTGAGATGGGAACAGAGTAATTAGCTCCAACAACTGCAGTGATATGGATGCAAGGCAGAAACACATGTACATCTCCTACACCAGGGAAAGGAAAGTACCTAAATAAAATGAAGGCATGCCGGCATCGTTTCCATCCCACAATTATCAGCATTTCTTGGACAGAAAAAAAGATTAAATACACTACTTCTTCTGGTGTTCTCACATACACTCTATTATGCAAGAAAAGGCAAAAGACATGAAGTTATTGCCAGTTAAGAGGAAAACCAAAAATAACTATTGTATCTGGCTTTTAGAGGCTCCTGAAACATTTTTTCACTCAATACACTTACTCTGGACTCTGCATTTGCCAGTATGTGGCAGCGGTTTGTACTGTGACAAGAGGTAAAAGCCTGATCAGGAGAACATGAGTTCACTTGGGGAAAGACATTTCACTATTATGTGTCTCATTTTAATGTGAGCATGGTGTTTGCCAGCTTCAGAGGAACCAAGTGTTTGCAAGGTGCTCACATATCAGTGCTGACTGAGAAACAGAGGATAGAGAAAAGGCAGGAAGAAAAATGAACGGAGATTTTTCTGGCCTCTGTCAGAAAAATGGCATAAGAGAATTAGTTTCCTCTATTTAGGTAGAGTGGGTAACTGGAGCCCAAGGGTGTTTAAATTCAAATTTAAACTAAATACAACGTTAAGTTGCTTTAATATCAGTGTACCAATTTCCACAACACCAGAAAGGAGGAAAATCAAGCCTCTTACGGAGATGCAGGTAGTGCATGGATTACATTTGTCTAGAGGCCGTGAGGGAACACACACGAGAAGTTTGGCCTAAAAGCTCATTTCCTTTGACACTCTGCTGTCTACTAGAGGGACACCAGAATGGCTGCTTACAGCCCCATGCCCAGGGCACATGTTCAGACCATTATTTGAGGGGCAGCCCTGGCATCTCCATATGAGAATGCTCCCAGTCCCACCCAGTCCACATGCAAGTACTACGGTCTGCACAGTAAGCGCTCCCCTCAAACTGATGCTAAAAGCTGCTGCTCAATCTATGTGGAAGGAAGAAGCTGGGCCTAAGTAGTCAGGAGGAAAGGTTATGGCAGTAACTACAGCCTACTTTTAGGTAGCTGTTACATCACAAGATCAACTTCCTTCCTTCCCACTGCAGAACCACATCAGCATTGTACCATACGCACATCTTTCTGAACGCCAGTACAAGAATAGACATCCTGGGGTAAGGCAGAGCTATGTGCCACGAGGTGTCACAAAGAGTCAGCTGGGCCATAAAGCTCGATCAGGTTCTCCCCTCCCAGGTACACTGCTTTGTAGGGAGGCTGCTTCTGTGGCCTGTGAGCAGGAAGGCCAGGAAGTGTCACAAAACCCAATCAAGCTCCCTCAGAAGCACTACCCTCAAGTAAAGGGCACCATACCGAATCAGGTCTGCCATTGGCATCTTTCAGCTCCAAGTAGGGCTTCTTCTTCACTCTGTTCAAATCCTCGTGCAAGCCATCTAGAAGAAAAGCCAAGAGCTCCTGGGAATCTTGCTGCTGGTATCCTGAAAACTGAGGAGCAAATCGGCCAACCTGCGTCTGAAACACGAAGGCAAGAGTCAGAGGGGGTGAGCATGACCTGTGTGTAAGAGACAGGAATAAAAACACTCACTCTGGCTTTTGCAGAGATCAACTACGTTACGTTAGCAGTAGACGACAGTGAACTGGATGCTAACACAGTAAGGGTGCCAGGATAATTTTCCCAACTATTTTTATTTTTCCCCATAGTGTTGAGAGGGAAAAATGCATTTAGTGCCGTGACACTAGAAATCCAAGTTATCAATATTAACTCAGGAACCTGCAAACAACGAGTATGCAAAACCTGTGTGTTTTGCATCTGCCCGATGCATTTTGTACTTTAATTTTTCTTTCAGAAACCTATAGTTCCTACAAGGCAGACTTGCTATACGGTAGCATCTTGAAGCAGGTGGACTGCAAGACTGAAAATGCTTGCAGAAGATACTTATGAACTAACAAAACTGGCTTAAAACTAGGATTGAAATCCTCGCCACAGTAACCTCTAGCTGTTCGAAAAATTGTGATATGAAGCTAAGAAACATAACAGCCTGAGTTAGTGAAAGTCAGAAATAGCACACCCAAATACAGCCTCTTATTTCATAAGTGCTATCTCGCAACACTGACATTTAGTGTTCTTGCTTCTTAAAAAAAAAAAACACCCACCAAAAAAACCCCAAAAACCAAAACCAATAGAAAGGGCTCCCACAGGAAACCAACAATTATCTGAAGGAGTGGTCAGTCCTAGTGACCATCACTAGTTTTCTCATAAACACGAAGAGTCCAACAGACTTGCAGAATTATGCTTAGTACATTTTAACCACTCCAGATGACAACTGCAAGGTAGCCTAAACTGAAGGGCTGTTTATATTATAGATAGTTAATGCTGTCACTAAATCAGCAACAATTGTTAGAAAAACCACGAGTAATACTGTACTAGGAAATAAAGAGTAATTCCTATTCCAGTCTTAAACAAGAACAGCCCACATTAAGACAGTTTTACTGATGTCCACTACAGATGCACGTATTTCCTCTGAACCGAAGTTTACAGAACAACAGAACAACAAAGTGGTGGATACGTGCCAGCAACTCCAAGTCACAAAAATTAAACAACATCTTGCTGTTTCAGAACTACCTATGACCCCACAGAGGACTTCTGTAAATTTCTGTAGTCCATAAGACTCTTGCTCCAGGTCTCACCTTCAAGACTGTACCATGCAAAACCTGAATAGCAACAGGATGCACATTTACATTAATATCACGTCATTGCTTATTTCATGCATTTGGGATGTTATTCTTCTTCAGCATACTGAGATTGCACTACAGAAGCAAACTCTTAGTGTTCCTTGGATGCTTTAATTACGTTGTTCTGCACTGGAGCATCTTTGCATTATATTTAAAACAAAAGACATAGTTACAATTTTTCTAGGGGTTCATATACAACTGCCGCATTGCAGTATTTCATTTGAAAGCAGCTCTTTACACTGAAGCACTGGGAAACATTATACCAATAAATAATATTATAGACAAGGGGATACATTTTGGTCTCCATTTTATAATTTCATTTTTTAAATTTATAACTTGCACACCTTTTCTCACTGATTAAAACTCACAGCTGGCAATTCACATGACCTTGCCTAGTTTTGTAGCAAAGATCATTTTGATGCATCTGTAAACAGCTCTCAGGCTGGAAGGTCATTTACTAAGTAAGGCATTTAACATTAAAGAGCAGTAACCAATTCCAGAGAATGACAGTACTCACTGGCATGACACTACTCACTGGCAAGTTCCTCCTTGCACCCTGAAAAGCACTTACATAAAACGTGAAACAACACTGAAGCAATTCTCTTATTACTGCTTTCGTAACACCAAAATACGTGGAAGGCATATTAGCCTTCACTGTTTCTTCTGTCAAAGAGCTACGCTACAAGAACATGGAGTACTTACTTTAAACATACGTGGGGCCACATGAGACTGTCTCCCAGACCAAATCTGTTTAATGAGCTCTGCATAGGCTTCTGCAATTTCTCCTCTCATCCCCAGTGGATTGTTCTCATTTATTTCAGCTTCATATTTGTCTTCCAGGAAATAGTCAGTCAGAGGAGGGGTATTGCTCAGACACTGAAAAAGCATTAAGAAAATGAACTTACTGCACAGGACAATAAATCTATGTGACAATGAAATAACAAACCCAGCTTTCACACCAGAACGTGTATCAAGCTATTAACAAAACTGGCGAGACTGGATCTGAGTATATATTTACTAAAAAAAAAAAAACCAAAACAAAAAAAACCAATCGATTGGGAGGCTGGGATACTGTAACCATTGCAACTCAAGAGCATGGTTGAAATAAACAAGAAACACCACCAAATAAGCATTCAAAAGACTAACAGCTCATTTCTGAAACGTGATTTCTCTTTGCAGATGCCACACTGACTTCTCTCCTACACAATGTATTTGCCCACAAGTGTAAGCCTCCCCTCTGGAGCAGTTTCCACTGGTTTATCTAGCTTAAGGCATAAGGCTACTGGTCTGCAGCTCCTTGGTTCTCCTTCAGAAATCTCTTTAAAACTGACATTACATTTGTCACCTTCCATTCCTCTGGTGCAGGGTAATTTTAAGCATTCGTTTAAAGTTACTGTATTTAATAGTTCAGCAAAGCAAAGAGCAAGCAACCTTCTGAAGAAAAAGAAACCACAGACTTTTGGAAGGAAGATATCCACTCTTGGTATTACGTCCCTCCACATTTTGTTAATTTGTTCTGTAACTTCCACTGACACTTCAATTTGAGTAGTCTCTTGGTGTAATGCTGAAGTCTGACACAAAACCAAGTCTGCAAGTGCCAGAAGAGTAAAGTTTACAATCACACTCCTGCCAATACTCACCAAACCCTACAATTAATGTACATTGGCCTGTTTTTCCACACATTACTGAGGTGGTAGGGTAGGTTAACTTACTGATTATTACATATAAATCTGCACAGAACAGGTCAGGAAGGTCTTTATAGATGTTACCTTAGTGTTCTCAAGTCTACATCCCACATCCACTCTCTAACCTTGAAACCCTAATACAAGCAACAGTGAGAATACGAAAGGTCCTTGTTCATCCTTGAGGTGAAACACAAGCTATAATTTGTCCTACAAAGAACCACATGCCATTAAAAAAATCCCAGTCAAAAAGTTAGCAAAGTTTAAAGGCAGGAAGAATACCACTCCATATCTGCTCTCTTATTTATATGCTTATTATCAGTGTATCATGGTAATGATTTAATACATCCTGGAGAATCACCATAAACCTCAGGACACAAGTAAAACTAGCACAGGAAGTAGTTTCCCTGATTGAATAAAAGACTCAAAGCTTATAGCAAGAAGTGACACTCAGATAA
The DNA here is from genome assembly GCF_964195595.1 of Calonectris borealis. Lineage (NCBI taxonomy): Eukaryota > Metazoa > Chordata > Aves > Procellariiformes > Procellariidae > Calonectris > Calonectris borealis. The sequence goes on from NC_134321.1 coordinate 16,779,707, forward strand.
GTAAGGCAAGACTTGGATATGTGAACAAAAAGAGAGCCAAGTCTGAGATTATGATCAAAACTCCCAGGATATCAAGGCATTGTAATATCAATAAAATAGTAAACTGGGCTCTTTCTGAATGCCTGAAATTTCAGGACCTTGCAGATGCCACTACAGTGCTTCACCAACCAGGTGTAGGTACCCAGATCTCCCAGCACAGTCATACACAGCAATCTGGAGAGAGTCTGGAAAGTGTGGTCCTGCCCTTTAGCCAGCCCCACTTTCACTGCCTTGTGGAATTTATTTCCTATCAAATTTTTCCAGTTCCAATGCCTAGGTGTTAGTGTCTTTCTCCAGGAAAGTGACATTAAAGTGCTTAGACTGCCATCATTTGACACCAGTATCTCGCTGGGAGACTGTTGCTGATAAAATTCGAAGAATTTCCAAAAACTAAAGCAGAAACCTGCATTTGAAAGACTGATGTCTAGAAAATTAAAGCCTAATGGAAAATACAAGAAAGAAAGTAATTGGTCCTTAACATGACTAGTTTGATGCAAAATTAAAATTGAAATGTGTTTGGATTAAGTTACTTTGATAATCAAAATTAATTTTAAAAGTTGTTTCTTCACTATAAAGTTCAAGAAAACATAATGTGGTTTAAGGTTACCATGATACAACTGAAAATAAAGTCCTGTCGAACAAAAAAGTGAGGCAGTCTAAGTTTACTGTGGTATCCTGAATACCACACGCATAATGCATTATAGTTATTTTAAGACCTGTTCTAGCTTTCAAAGCTACCAGAGTGACAGAAGTCATTAAATAGCACTTGTGCCACACTAGAAGTTTGCCCATTGCTTAAATCAAAGTTGATACAAGTTGGCTCATATTTTGTTTGAATTCCTTTGCAAACAACTATCCCTAACAAGTTTCTGCATTTTTTGAAATGAACCAAATAAACCTAAGAGATTAAATTAAATAAGTATACTAATAATTATTAGCTTTGCATAACCATTACAACCTTACCACCCCACACAATCACCCTGAACCCTTCCTATCGCTTTTCACACTCTTAATTTTTCAAGAGTCTTTAAACACAGACCCCAGAACTGTGTGCAGTGGCCTGCTCATGTCACTTACACTGCACACACAAGTTGAAACGTCCTCCACGTCAGCCCAGTTTTGCCAGGGCACAGCATTAGGACATTACATTAGACTTAGGCACCTATTTAGTACGACTTCCCCCATAGCCTTTCCAGAGCCTTGTATTTCAGATCGAGTCCTTCATACGTACCATGTTTTATAGTACTAACATGCTACATAAAGCCAAACTAAATATGAACTGATTTTTTTTGTTTGGTTGGGTTTTTTTGTTTGTTTGGTTGGTTTTTTTGTTGAGTTTTTTTTTTTTCCTCGTTCCAGATGCAATCTCCTCATTGAATCACATTAAAACATGCTTTTCTTTCCACAGATTTTAATCCACAATCTCTGCGATATTGCTCTTTTATTTAATTCAAAAGAGGGTTCTTTCCAATTCTTACCTGTAATGCAGAATTCATGAAGCAGGTATTTCCAAGGTTACTGAGTCCACAGAGTCCAGGTTGTGACAGGGAAGCACTGTCCCTGCAGTTGTAAGAGTTACAGACAAATCCAGAACCTCTGGAAGAAAGACAACACAGTGAACTCCACAATGAGTTTACCGATTCTCAATCGGTAAACTGTTTAAGAGTCACATCAAATACGAGTCAAAAAACTGTTTAATGAAATTATTTAACCAGCCTACGTGTTTCTGCTGCTTCATAGTGGGTAATATTGAATACCAGGAACATGAAGTACATGTGCTCACTTTGGAAACATTAATCTTTACGCAGTCTATTATTAATTTATGGCTCATAACACATTAATTTCCTCTGTCTACAAGTACACAGCACACTATCCTAATGCAGCGAGAGTCTATATGAGTATGTATGATATATTGTAAGAGCTAATAAGAAAATTATGATCTCTACCTGGAAAGGCTTCTACCACACTGGCAGATAAAGAAAAGAATATAATCCCTTCCCTCATACCCTCAATCCCTCCAAAATCAGGCAATGCCCTAGTAGTTAGTAAGCTCTGGAACATGCGCTACTTTTGCAAGTGAGCAAGGAATAGCAGAACGTAGTGGTTTCAAAAGCAAAGTTTGATAAACAGGTACACAAGAGTAGCAGAACTCCTCACAGGGCACCATCACACTCCTCTTCTATACAGGCAAGGATGCACAGGAGTATTCATTCACATGAAGGACGAAGAAACAAAAAGAACATTCCTGCTCTTACCCCCTGCCCAGGTGGGAGCTGTTCAGTCCATAGGAGTTACTGCTGTCACCATTAGTAATGACAGAAGTGGCAGACACTGAGGAATAAGAACTTGCTGATGATTTTGAAGAGGTAGTAAAGTTTCTGCTAGTTGCAGTGCTTGATCTGGGAGAAAGGAAAAAGAAGTAGAAACAGTGCTACTACTTTTTTCACCCCCAGCCCCACCCCCCACAAAGCTCCAAGGACTTGCCACATTATAGCCAGCTCCCCCCCATAGAATTTCCTGGTTTGATCTGTGCCATCACACTTCCAAACACTTGTCTGGAACAGAAACCTCAGACAAAAGTATCAGAAGCAGGAGTAACAATTCTTGCTTAAAGCAAAATCTGGGTCCCAGACTGAAATAAGTAGACAATTCGGATAGCATGAGTGACAGGGAAGCAAGCTTTAAGTTTATGGGTAAACCACCTTGAAACAAGCAAGCAAAATAATCCCAATCTTAAGACCACAAAACACTTGCCCCACATTAAAAGTGACAAAGTCAGTCCTTCCCTACTTGAAATCCAAATCACCCACTCAAACAGAACGTTAGTTAGTAAGAAGATAACCAGGGTGGGCACAAAACAGTTTCTTACTGAGCCTAGTTAATAAAACTACATCGCTTGGAGGCAAGACACACCGCTATGTACATGCGGCGCACATAGCAATCCTCTTCATTTTGAGACTGGAGATACTGAAATGGATGAAAAAACTTCATAAGCCTCAAGTTTATCTGGTTGTGAATCCCAGGCCATTCCACACTACTACTCTCCTGGTCCGGAAAAGAACCGGAACACAATGTTACAAAACAGCACCAAGGCACTAAAATTCAACAATGTTTTGTCATAGACAGCTTTGGCTCCATAAAAAAAAAGCAAAACCACAAGATAGTACTACATAAATAAGCTTAAAGAAACTATTTTGATACTAATTAATTTCCCTATAGCAAGAGCTAACTGGGAAATGGTCTATTCTCTCCACCTTTGCCCAAATAAACACGCAAAACTGAATGCAAAAAGGTGCAGGACACCAACAGCCACGCAACAATGGCTAATGCACCCAAAGTACAGCAGAGCACCAGCAGAGGACAGTGCCCTCAAGCTTTAGCTTGTTCTTGTATCTCTTCTAATGTGGCCCTGATTCCCAAATGATATAAACTACAAATGCATATTCATAGCTCAGATGCTACTGAGAAAACAGTCTTGGCAAACCTTTGTGTGGAGCAAAAACTAAGAGACACAGAACAAGCCATAATGGCCAAGAGGAGGCAGAACAGCTGGACAGCCTCACCAGTTTGGAAATATAATAGCAGTAAAATAAATACAGAAGGAAACAAGTTACAACAAGAGCTTCCAGATGAAAACACTAACCCCAAATGCAGTCTAAATCTGAAGCATGCTAAAAAAAAAAAAAAAAAAAAAACAAACACCAGCCAGCAAAACCAGAAAGTATACTAGCAAGAATGAGCAGATCTACTAAAATAACTAAGACGACAATTTCTGGGACAATATACGACCTTCTGGTCATTACATGTTGGAGGTGGAATTTCTCAAGGCTACCTGGATACAAAGATAAGATCAATGAAAGAACAAGAGGGTCTAGGCTAAAACAACAATTATCAGACTCATGCTCCACATGCATTTCAAGGAATAAAGAATAAAATAATTAAGCTAACAATAGCCTGCAAATCCATTAAGAACACATTTTTAAAAGTTTGAAGTAGAAGTGCATTATCTAAAAGCAAAGAAGAGCAATCTAGAAAATGCTAGACTTGAAAATGTAGTATCTCTGCTTTACATGTTTGACCCCTGTGAGAGAACAGAATAAGATGCTTGGAAAATAATATGAAGAAAATCTAACAGGGAGAAAAGTAGGACGACCTCTTAAGGGATTTCAAAATTTCCAATAGAAGCATAGATGCAGTGCATAATCAAGAGTCAGATGGCAACTGAAGAGTTCCAAGAAGCACTTCAATAGTTCAATAGCTTCAATCAAACTTCTTAACACACACACACAAAAAAGCTAAGAACTATAGGGGAATACAAAAAATGGATCAGAAAGCAAAGATAAGAGACAAGTCACAGAGTGGGGAAAGGTCTACCCACAAAGTCATCAAGGATCTTGAGTGAATTCTAGTTAGAAAATTAGGAAGGATCATGTAAGAAGTAAAACAACGAAAGAGAGACCAACAGCTTTCCAAGTGGGAAAAAAAAAAATAGAAATCAAATGCACGTGGGAAGATAAAAATTCTAAGCACTCTTACATTTTACTGCCCCCAACACCTTGCTCTGAAGTTCGTGACAGAACCTTCCAAAATGTTCTGGGCTACTCAGTGGGTTACCACTGAACCTACTCTCAGTTTGCTTAGTTTGCTCTTTGTAGGCACAACAGACACTGGACTGCAAGGTGCCAAGCTCCTGCAGCTTCCCTTTGATAACCACTGCAACGTTTCTGACAGGGATAAACATGTTCAATTACATTTCATCAACAAAATCTGTACAGGAGTAAACTACAGTAAAGAAAGACTTCATCTAACCATGCAACAGTTCAGGGATTTGAGAAAATAATTTCACAGGTTTGAGGATGAGACTGCATGGTATGACTGCTGAATCAGTCCTCCTGCTTAGGCACAATTTGAGTCTCTCAAGATAACTCCTGTCTGGGCTAAAATACCTCTTCTAGAAAAATCTACCATCATGGTTTCACCAGCAACAGCCAATCCAGCAGACCACAGATAAACTGTTCCAATGATCAATAACCCTTACAGTCAGAAGAAACTTGCATTTCATTTGCAGCATGAGTATCTGGCTTCATCATCTGGATGTTGGTTTGTGCTCATCTCCATCTGCTGCCTGTAGAGTTCCTTCTTCAATTTCCATTTCTCATACCCCACAGAAGCTTTTAAGTGTTAAAATCGACTTTTAAATTTCTCACTGATATGATACTTTAACTTCTAAGTCTTCTAGCAAAAAAATTACTTGCTAATTCTTCAACAATTCACTTGGCTCCTTCTGAAACTTCTCATTAGTCTACTTTTCAAATTTGTTGACAACCTCACAGGACACGATCGTTCCACATGCAGTTTTATCAGTGTGCCAGTTATCAAAAGTCTTCTGATGCACACTCAGCATTTCCCTACTGAACCACTGAGGTTGGTTGGTTGGTTGTTTTTGCCTCAAGGCTGCTACAGGAGATCACATTCAGGATACTGAACGAGGACTGCAATCACATTCCCACAGAGTCCAGCATGTATTTCGGTCTCATGTTCTTCATCCCCACATACATAACTTCATGCTTCACAATACTGATGCACATCGCCCCCCATCCGCCAATTAAAGACAGCCATTTCATGTCTTACCACGCAATGTTTCAAAAACCCACACAAATGGCAAGAGAGGAGAAATCTGGAGACTAGCAGCATAAAGAGGACAAAGTTAGATTAATCTAGTACAGAAACTGTGAGGCCATACGGTTGATAAGTAGAAAAACTGCTAAGCTGAACAGCTTGAAAAAATATTGTAAAAGGTTTTCAAGTGGTTGGAAGATAGGAAAAGTATTTCAATTCAGCTGAGGCTACCTTCAGAGCATACAGTAGAGTAAGTCCTCCTCCTTTAAACTACCAATATTAAAAAAAAACACCATTAAAAATATTGTGACAAAAAGGTTTTATTCAAAGCAGGAAAAGCCAGAACTTAGATTTAATTGGCAAAACAGAGGCCATAATGGGTTTTCATTTAGAAAGTTCTTACATGCAAAAGCCTCCTTAACTTGTCTTACATACTCAGTGGCACGGCATCTGCTGCAGGCTCCAGCACTTGAGTCATGTAATAAAGATCTGCCCACAAAATATTTAGCCTAGTTGCTGGAAGAGTCCTCCGAAATCATCAGCACACAAGGAACTGGGGAAAGGAGATCACTTTTAAATATGAAAGGGCATTTAATTATGGTATTATGTACCTACAAAATACATACCAACCACCAAGGTCTTAAAATTGCACAGCATTTTCTGGCATGTTATATCACTGAATGTTGTATCAGGTTGAACAGATGCCTAAATCAAGACAGAGTAGTTGAGAAAAGTCACATGTGTTACAAGATGGGTGAACTAAGCAACAATTCCTCAACATTTTTACTGAGGAGAGTACCAGGTGGGGGTTGGGGGGGGGGGGGGGGGGGGGGAAGTCAGTCCACCGACTATACGGTGCCATCAATAAATAGAAGAGCGGGAAGAGGAAACCACTAGAAATTCTAGCAGCAACCAAAGAACCAAAAGGTATTTTCCTGCTGCATATTGCATAGGGAGGCTGACAGCTACCAGGCACACGCTAAACACAACTTCACTCCTGTTTTCAAATGCAATACCTGATGGACAAGGTGCTATTTTTATAGATCTAACACAATTTCTTCTTCATTTGTGCTAAGACAATGATAACCAGGATAAAAAAAGTACGTGCTAGGAGTGAGCTGGAACTCTGCTAGCTCAGTATTTTATTTTGGGAGTCTTGTAAGTAACAATTAAAGAGGACTAAGTTCCACAGAGTCACTGATATAATCTCCCTTCAGAAACAAAGTATGCCTCCAATTCAGAAATTCCTAGAATAAGTATAATCCATTCCGTCTTCTGAAACCTTGTCTAGTAGTAAAAGCAGTTTCAAACTACAAGAAGAAAGTATTTTGTTCCTTAGGGAGCAGCAAATTATCAAAAAGCAGTGGCCAGGTATGATCTGAATATACCACCCCAGGACTGCTGTGGAGTATAGGAGCATTTTTTCTGTAAAATGTCAGCCAGCTTGATGGCTGGGAAAACATGCGGAAGGCTGCCAAACCTGTATAAAAGTCATTTCCCCAGGTAGGAGCCAGTGCCTCTGACAAGCAGCAAATGATGGGGAAAAATCCTTACGACAGGGAACCCACCCATCCCACAGTCACCTTGCACACACATATTCTGCGAGTAGTGAATGACATGAACTCCCTGCTTTCCAAAGCCTCTTTTGGCACGCAGGCGGCAAAGCAGATGCTCACCATTCCTCTACTGACAGCAGAGAGCTCTACATCCCATTTGGTTTATGCCATCAAAACTCGAAATACAGAAAAAGTTTCTCGTAAGCTTTTCGTATTAAAGTGATGCGGCCCAAAGAAAGATCTCCAAATATAAAGTTCCCCATGGTCTTGGCTAAGCAGTATTTTCTCCAGCTGAGAAACAGAATATTGGAGCAAAACGTCCACCTGAGATAGGATTAAAGTTTGGAATTACTCAACTCTCTTCCAAACCACATCTCAGCACAGAGCATTTGCAGCTCCTGCTGACACTAGATGCAGCCAGAAGGACTCAGATTCTTCAGAACGTCAAAATGTAAGTTTATTTAGAAAGCATAACAGCTTATCAACATTACAGAGTTGCTTAGCTTCACAAAAGAGCAGAACAGGTTTTCAGGATCATATTCTCACTTATCCTTCTTAGCCATGCTGCTCATGCAGCTTCCAACTCATTTCTCTTATCAGCTTTGGCTTCCAAAAAGCATCAGTTGTTTCCTACAGACAAGAACCTCCTTTACCACAGAATTACTTTCTGTAATATTAATACAGCATAACCTACCCTGAACACCTCATCAGTGCACAGGATAAGACACTCATACTCTTCTGAGCTGGGAACTCTGTACCTTCTCTCTGGCTATTCTTCTCTCCTCCTTCCTCTCTCACCAGAGATGTCTGGTTCAATGGCTCACAATCACTCACAGATTTTATAGGTATAAACAGTCCCTATGAGTTTATACTATACTCACTAATCTGGAGTCTTAAACATATACTACTGATCTAATCCAACATGTGTATGCACACACACGCCCATGGAAAGACAAACCATGTCCCAACCCAGTAACAAGATTTGAATCCTGCACTTCAGGTCAGTGAGTCTTTTACCAGCTCACAGAAACAGTTAAAATGCTGGCAACGTTTCATTGCAGTACAGACATCTAACGTTTCCAGAACAAAAGAAAAAAAAATTTAAGAGATCAACTCAGAACACACTGTAAGCCACAGAGTACGCTTTCCCTTGAGGTTTGTCTGCTGAGATATCTGGCAAATGAAAGAACATGGTTTAAAAAGTAGCTAAATTTTAAAGTTATATAGGAAAGCTTTATTAGTGATTTTATTTATTGAATTCCTGCTCTCCAAGGGAAAAAAATCCATGCTGCTCCAAGATTAACTTATGTAAAAGACTCAACTTGAGATTAGTAAGAAATCTATGCACTGAGCTTTGCTAGATTTCAACTTCATAGGGAAGCGGAATTTAGACAGTGTATTCAAAACTAAATGAAATACAAACTACGCTTAAGAAAAGAACGTCTTAAAAAAATTAAGGATTCTCAATAAAACATGAGAACTAGCTGGAGAATATTCAAACATCAAATTAAATTACAAACTAGAGATATTAAGTATTTATGCATTTATATGAAGATATACTAAAAAAGGGAAGCAAACCAAGTAAACTTCAGAACTGATTATGACTGACATGAAAGGAAAACAGAGAGCAATTATAAATGCATTAATATGGAGCAATGCCAGTGATTCAAGTAAGAGAAGTTGAATTTAGCTTACTCACTAAGAGCATATTAAGTAACAAAAAAAAGCTTCATTACTTCTTCTTTAAATATAAATCCCTTAAAAATCGGTAAAAAGCTTTGTGAAATAACCCTTGAAAAAGCAGCAGAAAAAAAACTTAACATACACAAATGATGCAGTCTAGACTGCCACCAGCCCACTCACGTTTGACAGGGAGTGATAACATGCAACAGAGGAAGCATTAAAAAGTAGAAGAAAAGTCCCCCCAGACCGTCAACATATATTCAACATAAATATCTAGAATCAGCCATCTTGGGAAGAGTCTGAACTGCAGGCTGCAGGAAGACAGCAGTATACCACGGCAGATGCATTGCTAATTACGCCCTCTTCTTACAGGGAACTTTTTTCACTCCTATGTGCATCCGCTATTGCCCACACGAAGAGGCAGGCTACTGGACACACCTGGTCCAGATCCAGTACAGCCTTCCTCATATTTTCAACAGTATGAGTACGATTCATATTTGGTTTTGGGGTTATCAAGGCAACTGCTGTACAATATTAGTAGCTTAAAGACATAAAACAGCATAGAAAACATCACTGAACATAACAGGAAAATACTTACTGCTTGTCATCATCTTTTGTTACCATATGTCTACGGAAGAATGAGTTCTCAGCTTTTCTCCTCCCATTTCAAACACAGGAATAAGTTTAAAGTCCAATCTTTCTACCCAAGTTGCCTTACATGACACAGCCACCTTTGGCGCAGGAAGGCATAATGTTAAGCCGGCAGGGCTCATTATAACCCAAAGACATTAAAGCATAATGCTTTCCTGAGAGATAGCCGTTGCCCTGGCCACTTTAAAAGGTCCTTATCATTTGGTCAGCAGTTTGCACGCCGATCAGCGCACACCAATGTCAATCCTAAAGAGGAGAGGCAGTCCCACTTCTTCCCCGCTTTGTCTTCCTAGTGTTTCTGAAGAAACAGTTATTACGCATTTAACCTACAAGACTAAGTAATGGCACAAGAGCCAGAGAGCGGAAGTTGCTAAACGAATGCATCCAACTATATAAGGAAGACGTGTGGAATATACACACTTAGTTTCTTAACTAATAGAGATAAGGGCAAGGAAATAGCCAAGACAAAGTACAAAGGAACAGATAATCCTATATGTATGACTTAATACAATTCTTTCAGCATTATCAGCATCAGGTCAAACAATTTCACAAGTTTTACATTATAATAAGCAAATGTTTATTTCTATGTCATTAGAAAATATTAATCTGCATACCAATAACCATTTTCATTTAAGTATCACTAGAGGTTAATTAAAAGTCTTTACATATCAGACTAGCCGCTGAAAAACGAAAAGACTGAAGCCTGGGAATGCTGCAGGGTTCCTTTTTAGTTTTGCTTCATGTGGAAACAAAAGCTTATGATCTGGTCTTGCACAGCTGCCTCTTTAATACTGACTGTCAACCAGTACTCGATTATGTGCACGGTATGAATGTTTAGATGCTTTTCACATGGTACTCTTACAGAAAGTTCATTGTAATCCTATGGACATTCTCCTGATCCATTTACCCAGTATTATATCTCAGAAGTAGAGAATTGTTTCAAAATAGGTCTCACTGACCTATTTGATCCATTCCTCAAGTTTAACACTAGTAAGATCTTGACCTTAAATGAGATCACTTGGCAGCAAGTTCTACAAGTTAACCGTATTGCATGGAAAAACATTTTCTTTATCAATGTCAAGTCTGATGGCCTATTCATGGGAAAGCAAGTAGGCCATCAGACTAGTAAAATCACAGAATTTTACTTTCTGTAGTATGACTTGATATGAGCAGTTCCTTATCATTGCAAGCAACTTCCATTCTACACCATTCACTCTATACATACAATATTTCATCAAGCCCCTCTCTTACTCATCTCCTCTCTAAATTAGATAGTAGTAAGAGAATATCTGTGTCAGTATTTACAGGCTTCTGTAATTGCCTTTGGTAGCAGGGGGGATTGTTCAGCTATTTCTATATCCTTTTTAAGGGGGAACTACCAGAACTCCGAGCATTCACTACTGACAGCTTTGGAAATACGCTCCAAGATCCTTTTTGATCTACAGTGGTAGAAGACAGATTTTTTTTTTTCCTCTGTGCAGTCTGCAGAGGTAGCTTTTTAAGTAGACTAGCTCAACACAAATAGTACTTTTGTGTCCTAAGCATTATAGAAACCTAAGCTATTTACTCCTCACACAACCTATTTGAAATGGGCTTTAAAATGGAAGACTGTTGCTAAGACAATAAACCAGCAGCAGAACCACTGAAGAATATTTATATTCAAGATTTTCTCTCCTTCTTCAAAATACCCAAAACAAAGAAATCCACAATAGCCAGTGATAACTAGGCTTTCACAGAGAACATGTGGTCACTAGAGCCTAGTGAACAAGCTAGACAAAACAGCAGAAACCTTTAGAATATGCTTGCTTACTTTGCCAGGAAATGCTGCCCAGGCCACGTGCCATCTTCATTTTTCACTTCTATTAGAACAACCTGAAAGAGAGTTCAGGTAATAAAGAAAGGTAACTGCTAGTCTGCTACACATTTTGCAAAATCATTAACAAATCACATTTTCAATGTTTGCTCAAAGTACATAAAAGCAAGTGAAAAAAATTACATATCAGAGAAAGCAGTACATGAGAACACACAAAAAAAAAAAGTTATGCCCCTTACCTGACCCTGATAGAGCCCTGCATCTTGCACAGTGCTATCCAGCTTGCTGAGCTGCTCGTAAGTGTTACTCATATACCTGTTCCATAACCTAGTTTCCTTCTCAGCTGGGATATTAAATAGTTTTCTCATTTCTTTCTCGATGGTAGCTGTTCAGGAGGAAAAAAAAACAACATCAAAATTCCTAAACCATAAGTGCTTTTGAAAAAAATCTGACAAGCCAGGCATTCAGCAAGGAGGTACATCATTGATCCTTCAAGATCCTTTGAGCAGAAAATCACGGAAGTTATAATTGCTCATATAGCTTGTCTAATATTTAGTCTGAAAGAATGAAAAACTTCTATTTTCAGTCATGTATTTGCCTGTCAAGCCCTCAAACCAATAATGTTCAGAACACATTGAAAAGTTTCTGCTCAAAGGCCAACTTCCGTGAAACAGTGATCATCTGCAAACACAGGTTCAAGAAGGAAGTGTTTTCAGTTACTATTGTCAGGCCATACATCAGCAAACTGAAAAAAAACATCTTTATGGACATATATGACAGCTGACATTCAGCATTTTTACACGGGAAAATATAGCGATGATACAGAGAGAGGGGAAGAGAGAAAAGGGCCAAATTTCAGGAAGAACATTAGTATAGGAAGAGCCATTAAGAAGATGTCTAAAATACTCACACATTAGGAAGAAGGAATCGTAGGAGAACCAGAGACAGAACAACTTTCCATGAGTGACGTGGATGTTTCTTAAGGACATGAGTTAGTAAGCAATGTGCTCCTCAAAGCTCTTAACCACAATTCCCTGTGTTGCACACAGAATCACTGTGGCTGGAAGAAACTCAGGAGATTCCTAGTCCAACCACTCAAAGCGGGGTCAACACTGAATTCAGACAAGGCTGCTTGGGGCTTATCCAATCACGTGTTCAAAACTTGCAAGGAAGGAGATTCCCCCACCCCTCTGGGCCCTGTTCAAACACCGTCCTGATACGGAAAACATTTTCATTATATTCAGTTGGAATCTGTCCTGTTTCAATTTATGACTACTGTCCGTTTTTTTCTTGCTTTGTGACTCAGTAAATAGCCTGACTCCATGTTCTCAGTAACCTCCTCATAGGTGCTACGAGATCCCCCTCAAAGCCTTCTCTTCTCCAGGCTAAACACAGCTCCCTCAGCCTCTCCTCACACATCACATGCTCCAACCCCGACTGTCCTGTTGGTACCCACTAGACTTGCTCCAGTTTATCAACATCATTCTTGTTCTGGAGGGCACAAAGTATCTCTTGAGGGAGCATGAGAGAACTACTTACCAACAGTATCTGCTTTGCTGAAGTGGCAGCTAATGACATTGTCAGGATCACTGCTCTCACACAGCTTCAGCTCAAGAAGATAAACTTCAACCTTATAGTGCTTCACAAACAGACCATATTCCACTACCTGCAAACAGAAGGCAGATGCAATAAAAAAATAACAAAGTTAAAATACTGAGTTAAAATACTTCTGTAAGGTACACTTGTCCAAATATTTTAAGTCTTTAGGAGTCTTGCAAGTCAAGCCATAAACTGAACACGGACTTGCTCTCAAGTCCGGATTCAGTGACAACCTCTGTCAGCTTGTTTTGGGGTTTTTGTTTTGAAATCCCAGTGCTTTCCTTCCACAGTGCTAAGTTCCAAAGGTCCATCATCACAGCTGAACTGACAGTGCCAGCTAATTACCCATGAAGAATATTTGATCACACAGTCAGAGCATTCTAGAAATAAAAATTGTCTTTTGCTCTAGTCTTTGGCTAAGGTTCACATAAAAAAAGAAACAAGCCTGGAACACTGGAGCAAAATCCTTTCTATTAGAAGAGAGTAAGACAAAGCATTAATTATTTTTCTGCATGGTATACAGAATCTGCCTCATTATTCTCTCCTTGCAAAAACAGACTAATATGTCAGAACCCGTTTTGATTACATTGCTTTATTTCAGAGTCATTTTCAAATCAATTTCGCATTTGAGAGAATACTCCAATAGGTACATCTACCCATCCCACTAGCTTTCAGCATATTTTTAGAAAGGTATTCTGTAAGACTAGACACCACTCCACCTACAGATCATAAAACACATTATGCCAGAAAAAAAAGCACATTTCAAAGGCCAGTTATGAGAGAACTGTGATGTAACTGAAGGGAAAAAAACCCAAACAAACAGACAAAAAAATCAACACCCACCCCCCCCCCCCCAATTCTCTCCACAGTTCTTTGCAGCTATAAAGCCTATGAAATTGAAATCATATTTCATGGAACCAGCAGGTATAATTTTTAAGAGTGTTTAAGAGGCATCTGGACAATGCCCTTAATAATTTGCTTTAACTTTCGGTCAGCCTTGAAGTGGTCAGTTGACTAGCTGATTGTTGTAGGCGCCTTCCAACTGAAATATTCTATTCTATTCGCGTGACACCAGACTTGCTATGATCTACATCTGCATCATTTTACAGAAAAAAAGTTACCCAGTTTTGGAAAGAAACAAAGAATTAAGACTAAGACTTACCATGAGAATTTGGCTAAATTATGCTTCCCTCTTCTGAGCTTTTATAGGGTTGTATTAGATATGCAAGGTGCTTTAAAGGTAAATAATTAACAAATACATTTGGAAAGATCTTCAGTATTTTGCTGTTACAACAGAAAGAGAAAGTAAACTCCCTGTTTAAACAGCTTCTTGACAGGCAAATTAGACTCTTTTTTTTTAAAGAATGCAAAGGAACCAATTAACAAGTTCTCCTTTTCTTTTTCAGAAGGGATTTCATTAAATGGGACTTCCTGTTCTCCAGGATTCTATAGTTAGAAACAAATAAAAAAGAACCATATTCAGAAATGGAAGAACTCTTTCCAAGAAGTTTCTGATCAGATCACCGTGTCCGTTAGGACAGATGAATGGCAAGAGTCTCTAATCGCCTGCAGATGTCTTTCAAACAGTATCTGATCAGCTAGCTTGTTCTCTGTCAAAGTAAAACTTAAAGTGAAAACTCAAAGTAAAACTCGGGTCATCCTGTTGGACCACTGAGGAAGCACACTGTTCTATGTTTTGCACATTAATACATTTTTGCAGTGGGACTCTATAGAAGACTGCCTGAAAATATGGTTTGAGATTATCAAAAGAAACCTGAACCAGAAATAAATCTAATCTAGTCCTCCTGTACTTGTCTCTGATCATCAGGCATATAGGGATGGAAGAAACACCAGCTTGTAAAGTTACGAAGATGCCTGAAAATTACTTCCCAAATCCTACTTTTATGGATATTTTGATGTATGAATTACAATTGATCCAGCTTTCGGAAAAGGATTAAAGCATTCAAGGACCACAACTTTAAGTGCTTTACTTCCTATGCTATCTGGAGAATACTGCAACCAGATACTGACCACATTCTACTCAGGTGCAGTGCTGCAGGTTGTGTGTCCCACTGACCTTTCACTTTATATTTTTTGTAAGAGGCTGTAACATCCCACAAACCTACTATTCTGCTATATTTCAACACTTTTTAAAATGTAAAAATCCACTTCAGTTACCAGGTTAACAATAAAAAACAGAGACTGAAACTCTCATAGCAATTCGAAACTTGAGAACTGGACCACAATAACTGGACCACAATAACTCAGTACCTTCTGTCCATAAAACAGCAGTAGCTCTAAGCACCAGCCCTCACTAAATACAGTGTTGAATAGTGGCATCTGACAGCCCAAGAAAAGGAGGCTCATACAGTTAAGCCTGTCACCCAAGTGCCTCCCCAATAGCTGCCTCTTGTCCAACTTCCAAATTTTTCAGAAAAGGGACTGTCTAATAACATGCCAGGCTTTGTGAAAGCAGTTAGCCAGTTCATGAACGAAAGCTTCCTCGCTCAGAGAGGCACTGATCAGTAATAGTTCTAGTTTTTCTTCTTAGTAGAGATTTTCTATTCCTCAAGAAATTATCTGTTTCTACTAAAACCATATTTCCTTTATATGCTATAATTCTTTTCCACTCCCCCCACTTCTGGTTTACACAGGAGTTCCGTCTACTCAGCAGGGTGAACCTGGGATCATTTACGCTTTCTGAAGATGTCAGAATTTCTTGTTACGTACAATTTCTAGCCCACACTGAATGGCAACGTTCCAGTACCGCTAATAAGCATGAGTGGGCCTGCAAAAGAGGGATCTTACTTCCTTTTACCATTCTGCTGCCACACTTCCTAGTCTTGCACACCTTGAAGCAACCCTTACTGTAACATAATGCTACTTAAACTTAAGCAATATTAATTCTGTACAGTATATCAACACTACTCGCTTGGTGTAGTGTAGTGATTAGTCTTTACGAACCCCATAGACTGGCACTGCTCAATTTAGTCAGTGCAAAAACCTAAGACTAAAATAAAAACAAAAATCCTTTTACCCATAAACAAGTGACTGACAGATTTCCAAAATGCAACTTGCGAATTTCACCTTCCAGAACAGGTTATGTACTCAGAATGCACTCATGACTTCATTCGCCAAAACTAAGACTTACAGAACAAAACCACGACTATGTCTCTTCTCATGATTTTAGAATCACAGAATTTTGGAAAAGAAAGCAAGAACCACCTTAAACTCCAGAGGAAGTCCCTAAGCCATCTGTACTAAAAGACATTTTATTCCAATGCCTCGTTCCGTCCCAGAAGATCGATAAGCTTGACTAAAAACTTGCATTTTTCAACAAAGCACAAACTTTTCCATGCAACATAAAAGCACTGCACCAGTCCAAACAATCATAATGTAAGAACTTAACCAGAACAAGGTTCATGGTTCTCACCCCATATAACCCATCAGCCAAGAATCACTGGAGATTCAAGCATTTTAATTGGAAAGTCATTCTTTCAGACAACAAGGCAAAAAGACCTTATGTTATTATCTCCAGAGAGCTGCTGAGGATCCTGTCTTAACTCACATCTAGCAAAATAAACATCATCTAAGTTTGGTAGAGATCAGATAATGAAAGCAGGCTGAAGAGAACTTGGTTCACCCATACTTACTTTTCTCACAATAGGCTGCTGTCCATCTATGCAGCCATACCACGTTACTAGTTTATTCCAGGCTTCGGTGGGAACCAGTACGTAATCTAGCTCATCGATGAGGTGTTCTTTTAAACTCTGCGTTTCTGGATCTAAAAGGGAGACAGACATAAGAAAGCACGGCATCAAACTGAATCCCTTCTTCTCGAGAACTGCACACATACTACCATGACCCGAAGAAATACCAACACTCCCACGGGTAGGTAGAACCCGCACCAGTCTCCTCGCTTACAAGGCCGGGTCGGCCGCTTCTATCCCCACAGAACACACGGCTTCAAAAGCGAAAGCTGCACGACGACACGACCGCACACGGGAGTTACTTACCCGAGCCCGGGCTGCGACCCGAGCGCCAGGCCCCCACCGCCCGGGGCCCCGCTCCCCCGCGGCCCAGCGCCGCCGGCAGCACTCACCGCCGAAGAGACCCGAGTTGTCGATAGGCCCAGGGAAGAGGCTGGGATCGCCCGCGCCGAACATGTCCCAGCTGTCGAAGCCCACGTACTTCTTCCACTGCTTGAACCAGCGGCTGTCCACCAGGTACCTGCAACACACGGCACCGGGCGGCGCGGCCCCCTCAGCGGCGGCGCGGCCCGGCCCGGCCCGGCCCGCTCCCACAGGCCCCGCCGCCCGGAAGGGAAGGGGACGGAGGGGAGGGCCGGCCGGCCGCGCTCACCAGGACTCCCCCGGCCTCAGGGCCGTGGCCAGCAGCGGCCCCAGCTCGGCCCGCTGCACCGTCGTGTCCGACCGCACCCCCCCCCCGCCGCCGCCGCCGCCGCCGCCCTCGGCCGCCGCCATGTCGGTGCGCGAGCCCCGTCGCGGGCGGATGTCGGCCCGCGTACGCATGCGCGCTGGGTGGGCCTGCTGCGTTCGCCCCGCCCCGCCCGCGCGCCCTCTGACGGGGTGGGCGGGGCCGCGCGCAGGGGCGGTGCTGGCGACGCGGGCGCCATCATGGCGGCCGCCATCTTGCAGCCGAGTCCCGCGGTCTAGCGCTGGCCCGCCCCGCCCCGGCGGCTGCGGCAGAGGCCCCCCCACAGCGGGCCGGGGCAGCCCTGCGGCCTTCCTGGGCAGCAGAGAAATGCGGGCCCTTGTCGGGCGCAGCGCCTGCCGCTGCCGAGGCAGGTGGTGTCTGCCGCGCCGAGGGGCGGGCAGGATGGGCACCCCTTTCCTGGGCCTCTGGGGCCGGCGGGGCGGAGAGCAGCCAGGGCTGGAGGCTTGAGAGGGTGCAGGGAGGCCTCGGAGCAAGGCTGGAGGCATCGGGGCGCAGGAGGCCTCATCCTTGAGGTGGCTCCGTGGCCAAGATAGTCTCCCTGGGCAGCCTCTTCCAAAGCAGGTGGCAGAAATGTTTGGTGTGGACTGTGTGGTTTCAGTGTTCCATGCTCCATTTTCTCCTATAACTGACTTCATGGAGCCCTCTGGTCAGGGCGTTGGCTAGGGAAGGAGACTTCAAATTGTTATGGGAATAAACGGGAGAATGGGTCTGAGTAACCAGCTCAGGAGTTTGAAAGTGTCTCTGGAAAAAAAAAATGTTGAGAAGTGATTTAGGCATTTGTCTCTCGAGTAGCATGCCCTGCGCTCTTCAGGGAGCCTGTCCTTGAGAAGTGGGCAAATTGGGAAGGATTCAGATGATGATTCAGAGACTTAAAAACCTGCTTTAAACAGATACACCAAAGAAATCCATTTACCTCACAGAAAAAAAGTGAGGGGCTGGTGTGCTGGGGCCAGGACTGCAGGGGAGCACTCTCCTGGCAGCCGGTGTCCGGCAGCATGGTGGGCAGATGGGCTCTACCTCTTGCCAGCCAGGCCTGGCAGCGCTGCAGCAATCCAGGGTAAAATACTAAAGGGCTTTTGTCTTTTTGACAGCAGGGCAAGTCCATCCAGTTAACACTGAAAAAGAAGACAATTTTCTCCTTCCAGCAAGGGTTGAGTCCTGTTACTTACTCCTGTTTTTCTCAAAGGGCAGGGCCCCTTTGGGCTTCAAGAAACTAATACACCCTGTTATGGCAAATACACCCTGGGTGTGTTTTTAAAATGAGTCAGCTATTCCGAGATAATGCTTATGTGGCTGACCTCACTCTGCTAATGAATTACCTACTCCTAACAGTGCAGTAAACAATTAAAATGGTCTAATTCAAAGCTTTCTGATTCAGTACTAGGAAATGACATTATTACAGTTTCACTGTAGATAGGGGTGTCTGTGTTCTCCTGTCTCTTCAAGCACTTTCCTTTCAGCCATTCGGCTTCCTGCCCTTGTCTCCAGCTGAACCCAATGTCTGCTCCCTGCAAGAGTGGCACCAGCAGGACAAAGCCCTTTCAAGTGCCACGTGGTTGGAGGCAGGTGTTTCCTACCTGCCTTACGATGCAATGATCAAAAACGGTGACTGAAAGCTATCTTAAAAGTTAGGGGGTGCAACAAAGCTCAGCTGGAGGAGAAAGGGATTTTAAAAAGCTGAAAGAACATTTAACGGGCTGAGTAAGAAAGGTCTTAGGCTCCACTTGACAGCATTTCTGTTGAGTAGACGCTTCTGAACACCACATCTCATCAGCCATGATTTCAGGAGATGTACTAGGGTTCGGTGGGCAGAATACTAGGGAACCCAGGAGGGAAGGATAATTTTCTTTGCAGCTAGTTCACGCTTCTGACAGCTACAAGTATCTGAACTTGTTTAAAGATTTAAGAAGTTGTTGGCAACTATCAGCAGCTAAGGTGGGGGATCATTGGGAGGGGGGAGAAGGGGGGGCCAAACATTCCCTAGAAAGCAGGGGATATGTGGGATTCTGACGTGTAGAAGAGTGGACAAGCAGGGTGAACGCTAACAGGGATTAGTTGTTTGCAATAGAAGTGTAGAAGTAGAGAAAAATAGTGTAGGAGTCACGAGATGTTGAAAGGACAACGTCCTCAAGCCAAGAAGCAACCAAGTGTGCTAAAGTATTTAAGGTTTCCTACTGAGTCAGTGTGTTTCTCTCTGGAATTACAGAAATAGAACTGGGCCATTTTATAATCCCTGAGGAATCTGGGATTCTTCAGGTCTACCCTCAGCGTAGAGCTGCTACCTGTAGTGAAATGTCTTCTTCCCCTCTGGTCACAACACCAAATAACGTTTGGGCGCAAGAGCCTGCGTGGGGGCCGTGCTCTTCTGCGGGTGTTGCTGCCAAAGGTTTCCAGCCTGCAGGCTGCCCTCTCCTCCGCAGCCCGCTTTACCCCAGAAGCCAGCAACTCTGGGGAATGCTGAAACGAGACGGTGAATAACAAGGCTGGGAGGCTTTTATCTACGCTGCAGAGTTCCTGCTGGTGTGCTTACACTGGGATCATTCGTTTTCCTGCTGGCAAGGCTAATTTTCATCCTGGAATCGCGTCATTGTACTTCTGCTGGCGTGGCTGTATCTGTTCTGGAGCTGCTGCTTTGTTTTCCTGCTAGCACAGCCCCAGCAGCCGGAAGGTAAATAAATCCCTTGGCCATTAGGACTGAGTAAGCACGGTGTAAGATGCCTTTCTGACCGGCAGGCTCGGCGAGAAGCCCTTTTTGGCAGGGCTGCCGTTGGAACAGCAGCAGGTGTTGTCTGCTCCCCTGCGGCGGTGGGGCTCAGCAGGGGCTGCAGGCTGGTAAGGAACAGGCAGCGCAAAGGAGGTCCCGCTCAAATGGCTTGAGTTTGGTGAGTCAGGGTTGAGGAAGTGCCACGGCTCATGTCGAGAAAGATTTTTCAATGGAATGAGTTCCTGCTGCCCATGATCCCCCGTACTCTCCACGTATTTCAACATCCTGCCTTAATGAGGGAAGTCAACTGAAAAAATAATCCCCCAAATCGAGCAGCTTCTGCTCCAAAGCTGAAATAGCTACTGAAAACATCCTGTTTTTTCCACAAGCTGTACTAGAAGTTAAGAAATAGCCCGGTGAGGATTGTGCAATCTAAGTTCAAAGCTCGATGACTCAGGGGTAGCAGCAAGCAGGGTGGAGCTGGCTGTGCCCCAGTGCCTCAAGTCAGCCCGGGGATGGGCCTTGAATGTAGGTACAGTAACAAAGCAACCAGCAAATTGGTGAGATGAGAAGCTACGAACAGGAAAAACAACCCAAAAACCTCAAATCCCAAGTGTTTTTAATTATGAAAACAGTGCACTAATGCTTGAAAGTGTTATGCCTTCTCTTCGAAAGCCCCAGTTTCTAATCTGTGTACTTCTTGGTCCAGCACCAAGTTTATACTCTGTGCTATGAGTCCTCGTGAGAAGTGGCTTGTAATGCAAATGTGCTCACAGAGCCATTTAAGGATTGAAAATTTACCTGCAGAAGGACCTGAGCCACTGGGCAGAAGGATGGCAGGTGAAATTTGGCACAGGCTCACAGTTTCGCAGGGGAAACCAATCCTAATTCCAGCTGTTCAGCAGCAGGCTGTAAACCCAGATCGCTGTGCAGGAACAATGTCAGGATTAGTGTAACAAATCCATTAAATACCTGTCAGCTCCATGATTGGCAGGAGTCAAAAGAAGAAAATATTACCTGAACGCTCGCGCGCCCGCACTTTGTCACATGCAATTCCTGTGCCCACAGGGCAACAAGGACACTGAGGCAAGGCGCAGTTTCTGTGGGAGAAGTGGTTGAATAGGCTGGTATTCTGCACTGGGAACATGAAAGAACTGGCTCTTTGTGCGATTCCCTGCATTGCAAGGCGTAGGGGATGCACGGAGGCAATTCGGGCTTCGTGCAGCACTGGGTGAGTATGTAGGGATCCGTGTTGGGCTACCACCGACGCAAAACGGGATAGAACCAGGAGACAGTTAAGCCAGCGAGAGGGCAGCAGCTCTGGGGAGGGTCAGCGGGTACTGCCCCTGTTCTAGGTCTCCCCCGGGCATCCGCTGACGGAGGCCAGATAACAAGATGGGCCTTGGCCGATGGGCTCTTCTTCCTCAAGCCCTCTGCCAGCGCAGCTGCAGAATTGCTCATCTACCTGCCCGAATAGTTATTTACCTGTCACAGCCTGTTGTTGGTAGCCAAGCTTTGAGTTTGTCAGCCAGTGTAAAATCACCCCCCAGCCGCGTGCCACTGCATCTTTCCTCTGCAGGCAAGCCTCGAGTGAGGTCCAGTAGGCAGTTTGGCAAGGTATTTCTGTTCTCTGCCGAGCTCGTTACGCGCGGGGTAGGACGCAGCACTGATTCACAGTTTGCAGAGCTCGCAAACACTGTTTGCCCATCACGCTGCCCTAGGTTTGCATTCAGATTTCAGCCTGACTGCACTATCACGCTCGAGTGGTTTAAGTCAGCCCCTGTGAGCACCCACACGAGCTGATGAACGCGTAACATGGCTGCCACGTTTCACCCAACTCGCCCAGATTTATCAAGCCACAGCCTTAAAGAAAGTACATTTTTTTTTTTTTATTCAGAGAATCACAGTAAGCTACTGAGACTCACGGCTGCTTTCCCCGGCATAGTTTCCCAAACATTCACATGCAACTTTTGAAAACATCAAGTACACTTCAAGAATTTGGAAGATGCACCATCATAAGCAAAACCTGCATGAGACATTGGGATTTCTGCCAGAGCTGCAGCACCCTGCGAGAAAAACAGGCAGGAGCGCAGTGAGCTGAGCAGGAAGCGAGGGGGCCGGGCAGGGAACGCGGCGGCGCTCCGCTTTATTCGAGAACATTCTTGGGAACCTTCTGCAGAAGCAATTCAATATCATCCTGGATCTTGATGGTTTCGAAATGCCGGCTGTAGCGTTTGAAGGGCACACCGTCGGGACCGATGAGGAACTTCTCGAAGTTCCAGGAGATGTCGTTGCGGCAGACCGGGGACCAGATGATGTACTGCGGGTTGGTCATCAGCGAGGAGGGGTCGTCGTGCGGGAAGGGCAGCGCCTCTTTCAGGAAGGTGAAGAGGGGGTGCGCGTTCTTCCCGTTCACCTCGCACTTCTCGAACATGATGAAACTGGGCTTATACCCGTTGCCCGGACGAACATGCTCCAGCGAGCGCATGATCTCCTCGTTCGTGGCATTTTCCTAGGGAAACAAAACCAAAACCGCCCCGGGCGAAGCCCATGAGCGCCCAGCCGGGACCGGCGGCTCCGCCCCGGCCGCGGCCCCGGGCCCCCGGCGCGGCTCGGCCCGGCTCCGCCGCCCGCCCTACCTGGTGCCCGAACTGGTTGCAGGGGAAGCCGAGGACCTGCAGCCCGCGGGGGCCGAACCGCCGCTGCAGCTCGTTGAGCTGCAGGAAGTCGCGGGTGGTGGTGCCTCAGAGCGACGCCACGTTGGCCACCAGCAGCACCTTCCCCTGCAGCGAGCCCAGCGACAGCGGCTCCGCCGCGCCCAGCGGCCGCGCCGACAGCCCGGCCAGCCCGCCCGCTCCCGCCGCCGCCGCCGCTCTCGCCGCCGCCATGGCCAGCACTGCCGGGCGCGCCCTGCTCCCCGCCCCGGCCCGCCCCGGCCCGCCCCCGCCGCTCCCAGCTCGCCACCGCTCCTCGCTTCCGCCACTGTGCCCCCCCCGGCAGCCCCGTTCCGCGGGGGCTCGGCGAGGCCCGGAGAGGCTGTAGGGGCGGGCGGCTCAGCAGCCAGCCGAGGGTACCGGCGCTGCCGTGCTCAGCTGCGTCCCTGCCTTTGTCCCATCTTCACGGAAAGGCTTGGCGTTTTTCTGATCAACTAAATGCTTACACATCCAGGGGTAATACACGGGGAGGCGTCACCGATTGCCAGAAATGCTGTGGAAAATCAGCAAAACACAAAGTGGTCCCAGAAGCTAAAACCTGTGTGGTAACGGGACCATCCGAGCACGGAGATGGTGCAGCACAGCACCAGGGCCTGCAGCATCCTCCAAGGACACTACTGCCAACGAGAGCGGCTTTTGGGAGAGAAATGCCTTCAGTTTGTGCACCACGAACAGGAGGTACCCTGAACCCAAAACACTGCGGTCCAGGAGGGGCCACAAATTCCCTTCTTCAGTCTCCTTTTATAATTTTTCCACCTCTGAGGCTGGTAAAGCCTCCCTTTACTTCAGCAGTTGCTTTTCCCCATCCCTGATTTTTCCATTTCTTGCTTTGGCCTGTTTTAGGGAGATTTAAATCACGCAGTAGCGACTGCTCTTTTTCTCGTGGATTCAGGGCAGCCCTAAGCGAACTACGCTGACGGTTGCCCGTACCCAGGCCAGGCAGCGCGGCCCAGCCGCTCCCCCGCGGGTCTTTGCGCTGAAAGGTCGCCCTCCTCCAGAGCACGCTGTGGAGAGGCAGGTCCACGGTCAGGCCTCGAGGTGACGTCCATGGTCGGTCCCAACAGGGCCCGTGGGGCAGCGCACCTCGGCAGGGACCAAGAGCAAGGGCCTCAGCTTCAGCACAGCTCCCACGGGGAAGCAGGGAGCCCCTGCCGAGGCTCCCGCCAGCGTTTGCGCCGAGTGAGCTCCATTCACAACAGCCCCGAGGTCAGGCAGCTGCTTATCAGCCCTGGCCCCCAGCCAAGGCAGCCCGGGCCCCGGAGCGCGGGGGGATGTGCCCAGGGCCCCCTCCACTGCTCTCTCTTCTCTTTCACGCTGGGTATCGGGGACTCGTCACGAAACGCCAGCTGTCACTAACAGGCCACCTCTGGTCTGGGTTCCCAGGTGACCGCAGGATCCGGGGGTTCTGCTTTGGGCCACTCTCGGCACCTGCCCCTGCGACTGGGAACTAGAATAGTTCCTGGTGGTGGCAAGTTTTGGGAACTCGCCTGGTTATCTTGCATCTTCAGGGACCTGCAGTTTTTGCAGCGTGCCGCAGCACTGATAGCAGGAGCCACGACAAGTGTCCCCAGAGAGACCAGAGCAGTTGGGAAATGGCTGACGGGACAAGCAGCGGCACGTGACCCACGTTTGCTCTTGAGTAAACTGACGGTTACAGTCCACGCAGGCTCCTCATCCGCCTCTTGGGCACGGTGAGCCACGGTGGTTTGAAGAAGAGGAATTTCTCTTCAGGGGTGACCTCTAGGGCAGTGCCACAGAGGCAGCTCTCTGCTGCCACTCTTGACGCTTGCTCAGGCTGGACCTGGGGATTTCATCTGAAGTAGGGAGTTTACTTCTGGGGCCTTGCCCTTTTCAGACAGGAGCAGGTTAGGGCTTTCCCTTCCTTAATGAGCGAGTTTTAAGGAAACCGAGTGAGTTGAACTTTTTGTTGGCTCGGAGCTGTGCCCTGTGCCTGGACACGCTCTGTGAAGCCAGCTGAACTTGGATCCAGAGGAGTGCCAGGAGCTCCCGCGGGACTAGATGGGCTCAGGGGACCCCTTTTGAGCTGTGTGACAAGGGACGGTTGTCCTGCGAGATCGGAAGATTGCTGTTTAACAGCAACAGAGGTGAGTAATCGCAAAGGTGGCAAAACACACCTTCCCGCCTGCTGCTTATGTCTTGCCCCCACTCCTGGTACCAAACTGCCTCCCCCGGCCAGGGGGCTGGCCCTGGGCTCCTAGCTTTTCCCCTGCCCCTTTCGCCGCTCCTTGCCTGGCTGGATCGCTCTCCGTCAGCGCTGAGCTCTCATTTCCCAGGTCTGGTCTGGCTGTCTGCGTCCTCAGTTTCATCCAGAACAAAGGTGGCCTCCAGAGGTGACAGATGCGACGGGAACCCGAAGGGAGCCAGGTTGCCAGCCCTCGAAAGCAGGAAGGCTGAGAAGGATTGATAATTTAATAACCACGCGCTCCTAAGCAGGCTTCTGCTCTGATGCCAGTGGTGCAAGGGACAAGGAGAGGGAGCTGGAGCTTCTGGTCATAAACGGGAGACGCGGACTTACCAACATGTCTGAACTTGGAGAAAGGCAGGCCAGGCCTGGAAACCTCGCGCCAGCGGGTGGACAACACAGAGGTGGGGAGGTGGTGCTGTAGGTTAACAAGAGCCGAGATTAAAACTGGGATAACAATCACTCCTGGGTGGAAACGCATCAGTAGATACAGAACCCACGAGCTGGGTCTGGAGAACATGCAGACCTTACTCAAACCCCCTGCGGCTGAAGACCTGCTCTGTAACTATGACCATACAGAACTGCAACCCAGCGGCTCCGCAAGACTGAAAAACCCGTTTTGCTCAACTGCAACCACCCCCCCAAACCGCCCAACAACAACAAAACCCCAAAAAAGGGAACTGCAGAGGAGCGAGCAAGCTTGTTAACAGGGCAGAGAATGAAATCCTCACGAGCAGCCCCGCAGCTGCAGCTGGGAGCTTCCTGCTGCGCTCAACCCCGTCACCCCCACACGGGTGGGGAACGGGAACCCAGGAGAGGAAGGAGGGCAGGCTGGGGCGGGTGCCATCGCCACCGCCGGGCTGGCCAGACGCTTCACGCTGGGGTGTCTGTGGCTGCAGAGGGAGGACAAGGACCAGAGGTACGGGGCACGCCCATGGCCTCAGGCCAGGTCCATTTCTCCTTTGTTGCAGGAAAAGGAATCAGGAACATTGTCCATAAAAGAAAAAAAAAAAGAAAACAAAGTGGCATTGGCATTTTTTAGGATGTAACTTGGGTGCAGCTAGGTGCTCACGTACACGGATTGTCATCAGCAACTGGACTCCCTCCTGCCCAGCCCTGCGGGCAGAGCCCCCCAGCTCAACAGCAGCTGCTGTAAACACCAGCGCAGGCGTGGAGGTGCACGGCTGCTCCCTACCATTTCTCACCCAGCAGAAGCACAACCTGCTCTCCAGCGTAGGTGCAGCACAACGGCCCATACCTCGAGCCCATCCCTCGTTGCAGCGCTTGAAGGCGTCCCTCATGAAAACGGCACGGCAAACGTCTTGCCATGCGCAACATCTCATACGTGCTCCAGTGCAGCGCCTGGGGTATATGACAGTGCAGACCAGCACGCTGTATGCCATCGCATGCTTCTACAGCAACTTCTCCCTTCTTCCTACACTCCCCTCCTACATAACCTCCTCCTGCTCGTCTATTCCCATGCTCAAGATGACAAATTCAACTCGACGGATGTACTCTCATCTGGTTTGAGTATCAAAAGAAGCTCCTGGGAAGCTTTGCCGCTCACTGCAGGGGCCAGGCAGGGCAAAGGATTCCACCTCTGCTCTGCTGCAGTGTTCGGGAACTGCTGCGAGCAGCGGCTGGGCATCACTTGCTGGGAAACAAAAATGAGTATTAAAGCACTTGCAACTGCTCAGCGAATCCTATCACAGCTGTATCAAAAAAGGTATTTCTGATTCAGGCTGTCAGACGCTGGGCCAAAAACCCAGAGTGAGGAATACAGACACCAGGATACAGGGAGCTTAGAAAACTGCCTTTATTCTATTAGTTGTTGGAAAAATGAAAATACAGAAAGAGTTTAGTCGGCTGCAGAACAGCAAGAAGTTCACAGGTTAGGAGTCTGATCACTACATGGTAACCAAACTTACACAAAAAGTTTCATTTTTTTTTAGTTTTGAAACTGGGTCCAGCAATGAACTTAAGGCAACTGAACAGTTCAGAAGCTTTGAGTGTGAGCAGGCTGTCTTTTCTCATCCCTACGGCACGTCATGGAAAAAACTCCTCCTGGGTGTGCAGACCACTCAAATCATTCAAATGGGTCAGACTCTTACAAATGAACAGGGGAAGAGGATCAGCTGCTTTCCATCGGACTTTATTTTCAAATACAGTTTCTTAAAAAACCCAGAACACCTTAACGCAGAGGTTACAAGTAACAGTATTAGGAAATCCAATTATACAAAAAATACTACATCTAAGCTGGGGTAAATAGATTTATTTTTGGTAACATACATTTAAACTGGCACTAATTACACAGTAACTAAAAGGTAACTAACATGAAACCACAGAACCCTCACTTTTCCTTAGCTGAATGGGACTTGGTCATTTCAGAGTGATCACATTTTCAAACTAATGTTTTACACCACTGAGCCATGAAAATCAGATCTTCCTAAATGTGATAGCACTGAAGCTACGCTTGATTCCACATACAGCCATGTAACTGTTGTACTCAATTAGAATAGGACGTTAGTTATAAAGTAGTTACAGACCAATCCTCTGTGTTGACAGCTTTTTCTCTTTCTAGAGAGAAGAAAGAAGATAGAGAATTGTCTTCAATTAGCGCCTGGCATATCCTGTGAGTGCAGAAAAGGTTTGTTAGAGGAATGTTGAGGTTAACCTTGGGTGCACAGATGAATTTGATGCAGATTGTTATAAAAATCATGGTTGGCTTCTAAATACTGGTAGCAAGATGACTCGATTTTTAAATCTCTTAAGTAAATTATAGATAATGAAAAAGGCCAGTAATCATACACTAAGATTAATAAACAGCACTTCAAAATTACTCAAGTGCAGGGTGCTGCTTTGGCCATCTTCCTCTGGCCACACTTATAAGAGAAGGCACCCGGACTTTTTCTTGCCACGCCGGGCTTGCAAAGCAGCTCTAGTGGCCATTTCAAAAACCTCCCTCACACCGTCTTTGGTCTTTGCCGAACACTCCATATACCCAAATGCACCAATGCGGTTTGCCATATCTCTTCCTTCTTCAGGTTTGACAGGCTCCTGTAACAGCACAGAAGCAACAGGTGAGAACAATCCAAAGCCACACCGACGTGCACCCGTCTTCCCTCTCCCACCCAGCTTCCCAGCAAAAGCAAAGGAATTTCTGGATTAAATGCACATAATTAATTGGGTAATTAATAATTAATTGCCCCCTTGAGAGCAATCCTGTAAATAATAAAGGCAGATTTGAAATAAAATTTGCTAATTTTCTCAAGATGCAGCATGCACCTCAGCCTGGATTACACAGACGGGGTGTATGTTCGCACACTGCGCCAATGCTTGAGGGCACGATCAGTTCTCTAACACCTCTGAGCTTAAAGGCCGCAAGACCCTTTGAAACTTGAGCAAAAGATTGCTTATTTCAGAGGAAACATTGATGCAACCCGTTGCCACAATTGTAACAAAAGCCTATGAACAAATCCCAAAATTAATGCCTCAGTCTTTGTATAAAAACAAATATTGTGCAACACGAGCAGAAATTCCAGGACAGAGCAGAATATCTGCAGTCCCACACCCAAGCTGGGGGTTTCAGACACGATCTGAAAATGGAACCTAGGGATAGGCTCAGGAATGAGCTACGGCACCTCCGGTTATCACCTCAAAACACCTACCAACAGAACTGTTTCCTTTCACGTACTGAACATACAAAACAAAGAACAACTCGAGTGTGCACGCACTTGACGTGTTGATGTCTCCCAATTAATTCCTTTCTACCTCAGGGATCCAGCTCTCCAGCACGGAGAGCAGCTGACCGTTAGTAACCCAATGTAGCCATTTTCATTGTTGAGAACGCCTTTTTCTAAAAATTAAATCTCCAAATATGAAAAAAGAAACACTCAATTAAAGGTAATATATACTTTCTGGTTTTTGTCATGGGTAAGTCTTCATTATGCAACCCATAGAAGCTGGCAGCAAGCTGCGGATGCCCATTTAATGCTCTGGTGCAACCACTATTCGCTTTCTTCATTTATTGTAAGACTATCAGAAAGGAACCTGCCTGCTTCATTTTGGCCAGCTCTCGTCTTGTGTGCTCGTCATTCCTCAGGTCCTTCTTGTTTCCTACCAAGATGATAGGCACGTTGGGGCAGAAATGCTTCACCTCCGGGGTCCACTTCTCTGGGATGTTTTCTGAAAAAAGAAAAGAAAAAAAAAAGAAGTATGACTGTACTAAAACCCGCTTCTGGGGAGAGTTTTATTTTAAAGCTTTTATCTGCTGCGTGAGTGGTTTTAGCTTGCTAATCCACACTGATGCCCTTTTTTCTACTCTTAATTTGGGAAGTAAATGGACCTGTTCTGGTATTAACAAAAAAGACAAGCCTGTCTACGGTAATTTTGAGGCTGAAGGACACCTAAACTCTTGGCTTCTCTACGTCTCTCAGTAGCTACTTGACAAGGGTTAGCATAAGGTACTTCAAAGAACAGCATGCAGAATTCTGAAGTAGAGTGTTATGGAATATTTTGCTTCAAGAGAAACATTTTATTTATCTCTGGAAGCTAAAGACGGGCACAACCCTGAAGCATAAGTTTTTACATCACTTCTTCCTTTCAAAAAGCTACATCAAACAACCACTCCGAACTCTCCCATTAACTGTAGCAGAAATGTTGTTCTATACACTAATTACAGATGCACAGAAACAAAGACTTTGTGCAAGTAATCTGCAGATTTGCCATTTCTCCCTATCTGCAGCAAATGCATTTGTGCTCATATACAAGAAACTTTTTCCTCCTAACATAACTTCCCTACATGACTTTTTTTTAAATGGAGCTGCAAATGGAAGACTTGAGGGCTTTTGAAAGCAAAACCTTGATAAATCCTACATAGCAGGAAGTGTTGAGCAGCCCAAAACATTCGGCTTTGCTTTCAGAAGCTCTCAGACATCTGAGATTCACCAGTGGATGTACCTGCAGGCTACATAACCCCTTTTTATCTTCACGGAATTCCATTCAGCTTTTGAAGAGACATTAACTATTATGGCATTGTTTTCTTGCTTGAAAGAACAACTTAGACAAGCATTTTGAAGCCAGTTTTTGCACTACAGCCAAAACAGCAATTCTGCACCTGGAGCGCTCAGGGGGTGCCGGCCTCCAGACGCCGCACACCTGAAGAGCCATGTGGCAGCCCCGTGCTCCCTCCACGGCTCCCAGGACGCAGGCGCCCCGATACTGGCCAGCAGGAAGGGGGGAAAAAACGGCCAGGATCAGACTTGACTTAACGGAACCCCTCTCCCCCCGCCTCAGGGGTCAGTAACCCCTCTCGCCTCCCGGGAGGGGAGGGCAGTTAGCTCTCCGGTGCCAGGGGAGCAGCACGCGCGGGAGAAGCGGGCACAGCTCAAACCTTGCACGTAGCTGCTGACAGCCACACCAGGCACGACCGCAGCACCGCTGCCCACTAAACCTCACATTGTTTTGGAGAGAGACAAAGACAACGCAAGATGTCTCTAAACACAGGATCAGGTGGAAGTGACGAAGAGAGAGATCAGGATTTCCCAGATATCAAGCTGGCACTGATTTTTCTAAAAAGACGCTTTCACACCCAACTGCCCGTTCAACGGCTGCTACCCTTCAGAGGCAAGGCAAGAAATGAGACTGAGCAGCTACAAAACATGACCCCAGTCGGACGGAACGTGTAACGCCACTGTAACATCTTAAGGAGTATTTTGTTTGGTCATTTACTCAAACCTTCTGTGAATTGCAGCAGGAATAATATTTTTCAACCGTTGTGGTAGCTGCGTTCAGGACTAATCCTTCCATTAACTGCATTTCTGTGCTTCCTGGATCCTTTTTGTCTCATTCTCGTTTTTTCCTAAGACAACTCTGGGAGGCAGGGTTCATCCGTAAGATAGATCAGTGGTGTAGTAAAAAAGCCTCTCTAAGGACAGCTTGCAGTGATCGTGATCACCCTGGCAGCAGCAAACTCCAAAGGATTCAGTGGTTTAATACATTTAAGGGAGAACTGGTATCCCATTTATGAGCACCAGTTAAAATAATTTGACACCTCTCGTTAATAGACAAAGCAGAGGGGTCTCTCACTTTTCCTGGCTAGGAGCTGCCCGATGCAGGGACATAATTTTGAGCAGTTACAAGCAAGTAGCAGTCAGTCACTGTACAGAAGGTTCTTGTCAGAGTACGGCTGGTAGTACACACACAGACACAGAATTGATGTGCCTAAAGATCTACCTTACCATTATCTGCATTCCAATAAGAAACCTCACAAATAGCCACTAGTGAACAAATTCCACTGGTGAGAAGTAGATAAAGGAATTTTTACAGAAATTCACTTGTTTAAGAAAGTGCTACCACGATGTATTTGTTTAGGAGACTGCAGTGGAGTGATTACCATTTTAAAGGGACAGAAATCAAAGTTCCAGAGACTTAGACAGTCTTAAGAGTCTTAGAAATAAGAGTACCTCTATCTCCTGCTCCTTACCCTCTTCAAAAACGTCTTTGTAAGATCAAATACATCGATATCTACGCATCAGATTTATAAATCAATCAGTGAAGATTTCAGTCTTGGACTCCACGCAGAAGAGGTGCCTATCTAATACACAGATTTTTGAAATGTATGTTTTTGGAGCTCAGAGATCATAAATCAGGCAACACTTTTATTCTCATTTTCTCCATCACAAGCAGATGTCAGTCACTGGAAAGCAGACTAGGAGAGTATAAATCTCCAGCCTTTGATCATTTTCACCAGTGAGAGAGCGACCCCCCTTTCAGTGCAAGGCCCCCCTCCTGCTCATGTTTTTCGCCCACCAAGCAGAGAGCAAAAACCCCCAGGCTATTTGGGATTAATAACTCAGAGTGTTTCAAGCTGATCTCTCTTGAATAAAAGGAGGGGATGAGGATGGTGGAAGGGATGAAAAAGCTAGCAAAAGCTAGCTTTCCCATTTACACAGAAAGGAAGTTACTCTATTTTCCTGGCTATAGTGTGGTCTCGAGTGTGTAAGAACCTGCAATTTTCAAGGAGAAATTTAAAAAAAAGTAAAATAAAATCAAACCTTGGGTGGGCCATGCCACACGGCGGACACCTTATGTACTCACAGGGCTCCCGGACACAGCAGAGTGCAGCTACAGCCTTCCTGCTTGCTTGGGGTCACCAAGGCAGCACCTCCCACGGGACGAGCCCACCAGCACGCTGCCTTGGCCCACCAGACAACGCTGCCGGGTTGGGGGTGCTGATCTAGGCCAGGGAGCTGCCTCCCCGCTACGTGTTGCTCAAATTACGCAGCAGAGCCCTGGGTAAACACAGCATGCCGCTGAGGCTTACAAAATGCCACTCAGCATTGTTGAAGAATAAGATCCTAATGTCTGAAAACTATACATTCAAACCAGTATGAATTTTGAAATTAGGAATGCTCTCAATCATTACAGCACATGAAAATATATTTTACAGCACGATTTCCAAGGGGAATACAGTGACACAGAGACGTAGTTCTGATTCAGTTAGTGATCTACTTACCTAAACTATCAGGACTATCAATTGAAAAACACATAAGTATAACATCAGTATCTGGATAAGAAAGCGGTCTAAGTCGATCATAGTCTTCTTGTCCTGCTGTATCCCACAAAGCCAACTCAACCTGCAGAAGAAAGATCACGGCAGTTAGCTAGATCACCAGGGAAGTTTTAATTCAGAAGCTAGTAACCCAAGACAAGTAGATAAAATATTTCAGTTAACACCACTCAAAAGGAGAAGACTACAAGACAAACAGCTTTAACAGGAGAACTATTAGAAATTTTATGTTCCATAACTCCAAAATTCAATTTATTGCGTCTTATGAGAATTTTCTTTATATCCATGACCAGTGTCAATTCTCTGAAAGGACATAAAAGCTACCAGCAGAAAAGCAAGACAGAAGAATCAAAGGGAATCGGCTCCAAAGGGCTGGGAATCTCTCTGATAAGCATTCCAGAAAAACCAGTTTTCAGTGAAAGTGGACTTTATAAGTATATGCTTTTAGGATTATGCACATTTTCAATTAATTTACAGCTGGAACCTGTAGTGACTAAGAAATGTCAAGATTGTACTTACTTGTGCACAAATTCATTAAAACTCCATCACAGCAGACATTTACACTTGTAATTTGCTTTGAAATAAAGCTGATTTGTGTGTAAAGCTTCTTGTTACTAAAAACTGAGTAAAGTAGCTAATGTTCTCAATATTTCTACTTATGGTGGAGCTAGGGGAGAACATCCCAATAGGGTTGTTTAAAACTGTAAAAGGAATAGCCAATGTTTAAACTAGGAAATTTAAAAACTAGAATCAAGCTCTTAAGGTATACTCTTGCTTGAGATTCTTTGACGCATCTGCCCTTGCAATGGAAAGGGTTCCTTCTTGTTTAAGCTCTTACATTCAAAAATTACAGGAAAAAAGTCCACAGCAGCTCAGACAAAGATAAATGGGCAGAACTGGCACCCAAATGTGAGCTTGAACATGCAATGCAACTGTCTGGTTAAACTGTGAACATTCAAAGCTTTAGTTGCATGCATATACAAAAAAATTCTTCTGTATTTCAGTCAGAAATACTCCTCTCAGAGTCACCTCTGCATTTGCCTTTGCAAATGTGGATTTTGTGGCAAACGTTCGTATTTTTTTTACAGAGATGTCTGTTGAGGGTTCCCTCACATGACACTGAAATCAGCTCCTTTGCTCTACCTAAAAGAACACATCTTGTACCATCGCTGTTTTGTCTTCACATGGCTTCTGAACATTTCTGGTAATGCTTTTCCAGGAAGACAGATGTAAGCAGCTGTCAAACAGAACAGTCTTAAACACTGCTCTCCTATGAACTTTTGTAATCAAGTTTTCAGAAGACAAAGTGGTTAGATTCAAAAAATTCAGCTGACATTTCCACAACAGAAAATGCACTGCTCAAGCTGCTCATGCAATTTTTATTTAGGTACCAGCTGCATACAGCTGATAGGGCACAACTCTGTTCAACCCATTGAGAGATGCAGAGATTCAGGCAGAAGGGAATGAGGAAGTTTGTCTAGGTGATAAGAGAGAGAAATTGATATCATACATATTTTAAACAATAGTCCATAGAGTCTAAGATACAATATAGAAACTGCAGAAACTGTCACCTGAGGGGAAAATATCTTCTAATGTTAAGTCTAAAAGTAAATTTTTTTTTTATCCATTCATATCATGGGAGAGAAAAGCTCTTTTTAGACTCAAATAGCATGAACTATCATGACTAAAACCATAAATAATCCATGCCTGTAACAGTAGGAAATCGAATTCAACATAAAGCCCAAAACTAGCTCAAAAAGTTTTTGCTCAAATCAGGATCGAAACTGAGCAGTTTCAATCAATCTGTCACTGCATCTGAACTAGAACTGACTGAAAGACGTTCTGGCTGCACCTGAACCCAGAGCAAAGGCACACGTCAAAGCAAGGGGCGAGACAGGGAAGCTCAGCAGCGTCAGCATCAAAAACATGCTTGACATGAGGACCCACGGCAGAGGTCAGCTCTGTGTGGTTACGGTAAGAAAATAAGACATATGCCGTGGCTGCCTAAAAGGGTTTGAACACAGTTGAGCTTTCAAGGTGCAAAGTTTCTGCTTTGTGTGCTTCCGGAGTATCCTGGAAAGTGACAATTTTACACATCACAAACTACCTTGCGTGATATAAATGCAGAAGGCGTTCAGAGAGCAGCCTTCTGAGAACTGCCTCCTGGAGCAGGTGTCTGGCATGTTTGCTTGTTGGGCAAACAAAAGGCCTCAGAGGTCACAGAGACTGAAAACTGATTTCCAAAATATTTAAAACTAAAATGAAATATTTTAATGATTAATTTACTGAAGTACAAATTAAAATGAAGCTTAGTGAGCTGTGGGTACGCTTGGCTGCTAAGAATTGCATTCCTTCAGGCAAGTAGGACAGATGATGCTTGTGTACGCTACAAAAGTCGAATCCCTTTGAAGCCTGTCAGTCATCTCTTCTGAAGAAGATCCTGCACGTTGTCAGGAGTGAGTATGAAAAAAGACTCTCTCCAGGAACTCGTCTTTGTGAATCACAACCCCAGGTCCCCATCAGAACAGGGACTCCACTATGCAATTCCAAAGGCGAGTAGCCCAGTGTCCTCAGCATGTAGGCATGTCTTTGAATTGCCCCATTCCCTCCCACCTACTGCAACATTTTACTTGGAATAACTGTATGTTTTTTAAAATCTCAACATGTGTAAGGTTAGAAATAGGTTGTTAAAGAGACATTGGGTAGGAGCAGGTTCTAGCAAGGGCAATGTTTTTTCCACAGGAACTACAACATAAGCACTAAGCATGTGTACTAACCACTTATTAAAGAAGTGTAGAGATCTCCATGCTATTCTGAATAAATGCAAGTCCATTTTGACCGTTACAGAAGTGTACACATACCTGCTTTCCATCCACTTCAATATCTGCTACATAATTTTCAAAGACGGTGGGAACATACACTTCAGGGAACTGGTCTTTGCTAAATACAATCAGCAGACAGGTCTTTCCACAGGCACCATCACCCACTATAACCAGCTTTTTTCGAATGGCTGCCATAGCTGAAAAACAAAACGACAACTTATTAATTCTTCCGCTGCAGCTTTTAACTGAGATGCTAATAATTAACAACCACTAAGTTTCAAATTAAAGAACTTTTAAATTGGGTCTACATGTCCATTAGAGACACTGACAGGTATTTGGAATCACACGAGTTCAAATCCCCATCCTTCTGAGAAAAGCATTTCCCAGGACTTGTCAACACACTGGTGAACCACTGGGTGCAAAAATAATAGAAAGGAGAGCAGACCAGCCTGGTTTTGCATTTCTTTACCTATTCTAAAGGTTGAGCTAGGAATGTCCAGAGATAGTGAGTGAGCAAGCAGCACTGTCCTAGAGCACCTTCTGAAAAATGTCTTTTAGGTAATTGAATAAGAGATGCTTCAGTTCGAGGGCAGTAACATTTTCTCGTCACGCTGAGCTGTCTTAACTACAAAGTGCCAGAAGCTGTGTGGAAGCCAGCTGGCCTGAGGAGCACTCTGCTGCCACGTCAGAGCACCAACAGAAGGATCTCAAGGTAACCAGCCTGTTCCTCGAATTACAACTACCACACTGCAAAGGATTTTGGAAGTACACATCCCACTCAATCTGCTTTCCTGGACATAGCTGTTATCAGGTTATTTTGCCTCCTATCAGCCTACATTAAGTAATGGGGGGACACGGAGGGAAACACCACCGTGGTGCTCCACACAGATCTCTGCTCTTCAATGTATTGATATTGGCAACACAGAAACCAGTGTGAACAGTGATCTGACGGTTTGTTAACGATATGAAGTTATTCCAGATAGTTCACTGTAAATATATATCTAATAATGCACACAAGGAGAAAAATTGTCCAAACTTCAAATGTAAGACATGGGGCTCTAAGCTGATGATCACACTTCATGAGCAAAATCTTGGGTCAAGTATCAAGTTCCTGGAAACATGAGCTTGGTAGCAGTCAAAAAGAACAAAATCAAACAGCAAGAACTGCTAGGAAGGGAACAGAACAATGATAGGACCACCGTCCAAAACCGTGGCTTGCTCACATGCAACTTTAGCCTCAAAAAGACGTTATGAAAGCTTGAATAGGTTTAATGAAAGCCTAGAGTCAGAGTGGGACTGAAAGAGATGATTGTGTTGGATTTGGCAAATTTCTACAAAGTCACAAGTGGCCCAAATAGTATGGATAAGGACAGATTATTCATCATAACTTCCCACAAACAAATGCAAGGGGGGCAATACAAATATAGTAGAAAAGGGTTCGAGCCCACCAGAAGGTCTTGGGCCTTGGGAACTCCAACAAGAGGATGTTGTGGACACAAGAAATTATATTATAGAGGCCTAAAGGAGACTGGGCAAGTACACGGAAAAAAGCTTCCTGAGTGAGTTAAAGAATGCAGAAACCACATCTGCCTTAGAAAATCCCCATAGTAAAAGTACTTTGAGGCTGAGAGAGTACTTTGGGAAGCACTATATATGTACCTGCTCTCTTCTTTCTTTTTCCTAGGCATTTATTTGTGACCATTGCAGGAACAAGCCAGAGATTTAGGGAGGGACCTGGCTACGAGGGACTGGAATGAGGACAGACCCATAACTACTTTCTTCTCCATAACATGAAGGCACTCCCGGGGAAGCTGCTTAGTCATCCCGTGAAGCTTCCTGGAAATGGAGCAAACAGCAACGCCACCATAATACCTACCCATCGCATGACCAAAATACCACAGAGGGAGCACCCTTGTGATTAACTTTTGCCATGACAATCCCAGTACAAAGCTCTGTGAGGATGACTAGGGCTGCTGGTGAGGAGAGAAGGGCTCGAAGAAGCATAGAAGAGAATTAAAAGACATAGTAAAAATGTTTTCTCCTTTCCGCCTCTTCTCTTGCCTTACAAAACTACGTAAAAAGGTAAAACTAGTCATCTAAAAGCAACCTTTAATACTATTGGTGGTGAAGAAGCAGTGGATATTACAGAGATCCTGTACTTCTGCTCCAGGTGCAAACAGAGAAGGACCATTTCAGCCCATCAAGCAGCTCACGGACTTGTAGAGCACAGCTTTGTCAGACACAACTGCTTAAGTAATCCAAATCTATCTCTAAAATGAGCTTCTTTCACCTTGTGAATATATATGTCCACACATTCAAGTTATTTACCTTAGGGATTTGGGATTATTTTTACACTTGCGGAAGGTTTAAAATGATCCAAGCTTTAAAAAGGTTTTCTTTCAGTGGTTTTAGATGGTTCTGAATACTTTCTAGCAATGGTAATATTTGATTTTTACAGAACTGGAAATCATCTGTCCTCTGTACCAAGTCAAGAACTTACAAGTTCTACCTACTGTCAGCTTTGTCTAATCTGCCCTTAAAAACTGAAACGCTGAGTCCTACAAAACTTCTGAAGCCGTCTACTCCTCTGCTCCACAATATTTACTATGAGAAAATTTCCCCCAGTGTGTATCCTCAACGTTCTTTGATGTAATGTAAGCCCACTACTGTTTATCCTATTTGTCATGGGCATAAGAGAATAGAGTATTCCCTTTCCCTAGCGCAGTTGAGAATACATGCCCTCGTTTAGTCTCTCTTCAGGCAAAACAATTCCAGTTTATTCAAGCCTTCTCTGTAAATCATATTTCCTAGACTTTCCTCTCGCTCCCTTCTGGGCACAGTCCAATTGGCAGAAATTTACCAAAGCACGGAGCCCAAAAGCTGAATCCAGTATTTCACCTAGGGCTTTACCAACATGAACTAGAGCTGAAGGGCTATTTTATTGATCTTCCAGGATGTACTGTTGCTTAAATACCATACTGAAGTGTATGTCTTTTTTTTTTTCTTTTTCCCTCCCCAGAAGACAACACTGTTGATACATTCAGCTTTTAATTCATGATAACTCCCAGATCTTTTTCATTAGGGCTGCTACATAGTAAGTTGCTCTCTATTCAGAGAGCTGAATGTTCTACTGTCATGCTTTTATTTACCCTTCCTCTGACTGATGTTTTATTCTACCTCCAAGTTCTAGTTCTGTCCTCCAGCTTAATCATAGCCTTTCTCAGATGGAAGTTTAATAATCATGACTCCCAGATAATTATCTAGGTCACTGATGAAACCACACTGGAGACAAAGTAGGTGGATGACGGAATGGGATAACCTGTCCTTCCTCAGCATCCTCCCTCCTTCTCCCTTCTGCGCTAGCGGCTGGGGCTCTGGCCCTTGATCACTTGTCTTACCTGCAATAGCACCTAGGGTAGGTGACCTTTTGGGCATCACCTATGGATAACTGTCTTTTTCTGTGGATTATCAGATCAACTCTTCCTTTATCTTCCTCTAAATACTTCCGTCACTCTAGATTTTTTTTTAAAGTGTTCCTTGCCAGTTGAATCTCATTTTATGCTTTGGCCTTCTACATACTCATGCCTAAGGTCTACAAGAAAACTGCAATTCTGTAAAAAAATCATCATTTAATGTAGTGCTTTCTACGAACCCGTCCCAAAAAAAATCAGCTAGAATGTTATATATATATATATATAAAAAAAATTATTTCAGGAGTTTTATTCGATCTCAGTATCTCTTTCCTGAGAAAAGCCTACCGCAAAACTCTCCCTGTCTGAATCTTTCCTGAGATCTGCTGACATTATTTGGACCCAACGTGGAAGACCGCTCTGTCAATCAAGGTGCCCTTCAGCAGTGTATGCTCAACCACTTCCTTCCCACTGCTTAGGATCCGCCCCGTAAGACTCTGCCCTGCTCACAGTTTTATGTGCAGGTCGGTCACCAGGACATCTCAAACCTGCCGAACAGTCCCTTCCATCTAGTACATCGAACATCTAGGTAATTAAAATCCCCTGATCACCAACTTCTAGAGGATCCTGCCAAGATGCTCACAAGAAGCCTCAGCCACCTCACCTCTTCTTGGTGACCTATGGCATCCTCACCTTTTTTACCTCAGTTTCACCTTCCAGAGCTTACCACAGAAGAATTCCCTCTGCATAATGTCCTTGGAACAAATGTGTGTATAAAATTCAATTCAGGATGCAAAGATCACCACTTCTATCCTTGAAGCTTTCACTTGCCTCCAAAGCCCTAGGAGTTGTTTTTGATTTGCTTACCTCAAGCGTTGCCCTGGGCATGCAGCACAGGCCGAGGCTAGTTTGTTTATGGACCTCAACAAATTTTCAGAAACAGCTCAGATTCTAAATGCTGGGTAGACAGAGACGCCTCAGGATGTCAGGTCTGATCACTGAACAGACCCCGCCATCAGCCTCGGAAGGAAGTGACCAAACATCGCAACCGCTTGTTTCTTCCTGACATTAGTGGTTACGAACTTTACAGCTTTATGGTACTTGAAACTTCTTCTCTAGTGGTGAGGTTGAACCCTTACTTGCTGCCAGAACAATATACTTCACTCTCTTCAACGTGTGGATGCTCAAGGATGGAACACTGCTGTTGGGCCTGCACCCAGCTTTCTTGTCATGATGGAGTCATCTTGACTGTATCACTGAAGGTCTCCATGCGTATGGAAATTGTTCTAGTGGTGCTACATGTCCAAAACCCCCATATTTGTTCTTCAAATTTTAGCAGATATCTGGCCACGGCAACAGCATCCTGTAATCCGTGCATTAAGCATATTTACAATGATAATCTCCTAACCTAGAGAATTCAGTGTACAGATCAGCATCTTTTAGCTAATTATTTTTAGTTAAAATTTCTATCCAGTGGGTAGCTGTAAGGGATTTTTAGGTCTGGCAAATAGTCAGAAAAGCAACATCTCCATAGTACAATAGAGAAAAAAATTGATTGTTTAGAATGGAGCTACATCTTAGTGGTGCAGACCACAAGGACAGCACTAACAGCGTTCACAGCAGTCGGGTCTTTCTGCTGCATTTTGACATGCTCTGGTTTTCTTAATCAAGTATTCTGAAGCCTGGAAATATATCAAATTTGGACCAGCAGTATGTTTTGACAGGAATCAAACAGCACTTTGCTAGCCTAAAAAGTTTCATTTAAGATGTACGGTGCTTATGTTGCACGCAAGTTAGTATTTGCTGTAATACAGCCTGTCACCAGT
Source organism: Calonectris borealis (assembly GCF_964195595.1). Taxonomy (NCBI): domain Eukaryota; kingdom Metazoa; phylum Chordata; class Aves; order Procellariiformes; family Procellariidae; genus Calonectris; species Calonectris borealis. The sequence continues at coordinate 16,820,374 of NC_134321.1, forward strand.
GAGTATGTGTCTACATTTAGAGGTAAAAAAACCTATATGAACTACTTAAGAGGATATTACAAACAGACCGAGTCCAAGCTACCACTACCTCCCTGTAACTGAACACAGGCACTACACATTCATCCTTTTACGCAATGCATAGAGCAGGGAGAGACCAATAAATCCAGAAAGCTGCTGGAACAGCATCACTGACGATGCACACAGAACACTGAGCAAGAAATATTCTATCCCAAATAGTGTAACAGAATGGCTGCAGTGATCTTCTAGGGGAATCTGTGCCATCTTCTGCAGCAAGACGACAGATCTGCAATTTTTCCTACTCTTAAATGAACCACTCTTCCCACCTTTGCATTTATAGGATTCTTAAAACCAGCTAGTCCGCTAGATTCAAAGTGGAAACTCTCACAACATGACTCAAGTGACTCATCTGAATGGAAGAGATTCAATTATGACATTTCCTCAACCTAGGCCAGTGCCTTTCACAGGTATTACAAGAGCTTTAGACATCGTTTACTCAATCCCACTAACATCACAGGAGGTTACAACACAAGGAGCTCCTGTTTGCTGGGAGCTGCCACACTAATATCCGTGTTACATGAGGCTGCTATTTCTACGTGCAGTGACGCTCCAAGACTCACGCAGCATAAAGCCCTGCTTGTTAAGAGAATCTAGCAAATACTCCAGAAGAATAAGAAATGGGGAAAATAGTTTTCTCCATATTTTAAATGTACTCCCCCCTTCAAGTATTATTGTTTACTGCAATGGAATTTGCCTCTTCTCTTCAGCATGCTATTTATTTTTCCAAGGAACAACATTTTCAGTGCCTCCTCTCCTGGCAAATCCCAAGGCCACACAGCACGAGTGAGGATTGTGGACACGCAGTTGATATTCTGAAGTTGGATAAGCTGGTAACAAACATGCCAGGTTTGCCTGTCTCGCTCTGGATCTCATCCTGGAAAAAGTAATAAGGTGGAAGAAACAGCCCTTTACCATCACATAGGTATCCCGACTAGATTTCATTTCAATTACCAATCAACTACTACCAACTTTATACTGCCTGCTATGCCATATAGGCAGATCCCTTATATAATGCACAGTTTTGTCAAAAAATATCTAGATTACTGCATATGTTAACAAGAACTCAGCAAAAGCAGTTCGGTGGGAGCATTAATGATATTTCTGATGCTGAGGGGAAACATCCTTTAAATTCTTTCCCACTTAATCTTGCTCAAGTCCTTAAAACCAAAGTGTTGGAAAGCAAGGGTTTTGAAATCTTGTAAAGACTGCTTTGCTACTGACTTCTCCACACTCAGCACTTGAACAGTTTGCTCTTGCATGAATTCCAGCCTGGCACTCTTCTCACTTGCTTCATAGCCCCCTTCACTCAGTCAGCCCAGGAGGAGGAACACGAGCGAGGCTGAGGGACCGGAAGATGAAGCCCTACTCAAGTGACCCCCATCCCAACCAGACAAGCCCTGCCCTCTACCTACCACAGGGGAGAACTGCCTCTGCACCAGGACCTGAATTTACTCTTAAAATATACTCACTTTTGATCAAGTTTGAGGGGGAGAAGGAATGAGTTTCCCCAAAGACTCCAGTGATGAAGAGGACATGGATGAGCAGGTTTTTCCCACAGTTTTCTTCTGGCTGTTTAGCAAAGTCTGGCATCAAAACTGAGAACTACCAAAACAGTTTGGAGCAGAAAGCAGATCAGCCCAAAAGCAAATAGGCTTGCTTTTAGGGCAGCTGTATACAGACCGTGAAGAAACTGAGATTGAATACGGAGCATTTGGGTGGGGGAAACAGTCCAAAGACCATGAGCCGAGAATGGGGAGGGGGCAGGCAAACAGGCCAGGAGGAGGATGGCAGAACGATGTAACTGCTCAAATCCACGCTCCTCTAGAGCAGAATCCAGGATTCCCACATCTCCCAGCTGTTTAATTGCCAACAGGAGGCAAGTGTCTCAACCTTCTCCTCCGTTGAAGTCCCAATGGAAAATGTCAGCAATTATAAATTTTGTAATTTTTTTCCCCCACTATGCTTTTTAGCATTGAAAGTATGTATAAACAAATGCCAGCAACATTGTAGTTTGCTGTTGAAATGCTATTCATGCTACCTTAAATCAGCTCCTTTGAGCATACATAAGCCTAGGTGTGCTACCATGCTATTTTTTTCCACATAACCCATACAGGATGGGCTATGCTCTTAAATAGCAATAGTTGTGAAGTAAAGGAAACTACGCCCCCAATTCACCTCTTACAGAAATAGCAAAATGGGTAGCAAACAGCCATGGGACTGCAATGAGAGTAAGAAAAAAATTAAAAAAGAAAAAAGGTGATTCAATCACATAAAGGAGTTAGATACGACCCATGCTTCTGCTACAGGGTTCCTAAAAGATCCTGGAAGAACTACATACACCAAAACATGCTGCAAGTGACCACTTATTTATTGTCTTTCTTTCTGAAGACATCCAGAATAAAAATAATCTGTACAGCTGCACTGAAAGTAAAGACGAACTCCGTGCTCAGAGTGATCATGCTCGTTTGGTACCATGTACTACTTGAAATCAAGTATTACTGGGGTAGAAATACAGTTCAACTACAAGCCGTTGGAATACAAACACTAAAAACATGAATGCAGTCGCCACTATAAAGAAGAGAGTCAACACAGCTTATTTCAACAACTGAAATTTACTTAATTTTGTGCAAATTTGCCTGTGGACTCTTGCATTCATAAACTGATAAGCCACATTATTTAAAGCATTGCTAACAAGGCCTTTGGGAAACAACTATATTCATATTCCTTACAGCATCCAGCACATAAAGCAGTTTGACAGTACTGCAAAATAGACCTATTTCCAACTACAGTGCTATGTCGGAGCAGTTGGTAAGAAAAAGATATCTGCCAGGGTTTTTTTGGAGGGTTACATATGAAATTTAACACTTGAAAAAAGTCCCAAAGCTGGCAAAGCACAGGGCAGGCTACTGACATCGCACATTAAATGTAAACCACAGTGAAACAGAAATTTTCTATTATAAGATTGAAGTACAATTGAAAAAAATGACACAGAAGGTCAGCATAGTATCCAATGGGATAAAATACTGGACCTTCCTTCAGGAAGGTCCTTGGACAGGGTGAGCAGAGCGCTCAGCTTTCTGCTAGAAGTTTATTCAGACTGTGTGTTAACCATGCTCAAGCCTGGCAAGTTTTACTAGTTTGGGAAAAGTGCTTTGCAAACATAGCTGTACCTTTCCAGAGCCAGCTTTAAATGGGGAGCAGTATAGCTGTGTTACAACCCTAGCTGATAAACCTCACCAGGTCTCAGCTAACTCCACAAATAACCAGCTCAAGCCTCTTTGTACCACATCACCAGAACTGGAAGCAGCGTCAGCTTAACTACCTTAGATCTTAATAACGTTGGTTCAGTGCCAGCCCCGGTGAACCCTTAATGACTGATGAATTTTATACAGTCATAAAGAGTTATCCAAAAGTACACAACTGGTGTTTAATAGGCATGGGCATACAATGCATTTCAGTTAAGCACTCAGTGTGTTGTTTACGCTGCTTCTATGATGGCTGCGATAGGGCAGAAGATATCTCATCCAGCATAAAGCCTGCCAGTGCAAAGTTTTTGAGGAAACCTGAATCGACAGTCAGTACTAGATCCGTGTTGTGTGTCATGCAGACGTAGTATGTCTAATCTGAGATATCATGTGAAGTCTCAAAGCTGGATTCATCCTATCAAATTACAGCCTTTGCCCTTGCTTTCCTCTTCAGGATAAATCCTGTATAATAACATACAATTCATCTGACTCTCAGAGAAGAAAATTGCTTTGGATTTTGAGAAATTTTCTTGATTTCTAACCACCAGAGGAAAGAGCAAAACATTTTGCTTTGCTCTCCCTCCCTATACAGCCCACCTGCTGGTGCCTTACAGGAACGATGCCTCAGAGCACAATCAAACACACCCAGGAATAGGCAAACTATCTTTTGTTAAAACACCCAAGCCATGTCCTGGGCAACCCTCTACACCCAGCACTGTGTCCCGCAAGCAGCTCCTGCACAGACACTGACCAGGGGACCAACCTGTCCCTGGCAGCTAAACTTACACTTCCTACATCTAGAGACTCACAGACCGTCCTTTGCTACAGGTCTACGCATGTATAAAACCAGGTACATTGGCTTGGGACTTGGGTCTCTCCACCTCAGCGCCTGGCATTCAGGACCAGCTTTGGAGTGGATTCCTACAGAAAAGCAGAAGAGGAAAAAGGAACGAGAAGCTTCCCCCTCCATGCTCTCCAGCCTCCAACCATTTCCAACCTCCAAAGAGCTTTTTGGGTTAGATGTGGTTCCCATGAATTTGGTAACCTCAAACATGAGATTTCTCTTCCATGAGCTCGTCCAGACTCCCTCTGAACCCATGTAAACTTCCAGCACTCACAACATCCCGTTGGAGGGAGTTCCCACAGCTTAATTACACATTGTGTGTAAAGCCACTTCCTTCAAATTCAAGATTGTCCCTATTAGTTTCTTTTACTGCCTCCTAACTCCGAAATGGAAAGAGAGTGAACAGTTTACCTCGCTCACCCTCTTTCTGCTGCTCATGTAACAGACCTTCCAGACTGAAGCATCCTAGCATAGAGGGGTTTTTTTTGTTTTTGTTTTGTTTTAATAACTTTACACCTTCAAAAGTAGTGACTGGCTGATCTATCAACTGACTGCTCCTAGCATAAGGAGTAACAAAGTGGTTGAGGTGTCACTGTGAAGTGCTTCAGCCAGGAGGGCACTTGGAAGCCCAGCACTGTGCACCTTCCCACCCCACATCGGCCATGGCAGCCCCAAAGGCAGCGGGGCTGCTGCAATACAGGCGCCCGGCGCTGGAGCCCGGAGAGACGCCCCCGTTTTGAGAAGGGTTGCTGTTACATCCACTCACGCCGTATCAGAGAACCACACCCTGAGCTGCGTTTCCAGTGCAAACAAGCTGCAGCTTGGTAATTCCCCGGTACAAGTTTCACTCCTTGCATTAACTGAAGTGCGGACGATCTTGACTTTAAAACAGGTGATAAAAGAGAATCCCCTAACTGCTTCTTGCTCCAGCAGTTAGTTACATTTTCTGCACTAGTGATGAGGTTTTATTTGTCACTTCCTCATTTATTTGGCCTCTGCAAATTTCTTCATACTAATATTTTGTTTCTTCCAGGTGATTGGTAAGAAATACAGCCCAAGAGCTAACTCCTTCCCGTTCTCACTAGACACAGATTCACCTGAGTCTCCGCTGGCCTTTTAAAGCTGTCCTCTTTCTACTAAATTTAATATGAACCATATTGATTTTGTACTGGCTTAGTTTCTCACTGAAAATGATGTGCAATTACTGTCAAGTGCTAACCGAAGGCTAAGATGAACACCTGTACTTAAGAACCAAACTGAAACAATTAACACTAATTGTTCCTATTTCCCTCAGTCCAGGTTGAGTGACATTGCCTTAATTCTTTCCTGAACGCTTTGTTACTTATTCCATTATTGTACCTGGGATTGATGTCTTAGTCTGATGGGATTATAATCATTAAGGTTGTCCTACTTCTCTTTATTATTACTGCATATTAGCATTCTTTCAAACTCCTTAAACTGCTGCAGTATGTAAAGAACTTTCTGGAAAAAAAATATTATATAAAACCGCTCCATTCTCAGGCCAGAGATCTTCAGAGCTGAGACATATATCAAAACAGAGGTGTCATTTACCAAGTCTGGTCAGATTAGGCGTGCAATACCATTCAACTTTTTTTTTTTTTAAATTTAAAAAGATAATCAAAATACCTGATTACAGGGAAGTTCCCTGTGTACGGATAAATAACTGGCGAAAGATAGGAAACCAGACAGAAAGAAATGCTCAGCTCTCACAGAAGACCACGAGTGGAACCTGCACAGCTCGACATTCCTAAATGACCTGAAAAAGCAAGGAAAAATAGCAGTACAACAAAATTTACTGATGATGCCAAGATGTTCAGGTAATAAAGGTATATTATAAATACTGTGATGAATATCAGAACCTTAACAGACTCTGTGCCTAAGCAATAAAATTTGAAATAGATAAACGTGAAGTGATACACAAGGTAAAAACCAGATCCAACTTCCTATATGAAATGACAGACTGGGAGCTGATCACTGCTACTCAAGGGCAATATTTTAGGGTTATATAGTTAATTCCTTTAAGATACAAGCTCAACACTCTGAAAACCTAAAAAAAAAAATTTAAAATTCCAGTATTAAAAAGTAGGAAAAAATGAACAAAACAGAAATCATTAAGCTGATGTAGGAATCCACAAGCACGCCTGCATCTTTTGACCCTGTGATCCTCCCCTTGTCAAAAGGCTATAAAGGAACTGGAAATGACTCAGAGCAGGGCAACACGGATGATTAAACTACAGAACAGCGTCCACACGAAGAACAATTATGGCAGAACTGGAAAAAGGACAATCTGGAAGAGGCGCAACCACGAAAGAAAACGACTACTGACACTTCTCTAAGATCGTAAGCAGCGGTGAGAAAAGCTGGGGCCTGACGTTCAGTCTTTACAACAAGGACGAGGGGCCGCGGGATGAGCCAGGTTCAAAGCAAAGGCAGGCAGGCCTCCCGCAGGGCACACAGCAAGGCTTCGTTGTTTCTACCACATTTCAACTTTTTAGGCGCGTAATTTCTTAGTCATAGGTTTCTCTTTGAGCTCCCTTTTTCTCCCAGTTACTTTTCATGCTTTTGAGCTTCTGTTCTGTAGTTTCTACTTTCAGTTTCGACTTTTCTCCCATTTCATCTGTAGGGCTTTCTTGCATTGTTTTTTAAGTGCAAATAGAACAGATGCCTTCACTTCCTTTCCAAGTCACGCTATTTAGTTAGCTTTCAGCACTTGATTGGGGAAAAATATTTCAAAAGGACGTTCCTGAAACATCTTTTTTAAGCCTGTTTAAGGCATATTGTTAGAAACTAAAACAGCAATATGTGCAAGCAAAACTCTGTCTTAACATGGTCACCATGCATCCTGTTTTGCAAACACCAAACTTAGCAAGGTCCTCCCGGTCTACCGCAAGTTTTCTTTGTTCTCAACTATCTGCAAAGTTCACCCCTATGCTGTTCACCTCCCTAGTTCTATATAATTAGTAAATTAACACCATTTCAGAACCCAGGAAAGACGACGAATTCCAGCGTTTCTCCCCTGCCTCACTCTACCATGACAAGTCCCTCTCCAAGGCTGAAGGCAAAGCTGGGACTACGGGGGCAGAAAGCAGTATTTTGTCCTCAGGACCTGTGGCTGCCATTGCTGTCCTTCCACCCTCACTTAACATTCTTGTTACTTTGCCCCTGCTGACTAGATCCTTGTTATCTGTAGGTACGATGACTTATGAGAGCGCTTCTCTTATGCAATACTGAGTCCCAAGATTACTTTGCACAAAATGAGATCAGGGCTTAATATTGAGGTAATTACAGTAGATCTGTGGATTTCTACTCGTGTGCGATCTGCAAAACGCTTTGCATCTGTGACATTTTTTTTCTTGGTATCCTCTCTGCCCAGACACCTCCAGCACGTCAAGGAGGACACGGGGTGCCCACACGCTGAACAAGGCAGGTTCTGCTTGGGCGCGATCACCGTCTTTAGGCACCTACCGCCGCCCCGTAGCTGGCAGCAGAAGCACATACAGACAAGAGAAACTTGTCACCAACTCTTCCAGACAACCATCTTTTTGTACCCATAGCTGACACTCTCACCTGTGTTCCTCCTCTTCTCCCACCACAAGGCATCTGTTGAGATTGCACTGGTTCCGATCAAACTCCCGTCAAGTCCAGCAACTGCCTGACACACGCAGGTATCTCAGATGACTAAGACAGAGTAAAAGAAGGAGCAAACGCATCGATACCTCTGCAAGTGTATTTTCTCAGTTTCCAGCTTGGGGGTATTCTTAAGTTTTTTTAATCTTTGTGCTCAATGGCCCATTTGACAGCATTTTCTTCTGTGATTTCATCTGTTTGATTCTGAAGCCACGTAAATCGTTGTCATTCAAAGCACTTTGTGGCGCTGCATTCTGCAGTCTCAGTACAGACTGCGGGAGAGGCACCATCAGTTTTGATCTAAACCAGACTCTGCTCAGTCATGTCTTTGCCAAGCTGAAGGACTCAAATCTTTTTAAGCATCCTTTGTATGGAATCCATTCCTTATCCCTGATCATTCTCCCCAGCCTTTTCTTTGCTTTTCCAGTTGCACTGTACCTCAAAGTCCATCTTCCTTCATGCAAAACCACAGTAATCAGTGTGCTAAGAACTGAGAGCCATGATGCTACCCTTTGTTTTCTTCTTTATTCCTTTTATCAAAGGAATCCTCATACGATCACTGTTGAACATTAAACTCGCGCTGTCACAGAATTATGACAAGCTCTTCCTCTTACGTGGCAATAATTAACTTTCACTCCATTGGTGCATAAACAAAGATTTATTTCCCCCTCCCCAATTTTGTATTTATCTGGAAAAAATTTAATTTGACATTTTACTGCCTATAATTCGGTGTCAGAAGGCCAAGCTGCAATTCTTCCTAGTCAGCTCTTGTCTTTTCTTCCCTTATTACTCAACATCTTTCTCACCAGATCATTTATGAGCATGCTGAACAGTATAGGTGCAACACAGATCCCTATTCTTCTTTCATCCCAAACTTCCCTTCTCTGTGCTTGTCAAGTCATTCAAAAACTCCAGTAGATTTAAGGAGCACCATTTCCTTTGCAAAAGCCATGTTGACTTTCTCCCACCGTAAGTTGTTAGTCGATCTGTTCACTTTTTTTTTTTTTAATTCATTTTTAAAAAAGGCATTGAACTCTGATATCCTGCTGAACTATCTTTAAGAACTGCTATCTTGTGAGAGCCATCTTCTACTTCTTTGGCTCCAAGGTATTAAGTGAGAAGTTACATAGCATAATTAATAATTCGGTCATTTCATCGCTGAGTTTCCTTTGGAACCCTTGGGCAAGCACCATCTGGTCTTGGCATTTTGTAACTATATTTATAATTTTGCTCTAAAATCTTATTTGCTGACACTTCAACCAGAGACAGATCTTCCAATGAGTCCTTTTCCCCGTAAAGAGAATTTCTGGCATAGGAACCTCTTTGGTCTCCTCCACAGTAAACAGGAACGCACATAAGTCATTTAACTTTCTACTGATGGCTTCATCATCAAATATTTCTCTCACTTCTTCATCATCTATTGGCCCTCCAGACTCCAGCAACTTTCTTGCTTCTGATGTACTTGGAAAAGAAATTTTTTGTTTGCTATTAGTATGGTGTTGCTCAGAGTCTTTCTGGCTGGTCCTTACAGTTTTCATTTGACTTGCCAGAGTTCATGTTCTTATTTACTTTTCTGGTCAACTTCATGACTTGAACTTTCTGAAGGCCATATTCTTATTTCTAATACTTTCTTTATCCCAAACTGCATGCTCATTCTCATCTGTCAACATTCCACAGTATAATTTAAAATCTTCCCAACAACATTTTCAATTTCAAGCGCAGAAGCCTAGTTCGGCTGTGGTTTACGTGGAACCCAGCCTTTCCAAACAGCTTTTGGACTGAGGTTCAAAAAATGAGCCAATTTGCTTTGTCAGTACCAAGTCCAGATCCTTCTCATCTCACACCATTTCAACAGAGCAGAGAGAAGGTGAAGAACAAAGAGCCTCCAGGTGTAAAATAGAAGAAAAATGAAACATTAGCAAAGAATGTAAACAGAGACAACTGGTACTTGGAGAGCTGCTAGTTCTTTCAAACCACTGACACAAGCAAAGACAACCTTCCTTAAAACTGTGAAGATGAGGAGGAGGAATCACTTCGTACACATCCACACTAGAGATCTGCTCCAAATGTGACAGGTCAATCAGTCAGTACAGGGTCAGGTGAGACAGAACCATTTATTGTTGCAAAGCACTGCTAATTAACCAAGTGAAGAGATTGAATTCAGCCCTGTTTCTGATTAAAAACAACAATTAAAAAAAAAGCAAACAAAAACCCCACAACTGTCAGAGCTTGAGGAAAGAAAGACCTCATATTCGTGGTGGGCGTACTGCCCAATTTTACTCGGTGTGACTCTCCATCTGTTCCTTCTACTAGGGACCTTGGTCGTGAAGGCTGGTCAGAGAAAGACAGTGAACCTTGTTCTGATTAGTTTAATTAGATGATTCACTTAGGAAGGACTGGCTGATAGTTGTGTGTATGCAACACACAATCAGTGGATGGCAAATATCTCAATTAAAAGGTGGTCTGTGGATATCTTGGTTCTTTTACTGTCTCAAATGCCTTTCTCAAGTGAAAACACGGTGATAGGAAAACGACAGAAGAGGGGATGGACAGATCAGAGCCCCTCCACCAGCTCCAATTATGCTTTTGGTAGCTTTTATTCACAGTTCAGAATGAAGTGAGAACAGAGATCACACCAAGGCCAGAAGGGACTGGGACACCTAACAGTGGTGTAAAAGGGCTTAAAGCCAGTGTATCGGAGACAGTCTTTTGGGATATTTGTGCTTATTTTTGAGGTGATCCCAAAAGTAATAAGCAACTACTTCTTTCTACTTAGCTACCTAGCTATGTATACAGTGTCCAGTGTTGCAGGAGAAGAATCACACCAATAGGCAAGGAGCAGAGGATTTTGGTTGTGCATTCAGGTGCGTGCGTTCGCGTGGCTGTATCCCTGGGAATGAAGGTAAGCTGCCATTAGGTGCATTTATTCTGCACAGCACTGTTCTGTATTACCGGGTTTCACCCTTATTACTTGTTTACTAGGACAGACTCATCACGGATCAATTTAAGATTTAAAGAGCATGCCGGTTAGCCTTTATCAACATGCTAACTTCCTCAAACTCACTGATTAAACTTTTCCTCCACATTAGCTAAAGTGCATTTGAAGACAAGTCGTACGACAACAGAGCAGTACAGGAGAGTTTGAATGGATGTAGAATAACACATGAGCCAAATTACAGTTTAGTATAAAAAGTAAAAGATAGTGTCTGAGTGGAGACTTGGAAAGAACCTAATGATATCACAGCAGCAGGGAATAAAATGTTACAGAGAGACTGAATGAGAAGATACAACAGGCTAGTGGGAAGGTAGTAGTCAAGGTCAGAAATTTCTAGGGCTGAGTGGACCACAGAATCAGTTTAAAGATGAGTCAAGAGGGTTTGGGGCAATGTAAATACGTTGAGAGAAAAAGATGAAGTGTAAGAAGTAGGGAAAAGCAAGAGTTACCATTGAAAAAATCAGGAAAGACGATGATATTTCTAAGCCCCTCCAAACTATCAAATTGTTTTTATTTGGAATTTGCTTATCTGAAGAGCCATCGTTAGTCCTACATCCTGGTGGCAGTTAAGATCATTTAGGATGTTTTTACTGTCAATTCCTGGCTCAGAGAACTCCCCGCCTCTGGCGCTCAATTGCTGTGGCACTCGGCCAGAGCGTGAGTTTGGTGAACTAGGAGGGATAACAGAAGAGTTGCTTGGCTTAGCTCTCTGACTGAATTTATTTCGCCCCTTGTGTGAAGGTGCATTTATGTCTTGAGAAATTGTTTATAAAAAAAACCCAAAACACGTATTCTAGCGTTAAATGATACAAATCGCCCATTAAAACTGATTTATGTCAAGCGTTTATGCTGAATATGCTGTTAAGCATTCCAGTGAACTAATTAAAATGAAATAAGGCTAATGGCAATTTTTCTTTTTTTAAACGTGCAACCTTGGTCCAAATCAGAGCCAGAATTAGCCTGCATATTTGAAACAGAAATGCTAGTGCTGTGTGGCTGGAGACCTGGGTAAGGCCAGAACAGGACAGCAGTAGGGCATACAGATGCGTGAGAAGAGCCTTCAACAGAAAGTAAATATTTTCAGAAACAATCTTTTCAGGGAGGGAGAGACTTCATATTTCGCTACTGAAAAAAAAAGAAAAAAAATCCCAAAGTGAAGCCATTGGAGAATCTAATACTTTGAGTCACAAACATTTAGGACAAGTAAAACTAATGAGATTTATAACCCTCTTTTTATCTCAGAAAAGTTTGCTTTTAGAAGAAGTGCACTGTGTTAAAACCACGCAGACAGCAGAACTGTTACCTGGTCTAAGCTCTGGGGGGAAAAAAAAGCACCAACAAACCTAACATTCCCTCGGTAGGTCTTAGGATTTAGTTTTCTCCAAATCCCGCATCACATACAGAACGAGCGGGTGGGAACCACTGCTCATGAAGGGTTCCCTGCAACAAACAGGTGAACTGTACCAGGAGAGAAACAAAAGCTGGATGTGAGGCAGCAACTAAAAACAAACAAACCCCCTTTCCAGACACCTCGCAGAGACAGACTTAAAGGGGTATCAAAGTAGTTAAGGCATCATTTGACTGGGGACAATACTTTGTCCTGAGTCTCTGTAACAACTTTAACTCTGTCAACCTCTGTAATAAGTTTTTGGTTTTTTTTTTTTTGAGACCCAAACACAACTGAAGCAGTCTCGAGGCTCCTCTCGCCCCTGAAGGAACAGGTTTCCTGGCAAAGGCGGCTTAGGTAGCGTATAATTTTGAGCTGGCTAATTTTCAGTCTAAGGTAAGGCTGTTGGGCCACACCAAGCCGATCGCGCTAACAGTGCGTTTTAAACCAAACCCGAGCTCTTCGCTACACGCTGCTCCGCGTGTCCGCGGGGCTGCACCGGCTTCGGCGAAAAAACAAAATTAAAAGTTTGTAGTTACACTCCGAAAGGCGATTTCTTCCCTAGCTACAAGTTAAACGCTAACAAAAGCCGGGAAGTATTTCCGCAGGCGCTAACGCCCCCGGCCAGGCCCCGCGCAGCCGGCGCGACGCGCGGGGCTCGTGGGCGACCCACGCGTGCAGGCGCGGCGCGGCCCGCGGACCCGGCTCACCCCCGCCGCCCGACTCCGCGCTCCGGCGCGGCGGCGCCTCCCGCGCGCCCGGGTGACGTCACCACAACAAGCTGCCAGTCAGCCGGGTCACCCCCACCGCCCGGTGCCCACTCGTGTCACACCCCACGGCGGGGCGGGGGGGGGGGCCGAGCGCCGCCTCCGCGCCGCCCGCGGCGGAGCTGGCGGGAGCGGAGTCCCCGCCGCGGCCCAGGCGCCGAGGGCCGGGCGAGGCGCGGGCGGCTCCAGCGGGGGAGCCCCGGGGCCGCGCCCCAGCCCGCCCTCCCCCCCCACACCCGGCTCCCGCCGCCCGGAAAAGGCCCCGTTACCGGCCCCGGAAACTTGGGGGCTCTCGGAGGGGCGGCCGGGCGCCGCGCACGCCCTCCCCTTTTGTGCGCGCGATGCCGCCCGGACGCGGCGGCGAGAGGCTCGGCCGGTCCCGTCCGCCCCCGCCCGCAGGCCGCGGCGCGGGCTCCCGGCGGGGGCGGGCAGGCCCCACCCGGCGGCGGCGGCGGCAGCAGCGACGGCGGCGCCGCGAAACGGGGGGGGGAAAGCCGGCGAGCCGCCCTCCCCCGGGCGGCGGCGAGCCCCCCCCAGTACCTGCGGCCTGCGCTGGGTCTCGCTCCCGCCGCTTCCTGCTCCACAGGCCCGAGCTCGAGCAGCGGCGAACGGAAACGGGCGGGGCGGGGGCGTGCGCGCTCACCGGCCCGGCGCGACGCGGCGCGGCGCTGCGCTCCCTCAGCCCGGCCCCGCCCGGCCCCGCCTGCCTCCGGCCCGCGCGCGCGCGCCCGCGAGCGCGCCCCCGCCCGCCCTACGGCCAATCGGCGCGGCCGGGCGCGGGGGCTGCCGGGAAGGGGCGCTATAAAAACCCGGGTGCTATTTACGCCGCGCGGGTTGGGCGGTTGCGCCTGCGCGGTGGGGGTTGCTGCAGGCCTGCGGGCCCGGGGCCTCCGCGGCCGAGGGTGGTCTCGGCGCCCGCCCTGAGGCCTTCCCCGGTGGAGGGGGCACGGGGGAAGGTGTGTGGTGTGCGCGCGCCTCCCCTTGTCTTCGAGCTGCGGGCTCACCTCGGCCCGGGCGGTGCGTCCCCTGCGGGGGGGCCACCGGTGTGGGAAACCTCGCTGCTGGGCACGGCTCCCTAGCCGGCCCCAGGGCACCTGGGTCTCGCCAGGCCGGGGGGAAGGGGGCTGTGATGGGGAGTTGTTGTTTGCCTACAGGCCTTTCAGTTGGGCCTGGTTGGGCTGGGAGTTGGTTCCCTGTTTCTTCCAGTCGAGCAGGTAATGTCTGCTGTTAACAAAAACTGAGGAGAGCTGTTGGAGCTGGAGGAAGCTGAGGAGCTGGCAGGCAGCGCAGGAGAGGGCTAGAAGGGTCAGACTCTGCGCCACGTCTCACTGACAGGATCTTCTGAGCACGTCTCTGGCATGCCTGATGGCAAGGATTGCCCTCATCTTGGGATGCAGAGCCCCCGTGGTTGATGCAGTGCTTTCTTTGTGTCCTGGACGCAGGGTACTGCTTCATCTGTTGCCTTGTTTCCCTCCTTGCCCACCTGAGAAGGTTCAACAGGTAGAGCTGGCCTTAGGGGGACTCGGGTGTTGCTTCGCTGAAAAAAGAGAATTTGTGTGTACGGAGGGGGTCGATCACAGTCGGCCTCTGCTCATCTCTCAAGGTTCCCTTGTGCAACAGGCACAGTAGCCTTTAGCTGGCATTTGGGGATAGCCTTTTTAATCCGGGGTCCTGTAAGGGAAACTGGGTGCTGTGCCAATCCTGGTATGTTATCCTTTTAAGAGGTGCCTCTTCCCATCCCCATTCCCTCCTCATTTGACAGCATTTGCATTGCCAGCTAAGTTTAGACTGACCTTTTTGCGGACTATTCTCTGGTGTCCGTAGAGGAAGGAGCTGCTTAACCGCTGTCAGTAAGCATGTGTCTGGGACGAGCTCGCCCTGTGAAGCATTTCAAGGAAGCTGACTTTTTTTAATCAAGCAAATATTTGATACAAGCTGATAAATGGTTTTAGTGCGTACAGCTTGGTACTGATTCTTGACGGACAGTCGACAGCGTGCACGGTCATGAGGCCCTGTGATAGTTTGTCCTGTGGGGTGACGGGTGCGCCTCCGTCTCTGACGTTACAGGAACATTGAGACGGAAGTTCATTTGTCTGAAGTCAGTAGTGAAATTACCTGTGTGATTTGGACCCCAGCTTGGTGGGGCTCTGACCACAAACCAGTTATTCCTAGGTTGTGGGTTCTTTTCATAATCTTTTTTTTTTATTCTTACTGTCTGATAGAGATCCTTGTGGCTTACTACTTCTTTCATAGTCCATTGGGAAGTTTGGCCTTTGTTTACAAAACACTGTCGGGTGTTTTGACCACAGTGTGTGTGTGCTCCTTTTCCTGGAGCAGTATCTCCTTGCCCAAGGCAGAGAGCTCTTTGGATTTGGATGGGTCTGTGGCCCCGGGTCCTGTTCTTTCAGGTGAGCACTGTTCAAGTGGGCATCATGTTAAAGTGCTTCAGGAGCTGCTTTTTTCCTGAGTAAATAGATTGCTTTTAATGGATCGAGAGCTTTGATTTTAATGAATATGGTAGCCAACAAGCTCTACTATCAGCTATGACGATCCTCAGTCTAACTCTCTCTGTAAACCAGACCTTTTGAAGGTGTCCGTAGCGATAACTTGCCATGTTCTCTTATCTTTGTGTGTGTCGTGGTTTGAAACAAAGTCTTCATCCTGACTTTCACGTTATGGCCAGGACCCCACTAGGTGTCAGCTTCAAGGATAAGAAGGTAGTAGAGAAGTGCAGCTCTTCTCTGATGACATGTGGAGACTTCTTTTATGAGTTAAAGCAATGTATTCTGAAACAATTAGTTTGGTCATAAACATAAGGGTTTTTTTTTTTCTTTCCCCAATTTATTTTTTGCCAAGATAAGAGTCCGTACAGGGAAAAAAGGTTTATTAACTGATAGCCAGGAACAGCTGAAACATCCCAGAATATCTTTTGCAGGTACTTTTATTGCAGAGATACCTTTTGCAATCAATTCCACTTAAGTCAGGCAGTCTCTCAAGTGTGTTTACAGCTTTCAGAAAAAAACAACAACAAAAACTGAGAGGAAATAATAGGAAGAAGTAGCTGATAAGATTTTTTTTTTTCTTTAGGGAATGTAACATGGGTTATATTTTTAGTCAAGCTATAGATTTGATTGAAGAGTAAACATGGTTTCTGTGCCAGGAAACTGAGAGCTTACTTCTAACACCACAGGATGACATTATTTAGCAAAAGTCCTTCCATAACTTAGCCAGCTCAAATGTTTTCTGTTCGTTAATTGTATCATAATTTGCTTTTATAAGTTTTTTCTAGATACCATTCCCAGTTTCTAGACATGCTTACCAACATAATATGATGATATGTCAATGTTGTCTTTGCTTTAGAACTACAAGCTGAGCAGTGTGAAGCATCTGTCTACCCCAGTAAAAATGTATTTGTATGGTGGTGATCTGTGTGTGGTTTTAAAGAAACAAAAATCCCCAACAACTTACCTTTCCAAGCTGATTTGGGTATCCAGCTCCTCTTAAAGTCAAGAACTTTCATCTGAACTCAGGCTGCTCAGATTCATAAAGGATGAAAATTAGCAGGTCAAGCCACTCCAAACATGTCAAGTGTCTTCCCAGGTTCCTCATATGTGGCCTAATTAAGCAAATGGGAACTCTCCCAATGGTGCCAGTATAAAAAAATGTAAAAGCAGCAGAGTCCAAACCAAAAGGAGATCTATTTCTTCCATTTAGGACATCATTCTTCCTCTCTCCCTAGCCTACACAGCATTTAGGCCAAGCACAGGCCTTGATGACGTTAGGTTTTGACCTGCCTCGCAGATAAAGAAGCCTGAAGGGCAAGTGGCCTGTCTGAAGTCCTAAAGGAAGAGGCCACCTCGAAAGCCAGTCCTTTAGCATCCTCCTTCCCTGTTGCTGTAGCAATTAACTCACTTGTGTCTCTCCACAAGCGTCAGCTTGCAGGTGGATGTGTGAGCGCTGTGTTGATCAGTGTTGCTGTCACGATAGTCCTAACGAGGGGGAGAACTCCAGTGCTCTGGGCAGGGGACTTTCACAGAACAGGGAGCTGCCCTTCCTCAGGGAGGGGGAAATCCAAAGCCTCTGATTTGCAGAGGGGGAGCAGAAGTTCCAAAAAGTTGCTGGCCTCTAATCAAACACAGAGCTCAGCCGTGGTTGGAGAAATGAAGCGTATGAGCCCCAGCTCAATGCAGTTGAAGTGTATGACACTGGCACAGGTTTGCTTGCGGCATAGGCACCTCCTAGACGGCATTGGTCAGGCTTCCCTGGCCCGAGGAGCAGCGAGCTCTGTTGCAGGACTGCTGGAGACAAAAGCAGCTCTGTATTCCCGCCGAGAGAAACCCTGGTGCAGAAACCATCGAGGTTCGGAGGAATATAGGCCTTCCAAGGACAGCTTGGGTCTCGAAGCTTATCCCCTGCCTCCCCAGATGCAGCAAGCACTCTTTAAAATCCTACAGCGAAGCGACCAGAAGTCTTTGTGTTCTGTATTCCCAAGTCTGTCCAAGTGCGGGATCCTCCTGGTCTCCTCATGTGAAGGTGATTCATTACCTGAACCCAAAGTTTATCTCACATCTCTACCTGGGAATGCGTATCCAGAAGTCTGTACCTCTTAGAGACCCTGGCTGGCTCCTGGGCATGACGGCTCCAGACAGCAGTGACTTTCACAAGCTCATCCCTTAATCCCAGTGTGACCCACCTTCCTCTCTCCCACAAACAGGGCACAAGCAGCTCCTCATGCAGTTCTGAAAACCTTTCCTATATTTCACTGTCATTTTCTTTTTGTTGCAAGTCATTTATTTTTCTGCATAATTCTTTTAACTTGTGTCTCAGTTGAAAACTGCTTTGAATTTCAATTCACAATTATTTAGCTGCTTTCACTCCAACATAGTACCTTTGCTTTAAGCTTGTACATGGCATTCTGCTGGCTTTAAGTGCACAGTAGCTGCTATGGCAAGAAAATGTAACCTAAGTGAGTAAGTTTACCTTGTGGTATGTGTGGAGAGACTTAATTGAATTAAAAACCCTATCAGAAAAATCTACAGTTTGACTAGCAGGCAGCAAGCAAGACCAGTGGAGTTCAGTTCATGCTCAAAGACCAAATTTATCCAGAACTTTGAGTTTTTAAATGGAGCAGAGCAGACGAAATTCAGAGATGTTTAGTAGGATCCAGCAATCGCTCTACTATACAGAAATTTTAATGCTTTGTAAAAGATTATAATATAGAATAGAAAAGGAATAGATTTCATTTGTACAGTAAGACATTTAATATTAACTCTTTTTGTGCAGTTTAAGATAATCTGATTGTTTTCTTCCTGTTTTCTGAATTTAGAGATATTTGGAAGAGCTCTAGTGAATTATACTGTGAGAAAGTGAAATAAAACCAGTTTCCCTTCTTCGTTTTAGAGGGTAAACTGAACAGAATGTATTGATGCAACTTGATCCTGAAATAATTAAATTTCCCCACCATTTTACTGGTATTTCAAAATCTGTTTTTCTGTTAAGTGCCCTCCCCACCTGCCAGTTCTGGTTTTGTTTCAAGAACCAGCAAAAAAGCCCTTAGACTTAAACTCTGCATGAGGCACAAACGAACAGCACACGTAACACTTTGCTTATATCCCAGGCTGGCTTGTCAGCAGAGGGAACACATCAGGGATAACGTCCTACTGGGACTAATTTTCATATGTAATTTCAGCCTGCCATTAAATGCTCAGTAAATCTACTATTTTTCTTACACGCAGGAGGGAGGGACTAACGGATACCCCCTCAGCGTGAAACATGCTGTAGCTGAGCAGCAAGGACAGACCTGCCAGTGACTTAGAAGAACCTCCAGTCTTGCCTGAGCAGGACAGTGCCTCTGCTCTGCTCCCTTCCTGCCGTCTGCTGCTACACTCTGGAGAAGCCGAATCACAGAAGGGCCAGAGCGGGACACCTGGCATGTGCTTATACTGCTGGAAGGGGAAGGAAGTCCTGGCCATGCCCTGCTGCTGGCTGTAAGGTTCACCCACATCAGCTGCACTCTGCATTTGGCTCCAGGAAACCGTCCTGGGGACTGCCCCTACCTACATTCAAAAAATAAGAGAAAATGCATAATATCCTCTGTTATTCAAGTCCCGTGCTCCAAGTGACACTTGGAGGACAGATTTTTAGACTGCTTTTAGTGCTTTCTGACAGAGGAGGGAGCTGTCAGCTCACCATTGAACTGCTCAGCAAGCAGCGATGCCCCCCTGGGAGCTGGTTAAGCCGTCTGGGTGGCCCACCGAAGGAAGAGATTAAGCCTGACTTGCAGGAGGTGGACGCTAACCTGAAAGTGCTTAAATCTTTTGCTTTAAGTGCATGTGTGGGGTGTTTTGTGTCCCTGTACAATGAAAACCACAATAACTAGCCTGCAGGGACAGTGGGAGCAGCAGGCCTGAGAAGCTGTTCAGAGGTGGAACATCTGCCAATGGGGTCTTGCACATTTTGTTGCTGTAGCAATGCCCCTCTCCGTTGCACCAAGAGCCCCTGGAAAACTGCAGCCTGTGCAACACCTTCCTGCTAATGGCTAGAGACAGAGCACCCTCCTCTGCAATGCAAGCAGCCCTTTTATCTGGGATACCTGCCAGGCAGCAGAAACAGGCAAGGAAAAAGCTAGGTTAAACTGGTCTGAGGTTGACTCAAGCCAACATGGACTGGTCTGAAGTGGAATAACAACCTGATTCCATCTGCCGTTTCTCCTGGTACAACGCGTCAGTAGCCTTCCTGCCTCAGCCAGTAGCAGTGTGACAAAGTATGGCTTAATTACAACCCTGAAATAAAAAGAATTTCTTCATCAGATGTTGCTTTACGGCTGCATCAGTCGTCTTCTGTGCAGCTGCTCATGGCAGAGCTCCAAGTGGACTGAATCGTGCTGGTTTGGCAGGTATGTGGGGTGGTGGTGGTTTGAGTGAGCAGCTGGGCAGAATGGGGCTCTGAGTCAGAAACTCCTGGTGACGTTGCTAAATTCAGTTTGCCACAAAGGTCTTTTTCTACTTCGCACTGGAGCTGTCTCTATGCAGTCTTTCTGCCTTCAGAAGTATGGCTCAGACCCAATTCTTGCGAGTCATATGCATTCATTCATTAGCCGTTGGAAAAAGGCAAGTAAGAAAAAGTGGTGGCCGTCTTACATGTTTGTGGAGTGGTTTCCACCACACTTGTCTTCTGACAGCAGTTAGGTGACAAAGATTGAAAGTCAAGGCAGGATATTGTGCTTTATTTCTCCAGCCATGGAGATAATCCTTATGTCAGATGACTTCATTTTGAGTTGTAGTGAGACCCTGAACTGATGATTTAGGAGCACGCACTGTCTTTGTTGTGGTTCTGATCTTGGTGTGTTGCTTTGTGCCCAAGAAAGATGGATTGTTACTTGCCTAAGGCTAAATGAGGAGGTAATACTAAATGCTATATGAAACGGAATCTCTTTTCAGCCCCAGTCAGTCCTCCAAATCCTGTTCATCTTTCCCCAAGGTACTGGTGCTAGAAATCAGCAGCTTTCTTCCACCTCAGTCGATGCACCGGCATCAGCTTAGTGCTAATGGTTCTGAGCTGGTCTGAATTAATGGTAAATCTTCTGTGTCTTGTACAGCGGTGACTGACTCACATCAGCTCACTTGATCACTTATTGCAGGAAATAACACTCAAATTTGCCAGAGAACTGTCCCGGACTCACTGAAATATTTGTGAATTCAAAGCTTTTGCAACTCAGAATGGCAATTTCTGGAAGTTTTCCTCTAAAATTGTTCATATTGAAATGTGGGGATTGTACAAAGAGCCTTGCTAGACTCTTCAATTTGAGAAGAGCTTAAAATTGGTCACTCGGACCAACAGGAGCCTTTGTTCCAGGCAATTCAGCTCAGACTAACGTAGAGTTGCACAAAAACCTCCCTAAGAAAAATCAAGGCATAAACTGGGGACTCAATCTCTCCATTTCATGCTGAGTTTTTTTTGAAGAATATTTTAGCTTCACTAACTCAGGAAAGGGCTGTATCCATCTGGAAAAAATGTCTTTTCCCAGTGACGGACTTAATGCAATCCTTTCATGTTCTTTTTTTTTTTTTTTTTTTTCACAAGAAGCTAAAGGTGCAGGAGCAAATACTGCAGAGGCATAAGACTTCCCCTCTCGTACGGGAGGAGCAAAGGTTTCATAGTTAAATGGGAAAAAGGCTTGCTTTTAGGCTTCTGAGTTTTGGCCCAAGTCCCTGTGGGATGTGTGTCACTGGCCCTGCCCAGCCTCTGTACACTGTTGCATTTCTTCACAAAAATAGGACCTTTGCTGGTACCGGAGTAAACAGAGAAAAATGTACGGGATGTGCTCGGGGCAAGGGGGAGCAAACTGGGTGTCACATGTGTGGTGAATGGCCCTGAGTTAACTGCTACCACTGTGTACCTCTACAATTTCAATATGCTTAGTAAGGCCATATCCCAGGGCTGAAGACGCTCCTGCCCTCTCAGAACTTCAGAGGGGCTCTGTAAGGCTAGCTCAGCTGTGGCTAGACTGACCCCTAAATGGCCGCAAGGACCAGTTGAATCTCGGAACCGCCTCATAAACTTCTAAAATCTTGGGAAATTGATTTACCTGCAAAAGCCAAGACAAAATATGCAACATTGAGCCAAAATAACATTTTATTATTAAGAGATTCACATCAACTCAATTTCTGACTTCACAGATGAGAGCAGCAGTTTCTGAAAAATAGCCTGGTCAGAAAAGCTGCCAACTTTCAGCAGAAAATGAGCTTTTACATGCTTTCAGCTCAATTGGTCCCTTATGCTTGGGCTTTTTTGCACTCAAGTGTCACAAAATACTTGTGACAACGCAAGAAACATTTGTCCACCATTGCTTCTCTCTCTTTCCTCTGGGCTGCATCTCAGTCCTTACCCTTTTCTGGCTTTGTCTATTGAGACTGCAACAAAACCCAGCAATTCTGAGCTGTGATCTGCACCTCAGGTAGATTTTTTCCAGTAGTCACCAAAATAGATGGAATTCTCTCCATTTTCCTTAGATATCTATGCCTGAGTTAGTTGTCTAGATTCCTAGTGTAGAAAGGCAGAGATGAAACTGAGGCATGGTTTACCTTAGCCTAAAATAGGAATAGGTGCCTACAGAGAATTTTGGCCTGGAGGAGCCTTTGTGACTGAACTGGAACCAATGCAGCACCATAACCTACATGCATGGTCTACCTAAAACTCATTGAGTTGATGCCAGTCACAGCTTGTGCAGCTAGATGGGAAGACAAGATTGAGTCTCGCTGTTGTTACTGGTCTCATCCCTGAAGAGCGCAGGTATCTTCTATGGAGGTCTCCAGTTCAGAATTACTGGTTGAGGTGGGAAGGGACCTCTGGAGGTCATCTTGTCCAACCCCCTTGCTCCAGCAGGGTCACCCAGAGCTGATTTTCCAGGACTGTGTCCAGATGGCTTTTGAATATCTCCAAGGATGAAGATTCCACAACCTCCCTGGGCAACCTGTGCCAGAGCTTGGTCACCCTCACAAAGTAAAAAAGTGTTTCTTGACGTTCAGAGGGAACCTCCTGTGTTTCAGTTTGTGCCCGTTGCCCCTTGCTCTGTCACTGGGCAGCACTGAAAAGAACCTGGCTCCATCCTCTTTGCACCCTCCTTCATGTGTTTATATAATTGGTAAGATCTCCCTGAGCCTTCTCCAGTCTGAACAGTCCCAGCTCTCTCAGCCACTCCTCATAGGAGAGATGCTCCAGTCCCTTAATGGCCTTCGTGGCCCTTCACTGGACTCTCTCCAGTATGTCCATGTCTCTCTTGTACTGGGGAGCCCAGAACTGGACCCAGCACTCCAGGTGTGGCCTCACCAGTGCCGATTCAAGGGGAAGGATCACCTCTCTTGACTCACTGGCAATGCATTGCCTAAAGCGGAGTTGGGACCAGCTGCGTCTGGAGGGGCTCAGACTCCCCATCAAATGCCTGTTGCTTAAGAATGACCCAGAGAAATTGTGTGCGTGTGCTTTTACCGATGGAAATGAAGGCACTGAGATTGAGCCTGACCAAGCCAAGGAGGAAAGGAAGCTGTATGCAGAGGAGGGCAATGCAATTTCTAGTGGTCATTGCTGTTCTGGTTCAGTGCAAGGGTTTCTCATGTTATCCTCTCTTCCACAGCAGCAATAAAAAATGCAATAAAAAGACAAGAACACTGCTTTGTTGTGACACTCTCTTCTGTCTCCTCCCCCATGCTGGTGGTAGGACTCCGCATTCAAAATTCAGATGTGGCTCACATTTGGCGCTATAGCTGAATAAACTATAGGATTAAAAATATTCCTGGATCTCCCTTTAAATGGTTTCCCTTCTCACTATGGCATACTTGGCATCACTGGGGATGGGATTTGCACTTCTGGGCTCTGCTGCTGCAAAGTTAAGCCTATGTCAGTGTTAGCAGTTCAAGCTGTCTAGTCAAGGGAAGGAGAAGAGCTGCCCCAGGAGCCAGTTCAGGCCTCCTGAAGAAATCAGGTCAGCTGAGACAAGCTCTTCTATGGGGGCACTCGTAAACGTGCTTGTCTAGCAGAGCTGCAGTGGTGGGCTTAGACGCAGTCCAGTTTGAACCAAAGCCACCATTGCAATGGGAGCGGTGCACCCTGCTCTGCTTGCAGGTGGCCTGGCCTGACCTGGTTGTAAGCTGAGAGGAGCCAGATTGGGCTTAAAACTTGGAGGTTTGAGTGCAGCGGGAAGTGTTTCCACCACCTCTGCATGTCAATAACCGGGGAGAAGTGCACTCTTCGTGGGTGGTAGTGCAGCGGTAGGCAGTGATGCTTGTAGGAGGGAAGGGGGTTCATGTTGAGGTGGAATAACATCAGAAATCACCTGTGTTTAATAGCTCTTATTATGAATGGTGTGTCTACTACTACATGAGGCAGTAGGAAAAGAAAGGGAAATATGAGAGTATAAATAATCAGGGCTTCTGAAAGTCCTTCTGGAAAAGCCTCCCCCCCTCAGATTTACAGCAGCTCCCCACAGATGTTCTTTAGCTGGAAGAAGCTCGTGAAGTATTTTTTCAAGACAGTTTTTTGCCAGAAAAGAGATGAAAATCTTAAACCAAAAATGTCTTTCAACTTTAAATTTGGAGTTGTCATTGTAATGTAATTCTTTCCACAGCTGCCAGAGAGGTTTTTAAAAGCGTTGTTTACACGTGTGCATTAAAAACAGGAGCACAACATGGCTATAAGAAATTCATTTTCTGGTTTTGAAGCTAGCAATTAAGGTTGGGACAAATGTTCATGTTTGTTGTTCCTTCTGCAGTCACTCTTGTAAAACTAAAGGAGAACCATTGACATGAAAGCTCTGTTGGTGTCATTACTGCTGGGCTGCTTTGCTTTGTGGAACGGCAGCTCCTCTCTGGTTAGAGTACAATTGTGTAAGGCTCTTAAAATCCTGTTGAAATCCCTGAAGCCTGTTAGGGGATCCCTTATTAAAAATGCTGGATGACAGTCTAAAGTGTCACTCGCTGTAGAGAATGAGCTTGTTGACAAGACCGCATTAAACCCAGCACTTTTTGCAAGCACAGTTTGCAAACCCAGAGCGTAGCGTGTTTGTGCTTTCCTTCTTGTTTCTGTCTGGGTGGAAAACGGAAGAACACTCTGGGTAAAATATCTGATGTTTTCAGCAAGAAAAAAATGTAGACATACAAGAGAGGAGGTTAAAAAAAAAGACAAAAACCCTGGTTTGTAGATGTGTATTCTTCTGTAGCTCAAAGACAATATAAGATCATCCTGAGGATGAAGAAGGAAGTACATGATCACCACTAAGACAATGAAGGTTGAAGCCATGCCACAGGAGGAGAAATTAAGAGAATATTTCAATGCGTATGTCCCTATAAAATACATTTTTCACCAGGAAAAGATGTGTATAGCCCCATTCTTCATGTGTGTGTGATACACTGCAATAGGAGGTACAAATATTCACAGGGCAGGTAAAGGGAGGTACTGCCCGCTGGATCGAACACAAACATCTGTGAGAAGCATCGCCACCGATTTGAGGAGAACAGAACGCGGCTGCAGAGAAGAGATCCCTTCTGAGCACCGGCCCCTGCCTGGCATCACGGGAGGAATTTGACCAGACCTGTTTGGTCATGAGTCAAAGTTGCGCATCCTAGTTCCAAACGACTGGAGCTATAAACGGTTTAAAATTATTTTCAGGGGAGTTCAAAAATGAATAATGCATCCCTCCAGACACGTAAGTGATCTTTTATTCACAGAAAATCAAAGCGATGTACAAATGCGATTACTGGCCTTGGGGAGGGGGGTCTGAATGACTGCTTACCATTCACAGTAGCTACCAGAGGTGATGTGACATTTGAAGGGAAGAGATGAAAGCTCCATCACCATTTGTTAAATAAAAACCACCTTAGTATCTCGCTAAATAGATGATAATCAGAGGTGCAGAATTCTAATCTGCTGTTCAGTGCTCCGATAGCAAAAGCAGGAGCTCATAGGCTACAACCTACAAAAGTTTTTCTTCCATAACTTCATGCAAGTTTGCTTGTAGTATCCATGGAAATTCCCCGTGACAGAAGTCAGGATTAAGACAAAGGGCCTGGCAAAATATCGGGAGTAATCTGTCTAATTCTATGCATTCCTATTCTAAAATATTAAGTCAAAATGGAATAGGTGTAGAAAAGGGGACTGGAAAGTGATTTGTAAGAACACAGATTTTTTTTTTTTTACTTATTTATCCCAGCATAATGAAAGCCGTAATGAGATGTTTCCCCCTAAAGTAATAAAACTCACCAGAGACTGAAGTCAATATACACACGAGACAGGTACACACTAATTCTAAATAAAAGTGGATGGACCCCCATCTCTCCAAAGGAAGTGTTTGGAAAAGCTGTTTACAGGAGCAAGGAGCCTGGTTATCTTAAAGGTAGCAATGGTAAATTTATTGAGAAATCACAGGATGCCATGCATCAGACTGGAAAGGACTGGTCTCCAAACTGGAAATTCCTCCCTCCTGCTGCTATAAGTCTTTGCTGCTGGAGACACTGTGCAGACATTACTGAGTGTTTTGTCCATCACTGCAGTCCGTTCTGTTTGGTTTGGTGGCTTGAGTTTTGATTTAGTGAGTGGATCCTACCTCGTCCCCCCCGCACGGGTCTTGCAAGATGCCAGGACGCGTGTGTTTGTGTGTGTGAGCCCTTCCTAATCTCCTATCGAGGTTTTCCCGTCGACAGCAGTTTCATTTCAACAAATGAATAATATTTTAGAAAATTTATCGATTGATACAAGAAGCTCCACGGTGGCAAATATGAAAAGTTTATGGTGCTGATGGTGGGTGATGAGAAAGTGGAAGCCGTTATGCAGAGGGTAAACCTGTGCTGTCCTGTGTAGCCTTTGGGGACAATTTCCAGAGAACCTCCTGCTGCCGGCACCCTAACCCTGCCAGTGACACTAACCCTGCGCTTGAGGAGGCCAGCGGCCGAAACCTTCCTGGCTTAAATACTGAGCCACCGCCTGGTCCTGGCTCACTGGACCGAGCAGCACCCGAACAGCCCTTCGTGCCCTCACCATAACCACACAGCCCAGAGCT
Source organism: Calonectris borealis (assembly GCF_964195595.1). Lineage (NCBI taxonomy): Eukaryota > Metazoa > Chordata > Aves > Procellariiformes > Procellariidae > Calonectris > Calonectris borealis. The sequence goes on from NC_134321.1 coordinate 16,846,887, forward strand.
GGCCCCTGCCCTGCTGAGCTCTGCCAGCGCAGCCCCTGCCCTCCCTCTGGAGAGGACTTCTCCGGTTCCCGGTGTGGGGTGGATTGGGCAGGTGATAAAAACGGGGAAGGTTTCCAAGCAGGTCCCAGCAGCATGGGCGGTGGGAGGAGATCCTCCGGCAGTGGGATGGCTGGAGTGGGGACACGCAGGGCCTGGGACGTGGTGCCTGCCTCGTGGGGCAGGCATGGGCCAAATTGCACGTCATGATGTGTGGGTGAGTGGGACCACCGCGCCATTTGGTCACGCATCTTGCTCCGAGGAATGTAGCTTTGGGCTTCTTTGAGAAACAGCCCCTGGCCTCCGGCTCTGCCTCTGGCCTCCTGCCCACCAGGTGAGCATTTTCCATGTGCCTATTCTGCCTTCCTTCCACTTATTCCCACGACTGCCAGTCTCCCTTGTTTGTAAGGGACCAAGTGCTTGTCTTGGTTCATCAACAGCAATGCGCAGTTGCTGTGTTACAGGCAGCCAGGAAGGACTTCGGAGTGGAGCCCGTCGGTGTTGATGGAAATTCCCCAGAGCTGCGCGCTCTGTTCTGGCCTCTTGCCTGCCCCTCTAGGGAGGGTATTTCCATGCTGAGTTAGTCAGAGTTGTTTGTGTTTTGCCATGTTCCCAAGGCGATAAGCATCCTTACCACATCTATTTGCTTACCGGGCATGCAAAGTGAACTTCACGAAGCTCAGCTGACCTTCTCCAGCAGATAAAGGCACCTAGGGCAACTGAGAGAGGAAGGACAACGGCACATCGTGCTGGGTCACGGGAGCAGGGGATGGAGGGTCCAGCAGGTGAGAGCAGAACTGGGGAGCCAGGGTCTGGGCCACAGGCTGAGCCGAGTGCCCCGGCACAGGTACCACGTGCCCCGCTGAGACGATGTGGAGCACTGGGGGAGTGGGGTGCGGTGGCTGCCCTGCTAAGCATCATCGCTGACTGCTACTGCTGGGATGAGTCCCTCCATACAGCGGCTAAGGTGGATGGAGAAATGTTGCCTGGAGCCTGACAGGTGAGGCGGTGCGAGGCCAGCTTGCCCACATCTGCTCCTGCTCACAACCCACCTCCGTTTCTGTCTGTCGCTAAGAGAGAATTTAAATGAGAAAGGGCTGATCTGCGTACCCCATCAGAGACGCGTGGGGCCCAGCATGGCCCAAACGAGTCTGCCGAGACCAAGTGTCTGCCATAACCAGACACCCAGGACCCCGCGGAGAGCTGGCCCGGCTGGCTGGCACCGTCAGACGCCAGCGGTGGGTGTGCGATGCGGCTGAGCAGTGCTGAGCAGGTGAGGACAACTGGGGAGCCTGCCAGAGAGCACGTGTTTTGCATCCTTCTGCCTCAGCTCTTCTCGATGTACTGTTTCGGAGTGAAGGCATGAAGCTGTTAAACAAGATCCCAATGTTAGCGTTTGCTGTTGTAATGGGAAAACATATGTGTTAAGTATTAAATGTGTGCTGAGTTAAATAACTCCAAGGCTGGAGGAAAGAGAAGTGTCTGATGGCCAGAGCTGGCAGTTAAAGGGCTTTTGAGTTCTGTTCCTCTTCCTGCCAGTGATTCACTGCATGGCTCCAGGCAAGACACGTAACCAAGCTGAAATATTTTCTTCCAGCTGCAAAAGAGCTGTAACGCCAAATACAAGGAGGACCTCTGAGGTTTAACTAATTCCAGTTTACAGAAAGCCTCGAGATCCTCACTAGGAAGCTGCTGGAGAAAGGCAAGTATTACAGTATTTCAAACTACTGTTTATAAATGAGCTCTTCGGCTTCACATCGGTGACAAGCAGTGCCTGGAACTGGCTCTGCAAACAGCCCCGACAAAGGGGGTTGGGACGTATGGGAAACGGATGTGAAACCACAGCAGGAGGGACAGCAGCAAACTCCGCTGCTTCTTGTTGCTGCACCTGGAGGTGGCTCGGGCGGGCGGGTTATGGGGTGTACCAGTGGAGAGCAAACTTTCCCTGCTAAGAGGGTTGAGGAGGCTGGAGAAAGCTTGGTGTAGAGAGAGGTGTGAAGGTTGCTTTTATACAGGGGGAAGAAAAGGAGGATGGGAATTATGCCTGGGCCCTTCTAGCATGTCTCTCTTGAAGTAGGAGCAGGCGGTGGGGAAGACTGCTTGCTCCTGTCAGGTACTGTGCTTGGTCCCATTCCTTGAAAAGAAACAGGGACCTGAGGATTTGTCTGAGAAGCAGCAAAGGCTGCGGGCTGAGCACGTGGTGCTGCGTGCTCCGCGGGGGAGCCGCAGGACGGGGCATGCTCCCGAAGGTGTCATGAGGTGGGAGCGGGCTGTGAAACTGTCTTGTGACAGAAGTTCACTGAGCACATCAGAGCTTGGGGTGGTGAGGGGTGTGCAAGATGATGGTGCTCCTGACCAACTCCTGTGCTCGCTGAAGCGTTGTGGGTCTTCAGCAATTAGTTAATGCAGTTCCCCTCTGGGTGACAAAGCCCAGCTGATGGAAGAGAAAGCGGTCAGTCTCCTGGCTGCTGGTGGGGAGTGCCCCACTCCTGCACCAGGCTGAGGGAAGGACAAACGAGCTGAGAACATCTGGCCAAAGCCCTAAAACCCTCGAATGAAACAAACATCTAGCCCTTTATTAACTCTCCTGGTGCTCCCCCTTGTTGGCTAGTGGTGCCCGTGTCTGCTGAGCTACCTGGCTGGTCTTCCTTCCAGCTGGGAAGTGGGAAAGCCCGAACACGGGCAGAAGCCAAGCTGTTTTTGCCAGGCTGCAACAGCCTCAGCCGTGGGCCTGCGGGAACCTGCCAGCAGCTGCTCAAAACCCTCTCTGGGTTTGGCGCGAAGGGCCCCGGCGCTGAAGAGCAGCTCTGCCCACTGCCCCAACCGGCCAGGCCTTGTGGTCAGGGCCGTGACGCACGGCTGCTGCGTCCTCCAGCATCGTGGCACCCGTTTGTCCAGTGCCCAAGGGAAGGAGCCCATTAACCAGAGGCTCCGGCTGTTACAGAGCCTGAAGCTCAGGGGTCATTCAGCCGCGACGCGCGCCGAGCTGCCGCAGCCCTAGCACAGGGGACGCTGGAGGACACAACGTCGCCGTTTACCACTCACGTCCAGCAGCACCTCGGGCCCAGAGCTGGCTGTGAGGGGAGAGCCGTCCTCACCACAGGGCTCGGGGCGAGCTGGCGCTCGGGCCTGCGGGCCCTGCACCCATGGCCCTCCCGTGTGGCGCAGGGAGGGGCTCCCGGGCTGTGGGCCGCAGGGCTGGGGCGCTGCGTGGCCGGGAGGCGCAGGGAAGGGCCGGGAGGTGGCCGGGAGCTGCGCCGAGCCCCCCGCACCGCCCGGGAGCGGCGCGGCCGCCGGACCCGCTGCGGGGGGGTGTGCCCTGCTGCCGCCCGCCCGCCAGGGGGCGCTCTCGTCGACAGGGCGTTCCCTCTTCCGCTGCCCCAGCAGGCGAGACCGAACCGCTGGGGGCGCCCGTGTCCCCGCCGGAAGACCCGCCCCCTCCCCGCGGCCAGTGGCACGGCCCAGCGCCCCGCCCCGCCCCGCCCGCCGGCCCCGCCCCTCCTCCGGCGGCCGCGCGCGCGCCCCGTCCTTCCCACCGCGCGCAGCCGCCGCCTGCCGGAGCCGGGGCGGGCCCGGCGGCCCCGCGCGAGCTGGGGCGGGGCGGGGCGGGGCGGGGCGAGCGAGGCGCCGGGATCGCTCCGGCCGTCACCGGCGAGCCCCGGGTGAGGAGGGGAGCGGGGCGCCGGGATCCCTCCGGCCGTCACCGGGGCGGGGGGTCTCCGCGGGGGGGGCGGCGGGGCCAGGCAGGCCAGCGCCGCTCCGCTCCGCTCCCCCCAGGGCCGCGGCCTGCTGGGAGCCGGGGAGCGCTGGCCGGGCCCGGCGGGCAGGCCGGCGGTGGGGGTTGTAGCCGGTGCCGAGGGCGCTGCCCGCCGCCAGGCAGGCCCGGTGCCGCCCGCTGCGGGCACTTGTTGGGGCCGCTCGGGTCAAACCGTCCCCTCCGCCCGGGCACGGGCACCGGGGGGGCACGGCCTCCGGGCCGGGCAGGGGCCGGGCGAGCTCTGCTGCCGCTGCCCGTGAGGAGGGGAGGTTGGAAGCTGACCGTGCCCGCCGCCGGCAGGGAGCGAGCCACGGGAACCGGGGAGAATAGCCAAAAATACCCTCCCCTCCTCTGGGCCGGCCGTCTTCAGGTCCGCGGGCTGCGTGTTGGACTGGCGGCTCACGGAGAATCGCCAAACCCGTGATTTATAAGTAATAAATCTGTGTTGGTGATAGGGAGGGGGCAAGGCACTGCTGGGAATCGGGACGGACGTATAGCTCCGGCCAAGCTGTAGGTCCGGGAGTGCTCCGCTCCGAGGTCCCCCGGAGCAGCACCGGGTGCGGCTCAGGTCTCCCTGGGGACGGCCCCGGGTGGGGCGTGGCTGCAGGACGTCGTCCTCCTTCACCGTTGCTTTCCAATTTCCACGTTTCTCGGTCCCCGTGTGTTCAGCCGCGGAGTTCTGGGAAGAAATCTTGGCTTTTGGGGGCCTGCAGGAGAAGGTGCTCCTCGGGACGCCCCTTCTCTGGGCAGCAGGTCCAGGGCGACCGGACGCCTTTCGGGTGCTCTGCCATGACTCTGTTTTGCTTTTGGCCTCGTGACTTAGAAAGGAAGCAATGATAATTATTTTTTCCTGCTGTAGCGCCACGGATCCGGCACCCCTGTGGATCAGATGTCGTGAACCGTTTCTGGGCTGAGCTGGTTTTTCAGGTGAGTAGGGCCGTGGCGTGAGACGGTGCCCGGCCTGGCGCTGCCATGGCACCGAGAGTGCGGCTGCCGGTGCCGGCTCTGCAGGGCTTGGTTTTGCTGCACCCCTGCTCGCGGGGGTCGAGCAGAGCGGAGCCACCCACAGTTCCTACCAGGATGTGGCTTTTCTCTCGCCATGAAGCTGAACAAGCAGCAGCCGCTGTGAATGACTTTTTTTGGACAAAGTATGTTTGTAACACAGAGGTAAAGGTGAATTGTTTACTTCAACCTTCGCTTTCAAACCTAGCTCCTGTGAAAGTCCCAGGGGCGCGTGGCAACCAGTCCCCGTGACCAGAGCTGTGTTTCAAGGGAGAATAAAACACAAACAACTCTCCTGCAATGGTTTGGGTTGCAGCTCCCTAGAGCGGCTGCGCTTGATGGGTGAAAACGAGCAGGAGGCGTTTGCCAGGCTGCTGTGTCCTGCAGTCAGCACGAGAGAGAAAAGGCAGCAAACAAAACAGGAAGCCTTGGTTGGGGTTATAAAAACTCTTTTAGGTTAAAAAAAGCCATCTAAAAGGAATAGTGGTAATTAATTACACCTGAGTGTGTTGAGGATGCTTTTTCTGGCTGGGTCTTCGTCTTTCTCCGAGCCTCTCTGTGTGCTCAGATCCAGATGCGGGGCTCAGCTCTGAACCGGCGTGGTCCTCATTTAGGTCATTAAAGGCCTGGGCTTCTAGACTTTTTGACAAAGGGGCTGCCCTGGTCACAGTGTTGGGTCTGGTGTCTATAAATGATAAATTATTTGAGTATGGTCCCCTAATCCCAGTGCTGTGTATCTGTTGATCTGTTGGGTGATGCAGGCTCCCGGGGTGGTTTTTGGTCTCTCCTGGATGCAAGGCTGGACGCGAGTGGTGTGGCTGTTCTGGGGAGATGGGGACAGTGCCTCTCCGTCCCCCCTCCATAACCACCTCATTCCCAAGAGGCGCTGAAGCAGTGTAATTTGTACCTGGTGGCCAATTGGAACAGGCTGATGCAACGTGGGACTAATATACAGGAGGTTTTGGGGGGGGCTCCACTGTCTTTAAGCTTCACACATAAGAGGAATTGGAAGTGGGTGTGTGTTGCTGCAAATAAATAGCTTCAGAGAGTGGTTGCTTGTCTGAGTGCTAGCTTAACTCCCCTCCTTTTTCTTCTCTTGCTGCTAGTGCATCAGGAAGCGTGGAGCACCAAGCATCCGTCATGTCCGACTGGGTGCTACTCGGGCTGATCGCGGCGCTGGTCGTGCTGCTGCTGCTGACCGTCTTCGGTTTTGCTGTCTACTCGGGGCTCTTCACGGAGGTGGTTGTGAGCGCTGGCTCCCCGCCTGTCGGCAACATCACGCTGGCCTACAAGTTCAGGGTGGGCCCGTATGGCGAATCCGGGCAGCTCTTCACGGACGGCTGCAGCATCTCTTCAAAGCTCTGCTCCATCGGTGTCTACTACGACAACCCTCACACGGTAAGGTGTGCCTGGTGGGGCCGGCAAGCTCTCGTGGTCAGCACCCGGGTTCCTGGCTCGGGGTGCTCCCTGACTGTATTTCAGGCACTTGCAGCTCATTGTCCGTAGGTGAGCACAGGGGTTCACAAGGTCTCCCAGATCTGCAGAGGATGCTCTGTGGGGAAAGGCACCTGAAAGCAGATGGTTTCTTGGATAACCCTAACTGGAAGGCATTGGGCGAGCAAAGCTGGCCATCTTCTTATAACTCCTGCTGAACAAGAACGGGATAATGGGTCTGGTTATGGAGCAGAGGCCAATGTCCATGACCCCAAGGTGAGGCATTCCTTGGCAGATCCCCTGGCTGCAGGAAGTGCAACTGAGGCTTCTTCTGGACTTGCAACTCTGTGGTTGAAAGTAAATGATCTCTTCAGCCTGCTGTGTCCTCATCCATACTCCTTCTCTTGTTTCTAGTGCTCTCAGATATTTCTGAGCTTCCCTCTAGTCCTTACATCCCCCGAGAGTTCTTACTGAAACCTCGGGTGGTGCATGCTGAGGGCTCCTGTCTGATGAAACAGTTACTCCATGATGCTCTTCAGTGCACTGCCTGATGGCTGCCGGCCAGAGCTAAGGACTCCGGTGGGTACGGTCCAGGACAAGGAGCAAACAAAAGTGCAGCAGAACTTGCTGGGGGGTGAGGAGCCTGGCTGCTGGTGCTTGGTGGCACTGGGGTCTCCAGATAACAGCATGTGGGCATTTGTCCATGGCAGACAGCCTGGCTCCCCAGTAATTCTGCAGTAGCTAGTGTGACCGTGGAGGAATGCTGGGGGGGGAGGGACAGCAGGGTGGCCAGCAGCCCTGTGCGTGTGCCTGGGCACGTGTGCTGGGGGCTGGCACGGGGCACAGCGCTTGGGCTGATAGCTCTCTTCTGCTCTGGGGGTGACTGGCCCTGCTTTAGGAACCCTCATGGGCCGCACGGGACCTGCCTCTGTTTTGTTGCTTGCAAGATGGTGCTCCCAAGGGTTGGACCTGCTTAGAGGGAACTTGTCCATGAAAACGTAGTGCTGAGTGGCTTCTTGGAGCACTGTGGCAGGAAGGTGTCAGAGGCAAGAAAACACTGAGCTGACTGTGCTCAGCGGAGCCTGGTGCACTCAGCCACCTTGTGTCTTTGTATCCTGTGACGAGATGACTTATCTTTACCTTCCAGATTTTGCTTCTGGATTATGGGAGGCAGAGAAGAGACATGGTGCAGTGCCTCTTCCTGGCCTGGGAAGGAGGGTGGCAAGGAGGACTTCCCCCCGGGATGAGCCGGGCAGAGGCAGGGTTTGACCAGACACGCTTGACACTTTTGTCCACAGAAGTGGCCAATTCTCCCACCGCTAATTTGTGTCCTTGTGTCAAGGTCCTCTTCTGGAGTTGAGAACCCCGATGCTCCTGCTTCTTCCCCGGCATCTCTGGGGGCGGAGCGGGGCAGTCAATGCTGTCGGAAGGGCTCAGCATCTGTGCTTGGTGCTGCCCTGCTCCCGGGATGTGATGTGGACAGACCTTTTCTGCTTGGGTGCCGTGCCTTGCCTCCCTGTTTGCCAAAGCATGGGCTAGTGAAAGCTTGTACTGGCCCGCAGATACTGATAAGTCTATTTGTGGTGACTCCTGCCATGGCTGGCACGGGGAGTGCTTTCCCTGGCAGCACCAGGTGAGGCTGGGCAGGAGCAGCTCCTACATGACCCTAGAAGGTTGGGCTGTCCGTGCAGGACAAAGCTGCCTCGTCTTTCTGGTCCTGTCTCTTTTCTCCTCTTCCTGCAGCCGTCGCGTCTCTGCCCTCACCCTGCGGTTAGAGCAGGTGGGGCTGCAGACCGTGTCTCTGGGTCTCCAGTGGCCATCCAGGGTTTTGGAAGCCAGCTGTTTCTCCTTCGCAGTCGGGTCTCTCGGGAGGGGAAGACCTTCTCTGCCAGCATGGCTGGATGGCACCTGCTGGCCAGGGAGGCCCGTCTTGGTGTCGGCGACTGGGGGACATTTCTCTGGATTCAGGCCTCAGCAGGTGGAGGCAGCTGCTGTGGTCAAGGCTCACCGGGACCTCTGGCTGGTGGCCCAGCTGGTGCCCATTCTGGACTGGAGCATGCTACTGGATCTGGAGGCCCTCTTTCCCCCTGCTGCTGAGGGGTCTGTACTTGCTTGCCCGCAGACTGGCCACTGATCTGGCGTGGGGTGCGAGTGCCTTCAGCTGGTGTGCGAGGGGAGCTCCGTGCACGGGGCAGGATACTGTGGGGAGCTACAATCCACGGTGGGGCCCTCGTGAAGGATGTTAGTGAGTTCGTGTGGGTCTCTAGATGTTTTGGAGGGTGCGTGGCCCCGAGTCTGTGGGTCAGGGTGGGAGATCCTGGTGGTGACGCCGGGTAGGGGAATTGCCTCCCTCTTGGAGCCTGCTGGACAGGTGCTGCTCAGGATGGGCACAGCGAAGGCTCTGGGTGCTGCACGTGTGTGGAGTGAGCCTGGAGGGTGCTGGAAGCCTATAACGCATCTCTGCAACCAGGCGTCCCAAGCTCTGGAGGCCGTGTGGTTGGCTCTTGTGATGGGAGCCTAACCTGTCCTCAAAGGCTTGGCAGGCAGCCCCACAGACTGTGCCCTTCTCTGGAGGGGCTGCCTTTGCTCATGACGTTGGGCAGGTGACATCGGCCCAAGCCTACTGCCTCCATAGGCGCTGTGGTGGCTGGGGCACAGTGGGGCCGTGCAGGACGTAGCTGTGGGGCCTGGGGCTCCGCGCGGCGGCAGGAGCCTCCTCTTGTCTGACACCCGAGTCTGCTGGAGCAGCCGGGGTGCTGGTGGGACCTTCCGTGCGCTGATCTGTGGTTCCTGAATTGGTTGCCGCAGAGATCCGCATCTCACCAACGGGCAGGCCAGGCCGGGCAGGGTGCTGGGAGTGAGGATGTCCTTGGGCAGGATGGGCAGAGTGCTGCCTTGCCTCTGGGCAGGTGAAGAAGGGGCCAGTTTTGGGTGGGTTGCTTGGCTGGGGGCTGCAATGCTCGTGCCTGGCTCAGGCACTGAGCACCCCGGCGTCTCGTGGGGTGCCCCTGTGTGCTCGTACCCGCTGTAGCCGTGATGGCATGGGAGATGGCGTGTGCTGCTCGCTCCTCGTTCCTAGAGGTCCAGCGGGGTGGGATCGGTTACCCAGGCTGCCTTTCCCCTGGGAGGAAGAGGTGACCTCCTCCTTTTCCTCCTCATTCTCAGTGCTCTCCTGACCTCGGTGAAGCACCCTCTGGCAGATGCTGGTCTGCCCGGAGCTGGCCACCCACCGCGGATGTTGACTTGTCACCAAAAATAGACCTTTTGTCATCAGGCAGCAGAACGTGCTCGCTGCCCGCTGTGTCCCGCGGCGTCCCTGGCTGAGCGCCGGCGGGCTCTGGCCAGACCGCCGCCTCGAGCCCGGCTCTCGGCCGCCGGCTCCTGGGGGGTTTGGTGCCCCCGGTGCGGTGGCAGGAAGGGGCTGATGACCAGCAGGTGCCAGTGCGGCATTTGCTGTGCTGGTGGCCTCGTGGCCAAAGGAGGGTCTTGCTAGGAGAGAGGATGGGGATGCCAGGGCTGGAGAGCAGCGGCTGTGGGCTGGGTCTTGGCCAGGAGTGGGGCCGGGGGGAGCCCCATGGCCTGGAGCGTGTGGGCTGCCTCGGGGTCATGCCGGGCCTCGGGGCAGCCGCCATCACCGGCATCCCCAGGGCTCCCTGCTGGCTCCCAGCGCTCTGGAGTTCACACAAGGATGCTCTCCGAGTGCTGCTGAACCCCTGCCAGCAATGTTTTATGTGTTTTAATGGACAAGATTAATATTAATTTGCACTTTTTTTTCTTTTTCCTTTTTATTTAATATTTAGCAGCCCAGAGGACTTCTCCCTCCTTCTCCCACCTCTGGCAGGAACAAAAATAACTCCTTAGCAAGGACTGGATGTGGCGGGCGGGTTTGTGCTTGGCTCCAGCCAAGCGCTTCTGCTCACATTTAGCTGTAGGCACGTGCTAGGGCCTTTTGCCTGCAGTCCACACGTTCGCATGCTCAGCGACCAGCCTGTGCCCGAGCGTTGGATGGATGAGGCCAAAATGCTCTCCGAATGCAGGAATGGGTTTTGCTCCCATCGGCAAAGCTGCCGAATAGGTTAACTAATAATTTCTAAAAGTTCTCTGTCGGGGCACTTGGGGGAGCAGAGGCTTTGATCAGCACCTGCCCACCCTGAAAGGACAAATTTGTTAGGGAAAGGCTGGTTTTAACTGGAGTATTTCCTTCCTTCCCGTCAGATGGACTTTGCCAGGCAGGGGAGGAGGCAAATCTGCCTTGCTGCTGCCCTTGAGAAAGCGCCTGCGGGGCTGCACGCTATGAAAAAGAAAGTTAAAAGGAGAAGGGAGGAAGCAAACGTGCCTGGCCCGAGTGGTGCTGCCCGCTCCGGCAGCTCGGCTCCTTCCGTCAGTTCTCTGGGGGTGAACTGCCTTTGCTTAGGACGTAAATGGAGATCGCGTGTTTAAAGGAATTTTATCTAGATTTCCCTTATCTCCTTGCTTCATCTGGGCCTTTCCCCATGGGTGCCTTTTACTGCTGCCACTTGCTCTCTGGGGTGGATCTGCTTCTCCTGCCCTGCCCCAGAGCAGCGGTGCTCGGCCCAGCCCTGCCTGCAGCTCCCTCTTGCAGCGCAGGAGGGCAAGAGCGAGCCGCCAGGCCCGCCGGTCCCCAGCCTGGTGGCTGCTGCTGCTCCTGACAGTCTGTTTTCTTCCTTCCTATTTACGTTTGCGTGTGTTTCCTCTCCGGGATGGCCCTGCTGTGAAACATTAAAGGGTGTTTAAGGGAAAGGGAGGGCAAGGAGCGCGGGGTGGGGTAGTTATGCTGCGGGAGGAGATATTGCTGAGCTTTAGCACGGGCAAAGTTAGGGATGAGATTGGGGAGCGCAGAGCGGAGATCCCCGTGGGGGGCACATGGGGATGGGAAGTGGTAACACGCTGGCCTTGCAAGCACCCTCTCTCTGTCTCCCATCGTCCCTGCGAGAGCTTTGTGATGCCAATGCCTGCAGGGTGTCCATCTGTCTTGCTGCCGCTGTCGGGCATCCTGGCAGGTCCTGGTGAGTTTTGCCGCCTTGTGTGGCGCGAGTTTGGAGACTCTGGTTCTCCAGCCCTTGCCAGAAGAGGTTGGCAGAAGGTGGCCAGACTCGTGCATCTGCCACTCCTGGTTGCTGGCTGCCACATCGTCTCGTTATCCAGCAGCCTTGCGAGCAGGTGGCGGGGAAGCCCGAACACTCAGATGGTGCCCCCTGTACCCCCTATTCTTCCTGGGCTCCTTTTTTAGGCCAGTGTGCCCTGGGGGAAGAAGCCTTGTCTCTGCCTGCTGGCTCCTTCTTCGAGCATCTCTTTGAGGGCGGAAAGGACAGCAGCTCTGCTGGGGACAAAGGCTGGAGTTAGAGGGGGCTGGGCTCCGATGGGCAGTAAAGGCACATTGTGCCCTTAGGTGGTAGCGGGGGGGAGTTGCTGGGCTCTCCTGCCCCCTGCCATGTTCCTGCCTAGAGCCGTGGGTAAACATGAACTTGAGTGGTGGGATTTTGTTAAAAACCAGAAATGAAAGCCACGGCCTGGGTCAGCTTTGGTGTGGAGATGGCCGGAGTCCCGTGGGCAATCAATGTGCCGGGAGCAGAGCCTCGAGCACCCCCCTTGCTGGGAGCCCTACAGCCTCCTGTCTTAACGGGAGGCATCCCCAAATCTGGAAAGAGAGCATGTTTTATGTTTTGCATGTTGTTGGGGTCCAGGATGGAAGGGGATGTGTTTCTCTTCATGTTGCTGCAAACAGCTTGGTGACTGCATGCAAGTCTTACGTGCCTCAGTTTCCCCACCCCTACAACTGCACCGGACTAAGCGTGCCTGCATAGGAGAGACCCAGCAGCCTCTGGATTTCTCTCTGGCTTAGTGCCGGTGGCCCGTGCTGGTGGGTCGCGTGTCCAGGCAGCTGCTGGGGGCAGGTGCCCCTGCAGGGCGACCTCCTTGGGGGTGGGATGGAGGCAAGCTGGGCAGGTTGTGGTCACATCTCTTTTTAGTTGCCCCCCCTGGAGTTACAGGGATGTCCTGCAGATGGGGACGGTGGTGAGTACGTCTCAACAGTTGGGTCTCTGATGGAGGAATCAGGACTTACTGCATCACTTTCTGCAGTGGCTGTCACCCGGGGCGGGTGTGGGTGACCAGCCCGGTGGGGTTTAGTTCTTCTGCGAGTCCCTCTGCCCTCTCTGGAGGGGAGCAGTACCTTCCCCACTGGGCTGTGAGCTTAGGCTGGGAGGAGCATGGACAGTTTGGGCCTGGATCTGTCCTGCTTGGGAGCAGGCACCTGGATTGGTGTGCCCGATCATGCTGGGCTATTGCATTTACCCTGGTTCATGGTGGTCTCCCCCCTTCGTGCTCAGCAAGTTGAGGTTTTGGCCAGTCTTAAGCCTCTCTCTTCTTCTGACGCTGTCTGTCTGTCCCCCTTGATCAGGTGTCTCCGGAGAAGTGCCGCTTCGCCATAGGCCGAATCCTGAGCGAGGGAGATGCAAAGCCGTCAGAAGAGCACATCAAGCGGTTCCAGAAGTATGGCTTCAAGATCTTCTCCTTCCCTGCTCCCAGCCACGTGGTCATGGCGACCTTCCCGTTCACTACGCCGATGTCCATCCATCTAGCAGTCAACCGTGTCCACCCAGCCCTTGACACCTACATCAAGGTAAGCAAGTGTGGCATGAAGAGCACCGGACGTGTTCGGTGGGCTGTCAGAGGCTTCTCTTGCTGACAGCTGATGGGGCTGCTCTGACGTGTCATCTCTTGATGTCTTCCCTTGGGCACTACCATCAAGATCTCCTCCTTTTGCAATCTGGCAGGTAGCTCCCCAGCTGGGATGTCCTCCCATTCGCTCCCTAGGCGCAGGCGTGCCTTTTCTGCTGTTTTGTGTTTACGAGAAGCAAGTTCTCATCTGACGACTTGCTGCTCTTCTCCTTAACGCAGAGGTAAAAGCGGGTTTTCCCCTTGAGTGTCTGTCTTGTTGTTAGGATCTGGCAGGTACGTGCCCCTTCAGCGTAACGCATCGTGCCGTGAAACTTCTGTTTCAAGTGCCACCCTTACCGGTGGGGCAGCTGTCTTCTGCAGGGACAGGAGGAGAAGTTAGAAACTTTTCTGGCCCATGGGCTTATGAAGGCTTGGTTTCAAGGAATACATTGAAATTTGTGGCCCTTGGCCCTGGCTGGGCAGCCGGCTGCTGTGGGCTGTGTTCGCCCTTGCCCCCCGAGCAGAGCAGGTGGCCATCCCCACTGCTTCTGGTCTTTTAGAAGCCGGCTCTGCTGCCTTGCTCTGGCTGCCAGACCAGCTGCAGCAAGGGTGTTCCCAAGCAGGACATCTGACACAGATACCTCCAGATCCAGGCTTTCTAGAGAGTGAGGACGGTCCTGGCCAGCTGGGCGATGGAGGGGAGGGACCGTCCTGGTGGGGGAGGATGCTGGGGAGGGGCCGGCGCTCAGCCCCTGGCTTATCTGACTGTCGAGTTCTGCCGCTTTCGTTTGTTCGTGTTGAAACGCACTATTTATAAACTTGCTTTTCCTGGCGAAACTCCCAGCCCTGTGGGGGAACCGTGCGAATCCCTCCAGCCTGCGCTGTGCCGCAGGATGGCTGCCCGGGTGCCAACCCCAAAACTTCAGCCGGGGGCTCTTTGCAGACCCTCTTGTCCACCCCGGCCTTGGGGAGCTGCCTGCTGGTACCGACAGGAGATGCGTTAACGCCGGCAGTGGGTGAGACCTTCCCGTGCTGGAGAGCTGCTGGAGGGCAGAACCAGTTCCCCGTTCTCCTCTTCTCGCTCCATCCTCTCTGGGTCTCTTCCTGGAGCTCTGCCGGCTGTTTTGGTGCGGGGGGTATTGGGCACTGCTGCCAGCCCTGCGGCGGACGCGTGGGCGAGCAAGGAGGGGGCTGGCGCGGGTGGGAGCATCAGTTTGGCTGCGGGAGCGCTCGGCGACGTGGGGCTGACGCTTCTTACTTGGGGAAGGGTCCCGGCGAGCGCATCCATCACGTGAGAGATGGAGTTGGTAGAGCTAAAAAGGGAACCACGGGTTGTTCTGGGAGCACCTGGCAGCGTCTAATGGGAGCAGCCGATTTCGAATTAAAATAAATAACTGAAATCGTACGGAAACACGGCACCCAGGGCCGCACGTGGAGGGAGGGGACACGTTTTGATCTCTGCCCCAGTCCCAACAGCACATGTGTCAGGGTGCGTGCCTGCGTCCATCCCCGAGTCCTGCGGCAGAGCGCGGCCCCCCTGCCCGCGTTAGACTGACCGTGGGGATGCAGGCAGGGAGACGATGGGGTTGCCTTGCGGGCGTGGGACGGAGGGGAGTGGGTGCTGCCGGTCCCCACGTGCTGCACCGTGGGGATGCCCTGGCTTCCTCCGACGTGGCGTGGGGGACTTTGGAGGCCGTTTGCAGCCGCGCCAGCAGCATCCCCAGCGCTTCTCCCGCATCCCTGCCGCTTCTCCCGCGGGCTGCACCGCCTGCGCCCTCGGGGCTGCGCTGGCACTTCCCGGGGCGGAGGGATGGGGAGGGAGGGGGGAAACTTTCATGGAAACCGGTGACCTGTGCCCGCTCGGTGGTGGGAATGGGGGTTGCCATGGCGACAGCTTCTCCAAATAGCATCCTTCATCCCACCCCCGGCGCCCGGCTCCCTTAAGCAACCCGAGACAGCAGCGAGACAGAGATTCGCTTTATTTATTTATTTATTTCAGGCTGCGCCTGCTTTGAGAAGGGCGCTAGTAATGAGAGCGGGGGGTCAGGCCTGCCGGGCGCGCGGGTCCCCCCGCTGCCCTCCCGTCCTGGCGGCAGCGGGGAGAAAGGGGGTGGGATGGCAAGAGCCAGGAGGCATGAAAAGGGGCTCAGCGGCAGAGATGAAACGCCGGCCTCCGTGGAGAGAGGGAATTAGCTGAAGTGGAGGGAGGATGGGATGGCTGCCTAGTCATAGGAGGGAGATGTGGGAGAGCGGGGATGGAGAGGGAGGTGGAGGAGGCAGGGAGAGGGGTGGAAGGTGGGGAGAGAGGGTGGAGAAAGCTTCGGAGATGCTGAAAAATAGGGGAGGGGAATGGGAGGAGAAGGGGACTGGAGGGGACGTGTGGGGCGAAGGGTTTGGGGACTGGCTGAGGGAGCAGGACTGCAAGAGGCGGTGGGGAAGTCTGGGGCAGAGCTGGAGGAAGCCCCGCTGCGGGTGGCCCTCCAGTGCCCTTCCCGCGGCGTCCCCTGAGGTTAACTGCTGGGGACGATGGCCCCCGAGGCCGAAGGCTGGTGGATGTGGAGGGGGAGTGTGGATCCCTCTGGACTCGCTGGTGCCGCGGTGAAGTTACCGGGGATGCCTGTGGCTCAGGTTTCCCGAGCAGCGTGAGTGCAGTGGTGCCGGCTTTCAGCAGCCTGGGCTTCGTGTGTCCCAGTCTGCTGCTGCTTCAGAGGGACAGGGAAGATTAAAAATAAAATTTATAACAATAATTAAAAAAATAAATAGGATGGCAGAGTCTCCTTTCGCTAGGGATGGAAGGGAGACGGGCTGGCACGGAGCAGGAGGCGCTGCGGTCAGGCTGCCCTTGCAGCGTGCCTCCTCGCCCCCCTGGCTCCCGTGGGGCTCAGGAGCTGCCATTTCCGCAACTCTTTGGGTGCAGCCACGGTTTTTGGGAACTGTGGGGAAATGGCTGCAGCCATCCCTGGCAGGTAAGAGGACATCCTTCCCCTGGGATGGCAGGCTGGCAGCAGCAGCGACTTGCTGGCTAGAATCACCTTTGGAGAAGCCCGGGAGAGCCTGCTGGCTCGTTGCTCCGAGTGCGGGTTATTTAAGGCATAGGCTGGGGTTATTTGGTGTCCCTCAAAAGCGTTTCTTCCCTAATAGCTGCTGCCGACGCCTCTCCCTGCTGCCAGGCAGGTATGCCCCACTTTCCTGGGGTGTATGCTCCTGCCCCACGGCACAGCTGCCGGTCCCGACTCCTGGGTGCAAAAGACAGCTCCTGCAAAGCTCCTCCCTGGTGGAAGCCCTTTCTGACAGCTCTGGGAGCAGGCTATTGCCCTGTAACCTCCCGCCATTTCAAGGAGCATTTATCCTGGCTTGGGTGTAACGAGCTCTCCACAGTGGGCTGCATGTGCCTGCATCTCTCTGCATCCGTGCTGGCCTCTGGCGGGCACTGCTGGGCGGGTGGGCTTGGATCTCCCAAGCCCCGGGCTCCTCTGGCAGCCGGAGAGGTGGCTAATTCATCCGAGGTGGAGCTGGGAGGTGTCACCCTAGAAGTGACTGGCACAACCTGGTCTCTTTCCGTGGGGTTTTGGGTCAGTTTTGTGCTCTCTCCATCTGAGGAGGATGTGCAAGTGGAGGGATGAAGGAGGAGAGTGATGCCAGCGTCATCCTGGCTGCCTTGCACCCTGCTCTGAACCAGAGCATGAGCTGGCTGGCTCCAAACTCTGGCTCTGCCTAGCTTGGAAAACTGGGGTTTAATCTCTTCAGCTGGTCTTGAAAAGGCATCCTCCAGCTTTCAGAAAAAAAACAGCTCTTTCCCTTCCCCTGGGCTAGGATGTTCCCCACCTCCGTGGGCTTGTGAATCACTGCTTTCCAGGGCACATCTCCAGCAGCAGCAGCCGCCACGTGCTCCGTGATGCCAGGAAGGATTTGGGAGGCTATCAGGTTGGCTTCTGCCTGGTATGGGCTGCCTCCCATGGGAGCCTACAGGGAGCTGAGGCAGGGCGCTCTATAAGGTGCTAGAAAGACATGGCTTGCTCCCGTTTACAGCCAGGGAAAAGCATTATTCCTTTTGCCGCTAGCTTGGAGCGAGCTTTGCTCCCCTTGTTGGCTATGGCAGTTTAGGATGCAGTCACCTCTTGCCTCTGTCTTTCGTAAGTTAAATATACAGAGCTTGTAAACTCTTCCACTGGCATATTTTCCAATATTTTCCGTATTTTCCAATCTTAATTCCTGGGTCCTTTTTTGGACCATTTTTTGGACCTGTTTTCAGCTTATAAAGCTCTCTGACTTGTTAGTAGCACAAATGGATGCTTTATTTCAGCAATGGTCTCATCGCTGTGGTGCACAGATCTCTGGTGGAGATCTTGTCCCCTGCCATGGACTCCCGGTCATGGGTTTGTTCTGAGTCAGCTAACAGTGACTCTCCTTTGATGGAGTTATAGTTTCTTGATTAAAAATGGGAAATGGTACCAAGTCCTACATCTTCTCTGAGTTCGAATGAATGGCATGGGTACTGGTTCCTTTATTAGTCACGCCTGCAATCCCCGTGAAAATAAGTCATGTTTGCCAACAGGATCTGACAGCTGTAAATGTGTGTTGGTTGGCATTAATTATGCCAGTCTCCTTTGCTTCCTGATGATCTGGTCCAGTTGCAGCCATCCGTTTATTTTGGCTTGGCTCAGTGACCAGCCTGTGCTTGCCCGAGTCAGCTATTTACCCATTTGAATATTGGCAGGTACAGGCTGCTGTCTCTCGTGAGACTTTCTAGCATCTCCAGCTGGCCAGAGATCATCCTTTCACATGCAGTCAGCTTGTCAGCTGGGACTTCAGCATATTTTAAATCTATGTTATCTGGACCTGTGAGCTGTGTGTTATATCTTCCCATGAAAGAGCAAACATTTCACCCGCATCCTCTGCCCGTGTTGCCTGCCTTTGTCCTAAATCCATTGCAGAAATACTCGCTGAATGCTTCTCCCTTCTCGGTGGCACCACCGAGGTTTCCCCCGGCTGACGTGTCCAGGATCTGTGCCATCCTTCAGACCCTCCTCCCCTACCCAGTGACCCGAACGGCAGCTTGACGTGAAGGGCTTTCTGTCTGTAGGGGACTGGGAACCTCCACGTGGTCCTTTACGGCAGCTAAGCCTCGGTGCCCAGCGCCCTTGTGAGCATGGCAGCACCTCGTCTTTCCCCTCCCGCTCCCCTGAGCGCGCTGCCGCGGCTGCCGGCTTTGCTCAGATCTGTTGACGTTGCCTTTCTCCCAGTTGTTATAAATGGAGCTCTGTGGAGCTGGGTTCCCATCCCAGACGGTTTGTGTTTTAAAGGTGAAACCATGGAGCGATTTTTTTGCTTGGCTGTATCAGGGGGCTGGGGCCGGGGGTTGGCAGCTGGTAAAACATTTGCAGAGAGCTCAATTATTGGGATGTTTTTCTGCTTAAACTCTTTCTCCTGGCTGATTTACTTTGTTTATTTCGGGCCCTGTGAATTAAACCTTTTTAAATACCAGCTTGTTGTCTGTGAGCGGTCCAGGCTGCCGTCTGCGTGTGCGGGAGACCCGACCGCAGCGGCAGCTCCAGCCGATCAGCTCCTGCCCGAGTTTTTCCTCCGGGGGTCTAGGAAGTACTATAGATGCCCAGCCCTCTCTGCTGGTGCTGTTCCTCAGCCATAGCTTTGCTGGTCCCCGTGAACTCCTTTGGTCTCCTGCGAGCTCTGGGGACCCTGGGCTGAAGACCACTGCCCGAGGTGGAGCCCTTCCTGAGCCAAGACCACTTTGTGGTCCATCTCCCCAGGGAGGACGAGGAGCAGGATACCTTTATCCAGAACTTATCACTGCCAACCTGGCACTTTGCTGCCCGCAATTTCTCATGGGGTGGGCCTGGAAGGACTCATCCAGATGACCACCTCCCTCCTTGCATCAGTGAATCATCCTGCAGAATGTGCCTGTGGCTTTCTGGGAGATGGACCTCTCCATCCTCCTCCTTCCCTTTTCCCATGCCGCAAGGTGACCGTGGGGATCGGTTTGTGGATGCCTTGAGAGAGGTTTGGGGTGCTGGGGAGAGAGGTGGTGCCTCGGCTGCCTGGCTAGGTGGGATGACCTTCAGTTTAAGCCCACGTGCACTTGAATACATGTCTGTAGAGTTCCCAGGAAGCCAGGAGGTTATCTGACGCTGCTGTTAAGTGATCCTCACGCATCAGATAAAAACGGGGAAAAAAAAGCCCTTAAGAGTCATAGAGGATTTGACGTGTCTAACTCATACTGATGGCAGAGATGAGACCGGAGCTGACAGTGTGACAGGCTGCCTGGGCTGGCAGGGGCTTGGAATAAGGATACAGACTCTGGGGGAAGCGTTTTGGGATCCCTCACATGTGTCTGCACGGGTCCCAAGCTGGGCTGTAGGTCAGGTCACGCGTGGCTTGCGCACTGCAGATGGACCTCACTAGCACCCGGTGCCCACCGGTTGTGTACCTGCCGCAGCGGCAGGTTGGGGCTGTCCCCAGCGGTTGTCCCTCAGATATCTCCAGTGTGGGTGTAGCCACAGACCGGTAACATCTCCAGTGGGTGGTACTTGGTTGGGACAGGGAGGTGGCTGATGATGGGAAACCCCAGGCAGGTGTGGGCACTCGGGGTGGACGGTGCAGACAGATTCCTGGTGGAGGGTGAGAGTTTCTTCCTTTCCAGATGTTTTTTTGCTTTTGTCATTTTTTTGACCTCAGCGTTATGGTCTGACTCAGAGAGGGGGATTGATGACAAGCCACCTCCCTGGTTTTGCCCCACTGGTGATAGCCAGCCCGCAGCAGGGCTTGGAAATGAGGGGGAAGAAACAAGACCCATCCTACTTATTTTCCCTCTTAGAAACAAAACCCAGCTCGAATCTGTTCTGGCTTGGTTTGTCCTATGACCAAGGAAGCCCTCAGCGGTGTTGTCTTTGTCACCTGCCACTTGTATCTGTGAGTGCTGCATGGAGATTGAGTCTCTCTTCTCCTTCGGAGCCCCGTTGGGCTTGGGGATGTGTTGGGTGTTTGCAGCCTGCTCCCCCAAAGCGCGGTGGAGCGCAGCCTGGTGCTTGCAGCATCTCCCTGCAGGCAGGGAAACCGAGGCACGGGGGATGGCACGTCCAGCCTGCCACGTGCTGCTGAGGTCTTCCACCGCTGCTCGTGGCCAGGAAAAGAAGAAGGGAGAGCAGAAGAGGGCAATGTCAGAGATGGCTTTGGGCGGGTGTTTCTGGTCGCCATTGGGGCGTGTGGTGGTGCGCGTTGAGTCCATCACGCTCCTTCCTCTCACCCAGGCCTTACGCGCCCTGTTTCTGCTGCCAGTAAAAAAGGTGATGTAAATAGATGAGATTTTGGCCTTATCTTATTTTAGGGGAAGACAGTTTAAGGACGGGTGTCCCAGCAAGCTACAAGTTTCTCCCTACCCATCCCTGCTTCCCCGCCAGCCTGGTTGATGTTGAGGATGAGCGCTGGAGTAGCTTGGCCGGCAGTGTTGGCGGGCACCCTCGGCTGGCGTGCGCTCTCTGCCAGGAGCCAGTGAAGCTCTTGATCTTCAGGAGGAGCAGGCGAGGGGTGGGCACCGCGATGCTCCAGCCCGAGCCTCTCTGGAAGGAGACGTGCAACTGCAGGAACCGGAGAGGGACCCTGAGGTGTCTCTGCACAGGCCTGGCGCCTTCATGGGCACATTCGTCTCCTGCTGACCTGCACTGACAGCTGGTTTTCAGCTGGCTCTCTCCAGCGAGACCGCCGCTCGCTGCTGGTTGGCAACCCCCAGCTGCACGTCACATCACATCAGTTGGCGTCTTCGCGGTGACTTTTATTTATTAAATATTTTTAGCGACAAAACTCTCTGAGGAAGTTTCAGTCCTGCGAGCGCGAGTGACCTCGCCTTCAGTGCTGTGCAGGGGAGGGCAGGACGCCCGCGAGGTCGGGCTGGGAGCCGAGCGGGGTGGAAGGGGTTTTTGGTGGGCCATGTCGTTCAATGCCCCAGGCACCTTCGGACCGGGCTCGGGGTCGGCTCGGGCAGCGGAGCAGGTCCGTTTAACCTGGGTCCGCAGGGAAGCGCGCTCCTCCTGCGCCGCTAATGGAACATATGGGGATCCGGGGCTCTGCGTCACGTCTCCTGCCACTCGCAGCAGGCATCCCCGCTTTCCCACTTCTCCAGAGGAATTTGGCAGCCCCAGGCCACTACTCATCTGCTGTCAGCTTTTCCCTGGTCCTTGCGGGCGGGCGGGCGAGCGGTGACTTAGTGCTGGCTGTGCTTCATGTTCGGTGCTGGGCGCTGCCCTGACGGAGCCGCCATGGCCGACTTGTGCCAGGCACGCCAGTGTGCGCCGGCCGGCGTGTGTGCTGGCTGCCCGGCGCGTGCCGGTGCCATACCTGCTGCTCTGCCGCCATGTGCTTGCAAGCGCCTTTTCTCTTGCAAGCGCACGACTTCTGTTTCAGCTCTGCTGTTCAGTTGCACGGGGGCAGGTGTAAAACCGCAGCTCTGGCAGCATCGCTGCTTTGAGCAGAAAAGAAGTTTTCTGGCCAGCTTTGAGCTTCGGTAGTTACAAAGGCTCCTTCCCTGCCTCTGCAGCTTGTCTCATGTGTGAAATCACCTGGTTTTTCCCCCACTTCTTGTTGACTCTGTGCAAGCGTCTGCCCCAGCAGCAGGCAGAGGAGTCCTGGTCCCGGGGAAGCGGCTGGCGTGGGACGCAGGCTCCCGGCCACCGTGGCCTCCCCAGTTCTAACTGATCACAGAATGGGAACAGCCCAGGTTGGAAGGGATCTGGAAAGATGATCTGGTCCAACCTTTCATGGGAAAGAGAGCCTGGATGAGGTTATCTAGCGGATGAGGTTATCTAGCACCCGATTGCATCTTGAAAGACTCTGGCGATGGGGACTCCGCCGCATCCCTGGGGAGGTTGTTTCAGCTGGCGGCTCAGCCCTGGGTCTGTGCCACCGTGGGTGCTTTCCTGTGACATCCAGCATTTTAATCCTATTACCATCCCAGCTCCTTTTCCAGGAGCATTTCCAAAGGCGGCTCCTGGAAGGAGTGCAAACTTCAAGCGCCTGCCTTCCCATGCCTGCCAAACCATGCAGGCATCCCTGATGGCCCCGATGGCCAAAATCCTGGCCCAGTGCTGCCTGTCAGCCGGTGGTCCTGCCGGGGGGTGTTTTCATCCCGGGAGGGAGCGAGAAGCCACCTCGCTCTCCCAGCCGCCACTTTGGAAAGCTGGGGCTCGCAGCCTCGTAAGGACTTACCCAGCCTTGCAAAATTGTCAGAGAGATGAATCCGCTCAGACAGAAAGATTTGCTCCCTCCTCGCTTTTGCAGCAAGGATTAATGATCACAGAGGAAGCCGGGGATATTTCGTAGGGCTGTCCGAAGGAGAGAAAGCACCGGAATGGTTTGCCTTGGGCAAGGAGGGAGAGTAAAATACTACAGTGCTTTTCTGTCAGATCTCTTTATCGACTCAATCTGTATGTGTGCTCTCCCCAGATGTATTTATAGAGAATCCCAGAGGATGCAGTCGGCTCAAAAGATTTTCTTTGTCAGGCGTTGGAGAGGGGTCCAGCCCTCTCAAGCAGCGACACTGTCCCAAACCTTGGGGTCTTCCCTCCTTGCCAGCTAGTCAATTAATTCGAGGATGAGATTGATCTGCCTCTCTGCAATTATTTTAGCAGGGTCCTAATGAGTTTTTTCTGGGCTGGTTCTTCCCTGTAGCCCTCCAAGCCAGACCTTGCCAGCTCTGCCAGGCTTGAGAAACAGCAAAAGGAACCTGATCAAATGCGAAACAGCTTCTTAGAAATACTGCTCTTTTCCAGCAAACGCTGTTGGCCCAGTTTCCCTGCCTGTGAAGCTCCCACTTTGAAACCTGTGGAGCAGGGAGATAATTTGAAAGCAGTGGCATTTTTACCTCCGGAAAAGGGACCATTGTGCTATGACTAACTTGCACTTTTTCAATTCTAGTTAGGTATAAAATGGTAGGAAAGGCCCTGCTTCGGGGAGGGCAGGAGAACGAAAACATTTCTCTTCTGCACTGAGTCAAGATATGGATGGATGAGTCGCGAGGTTGGGTGGTGATCAGATCACAGGGATGAAAGAACAAAATCGGTTCTTGCTCCTTCCCGTGCCGAGAGCTTACGTGCTGTAGGCGAGGCGCTGGCCTTGGGGCTGCATCGGTGGCTGGAGCACCGGTGAGGCGGCCGAGCCCAGCTGTTTGCTCTGAAGCA
Source organism: Calonectris borealis (assembly GCF_964195595.1). Taxonomy (NCBI): domain Eukaryota; kingdom Metazoa; phylum Chordata; class Aves; order Procellariiformes; family Procellariidae; genus Calonectris; species Calonectris borealis. The sequence goes on from NC_134321.1 coordinate 16,869,984, forward strand.
GAGGGTCACACTGAAAGTCCCTCAGGGTCTCTCCTTTCAACAGGGATATATATATACACACATATAACTCTGTTGTCTCTGCCTGCCTGCAGCAGCCGCTGCCCTTTGGATGCTGTTCGAGTTGATGCTGCTGGGTGCCGGTGGCCTCGCGCGGAGGCAGCGGGCTGGAGGGGTCCTGAGCTGCCAGTCCCCGTGACCGCAGGTGCGGTGGTCTGCGGAGCTGCTCACGTCTTGGGGAGGCTTTCACGGGCTCAGCGTGTGCTTTTCCTCTGTTGACGCTGTTGCCTGGTGGCCGTCGCACTGCCCGCACCTGTAGGGACTCACAGCCTTTGCGGAGCGGGGTGCAGGGTGTGGAGAAGTGCAATGGTTCGGTGCAGACCTACGTACGACCAGTACATCCCATCCTGCTTTCAGGAGCAAACACCTGGTGCTGAACTCGGGCTGTCCCAACAGGCTGCGGAAAATCACGCTGCCAAATCCTGGCCCTCTTGAACGCCTCCAGATTTGCCAGGACCGGGTTCATCTTTGCGGTCTCCAGCTGCCTCTGCCGTTGCAGGGCTCTGGAGCAGCTTGCAGCCTGGTCTGTGAGCTCCTTGAAAGAGGAAGGTCGAGCTGTGCTTAATTCTTGGCTTGCAGGCTTTTGGAGAGTGCCTGGGAGCCCTCAGCTCCAGGACTCCTTTTGTCCCATTTCTTTTCCAGCATGTGGCAGCTTATTCCAGCCTCCCTGCTTCAGCCAAACCAGGGAAAATTGGAGCCTTTAATAGAAACATTGGCAGTTTGTACCTCCAGCACCGTGCCCAGAGCTGGCAGGGATGACTCCAGGTTAAAACGGCCCCGAGGCAGCTGATGGAGGTCTGCAGCCTGGCAGGGATGTCCGGGCTTCCTGCGCTGCTTCCCCTGCTCCATCCCGGGCGAGCAGCAAGCCATGGCGAGCCTCTTCGCCTTCGTGGCCAGTGGCTGGGTGGATTGGCATCTGGCACCTCTCCCCTTTGCCCGATCGCGTAGGAGTGAGAAAAAGCGTTCGTTCCCCTGCTGTCAGACCACAGCGGCTCAGGGATGGGTCAGTGCTTGTCCTCTGTCACCCTTGAGCTGGCTTCTCTCAGGATCTCTTCTGCGGTGTCTGGCGTTGGTAAGAGACCGAAGGTACCCGTTACCCTCAAGAGTGGATCAGCCCCTGATGGACCAGGGCCTCTGGGTGTGCCAAGGCAGCATCTCGTTTCTTTGTCCCCAGCCCACCCAACGTTTGCCTTTCCTGGGCTCCTTGATGTTCTGGTGAGCGGGAGGAGGTGGAGGCTCATGCCTGGCTTGAGCGGGTGCGTTTCTGCTGGGTTTGTTGGAGATATGTTCTCCCTTAGGTAGGGTGCCTCTGCCCTGCAGGGGTGGTAGGAGAGCTGGGGCTGTAATGTGAAAAAGAATGTGCCTCCAGCACGGAGGAGAGGAACAAACCTGCCTAGGAGGGGAGATGATGATGGAGAGTCACCTCTCCTTCTGCGTAGTAGAGAGAAACTAGAAAGAGGTTTCTGTGCTGGCTTGGAGCAGAGCCTAGGTACAGCTTTTGGGACAGGATCAGATTCCCGTGGCCACCGTGTCCATTTTCTCCAGAGCTCACCTCTTAGGGTGGTTCAAAATACGGATCTCCTGGCCTGTGTGCAGAGGAGGAGCTGAGGGAGGCTTCTGGAGGCTTGTGAGAGCAGCCCAGCAGCAGCAGAGAGCCTGAGTTCCGCTCCACCTTGCACCATGGCCGCATCCGAGGGGTGCTGGCTGCCAGCCGCTCCAAGAGAGCCGGGAGTCCTGAGCAAGCATGGAGAGGGGAGGGACTCGCAGCCAGCCTCTTCTGGCACTGGGACGGCAAAACAGAGACACTGGGGCCACGAAATGGAGTCACTGGTGGGGCTTGGGGTGTGCTTGTCTTCCAGGCTACTGACATCTGGATTTTGCCCATCTACGTTTTGCACGGCTGCGTTCCTCCTAAAGCTCAGCGAGGCTCTGCCGGTCTGAGGCTGAGCTCCAAATTAAATGACACCAAACGGTGCGGCTTTACATTTCAAAGGGTCTGAGGGAGCGGAAGGATGCCTGGGAGTTTCTGGCGCTATGGAGTAATTGGGGTGATTTTTTTCTGGTGGCTTGTTATGACCGCTGGGTGCTCGCTCCACAGATGGATGGTTTTACCTGTTCATCTTCTGCTAATGTGAGGAATTATAACAACCCCGCAGGGATGAAGGGGGGTGACGGAGCCAAGTGCAGCGGGGAGAGCAGGTTGGTAAGCGCTCTGCATCCCTGACTCCGGCTGCTTATCACAGTGAGAACTGGATGGGCACGTGTTCTCATCGCAGGACCCCTGGAAAGTTCTGCTCCTGTCCCCTCCCTTGCACACATCACCGACCAGAAGATCTCCTGGTATATTTAAAGCTGTTACAGCATCTATTTCCCTTATCCTCACAGCTTTGCGGGGTAGATCCTAAGGCAAAAGTGCTGCTTGAAGGTCAAGGACAGACCTTTAATGCAGTTAGGAGAGTGGTCGGTCTGGGAGTCCCTGTCCCAGCACGGTGCTGGGGGCTGTGGCCTTTCACATGAAACCCGAAGGGGTGTCCTGGCCCCGAGGGGATGAAGAGGTTGTGCTGTGGCTGCTCACAGAGCTGTCTGCAGCTGCCTGCTGGCTTCCTGCATTTGCTGACGGACTCTGTTCCCACTCCGTGGGCTTGTAAGGCACCCAGGAAGACTGGAGTGAAACCATGGCCTTGTTCCCACTGTGGACACCGGCGTTGTCCCCCTGCCCCTGGATGGCCGGTTACTCTCAGCTGCTCCTCGGGGTTTTATTTCTGCCGGGAGCTGACGGCAGCTCCTTGACATGCAGAAAGGTAGATATCTATCATCTGCCGTGGCCAGCTGCTCTTCTTTTCACGCTGTGCGGATTCACAGCTTGGGGTAGCGTCTGCCCAGCGGTACAGTAACCAGACCGTGAGTTGGCAAAAGCTTATCAAGAGGTCAGCGTCAGAGAAAGACTTGCTCTGGTACTTCTGCCGAGTGGTTCAGGAGACGAGCAAAGCAGAAGCGGCTGCTGTGGCTCCAGGAGCTGCCTGATGCTGTGGGCTCACAGCAGAGGAGCGCAGCCATCGGCTCCTCTCTGTTCTTGCATCCTCCTCCTCCTCTCTCGCATGCATCTCTAGGTGCCATGCTCGCTTGTCCTTCCCTTGCTCGGTTCCTGCCTCCCCGAGAAACCCTCGCCTGCATCTCCCACCAGTTCCCCTGCACAGCTGTGTCTCCCAGCGGGAGCTGCTGTGGAACCCGTAGCACCGGCTCAGCTCTGGCTTTACGCTGTGCCGTGGGGCACAGGACCAGTGTGCAAACCCCTCCTCTCTTGCTAGCCTAGGCACAGCAGCCTTCCTGGGACGGGGCTGCAGCAGCGCAGGGCAGAGTCCGCTCCGGGCCCCCGACGAGCTGCAGCTGCTTGGGGAAGGGCAGATGGGGACAGAGGTGCAGAGATGCTTCCCCAAAGTCCTCCCCATCCTCCAGGTACCCAGAGCTTGAGGGAGGGCACCATGGTGCTGGGAAGAGGAGGGGTGTCCTCTGGGTCTCAGGGGGCACTGATGAGGGTCCGGGGCAGCTCTGGTGGCTGCAGCGTCGGCTGATGTGTTGCCATCGATGACGTTACGCAGGCTGCGCATGGTTTGGGGTACCTGGGAGGGCGGAGCAGTGGTGGAGATGGGAAGGTTACTCCCCAGCAGGGAAAGACCTGGAAAGCTGAGCGGCACGGTGCGTATCTGGAGCTTTCCTGGCTCTTGCAGCACCTCTGGGAACATACAGGACCTGGAAAGCCGCGGGCTTGTGGAAGGGCATAGTCAGGCTGGGCTCCGTCCTCGCCTAACTCGCTTCAATTTCATCTCGTGATTGATCTGCACAGTCAAACTCACAATCCTGTGCTGGTGGAGGAGCCGTTGCCAGACTGCAAAGGTCGCTGAAAGCAGCTGCTCCCCCCCTGCTGCCTTCGTTGCCGGCAGAAGAGCCTGGCTTTGGAGGTGCTCGGCTTGTGTCCCCGCCGGCACTGCCAGCCGTTGCCTCCCCGCAGGCCCCGGCACACCGCAGCGGCGTGCTTGGCAGGCACTCTCCTCTCCAGACCGAGGTAATAAGTCCCCTGGGACCCTGCGCCGGGGTCCCTGGTGGGCCGAGGAGGAGGAGGAGGTGAGGGCTGCAGAGGAGAGGCAGGCACCCAGCCCCACCTCGCCTCCCCGTGCCCGCTCTGGGCAGGGCGGCTGGAGAGGTCGGTCAGCACGTGCAGCTGCCGAAATGGCGTGTCCTGGCTCAAGGATGTCTGGAGCTGTCCTGAGGTCCCTGAGGAATTTGCCTGATACCACTCGTTCGCCTCCTTTACCCCCTCCTCGCCCCTGCCTGCGTTTCCACTCCCTCCCGCCTTGCAGGCAGCCTGCCCCTCTTTTTGCCTTTTGCTTTCTGCCCGCCAGCGCTGTTTGTTTGCACCGGGGATTTCCTCGGGTGAATCGTTACCGCCGGCAGCGTGCGGTGGCTGGAGGCTCAGGGGGGTTCGTTAGCCAAGCTCACCGGCGGGAGTCATCAAGACGCTGGGGCTCGCCAGGGTCGCTGGCTTTTTGCCCTTTGCCTCGCAGGATTGCCGGCTTTTTGGGGTAGAGGGGCAAGCTCTTGGACGTGGGGGTTTGAAGGCGGCTTTCCTGGAAGCCTGCAGGGAAATGTTTCTTGTTTGTTTATAAAAATTCAGAAAGGCGCTTGTCCTGGGTTCTGGCTTGCTTCTAAAACATGGAGATGTCTGTCCGTGGGGCAAGGGAAGGAGAAGCAGGAGCAGCAGGAGCAGTGAACCCGAGGGTGAGCGGTGGCCCGTGGGCGAGTGTCCTGCAGCAGAGAGTCCGGGAGGGATCCTTGTCACCCGAGGCAAGCCTGGGCCTCCCTCAGCAGGAGGTCAAAGAGTCTTTCTCCACTGTTGGCTGCACTTAGTCGATAGCTTGGAAGATCCTCCTGTCCTGGAAAGTTGCTTTCTGCCATCAGATTTGCCGACGTGCTGTACTGGTGACGTGCTGATGGACATCGTGATCATCTTACCCATTCCTCCTCAGCAAACCAGGCTGAAACCAGCTCGATATTCCTCTGTGGTGGCCTTCCTTGCCTTCTAAATGAGGCCGATAAGCCTGACATTAATTCCCCATCGATGGGGAGGGAAGGACTATTTTGTCTGGGAATCAGGTGGTTGCATCCTGGCTTTGCTCCGGGCTGCCAGTGGCTTTATCTCTGCAAGTTCAGCAAGGTTAGGTTCTTCAGCTTCCCTTTTCAGCTCTCTCAGCTGTGAAGGGATGGTGTGAGGCTGAGCTTAGCTCATCGTGAAATATATTCCATGAAGCCTGGGAGCTGGGGGCGTTGCAGAAAGACAAGGTTGTTCAAGGAGGTAGGAAGGGATGGGGGGTATTTATTCCACTGTGCCATTTTCTTCCCGGGGGCATTAATGTGACACATGTCCTGAGTTTGTCCTGGTGACAAACAAGCTGTGGAAGAGCAGCTGGAGATGCCCATGATCCCGGGAGGATGGCTTGTGGAGCTGAAGAACAAGAGGAAAGGGCTGAGATTTGGTGGGGGCGGCCCGGACCTTGGCTTAGGAGACCGAGAGCTTCCATGTGCTGTGGGCACCAGGCACTCCTGCTCCATCTCTGTTGCTTTGGTTTTGCCGCATAAGGGTTTCATCACAGGACCCGTTACGGGTGAGGACGTGTGTGAGAAGGTTGGGAACAACAAGCCTCCACTGCACGTCCCTGTTGCAGAAGGGCAAGTACTCGAGCGAGTGGTGGCCCAGGAGATAAAGCCATCAAGGTGGGCTGGGAACGTCCACCTAGATGAGGAGCCTTCCAGGCTCTCAGCTGTGAGTTAGCCATGGAAGAAGGTCTCTCACCACAAGAAATAAGCTGTTGTTGGGTGTCTCGGTGGGGGCAGTTGTACTCTAGGTTAGGACTTGCTCTCCCTGTGAGCTGCCTAATGCAGACCCATGTTTCAGAGAGGCTCTTTTTACCTACATGGTGCCTTGCGGAGGGTGGGAGGCTGCAGCGCGGTGGGACAGGCAGGAGAACATCTTGGGCGATGATTCCTTTCCTGAAAGGCCCTGCCTTGACAAGAGGCAAAGAAATTGCCACAGCTGCTGCTCCTGGCAGCTTCGCCGAGGCAACAGAGCAGGCAAAGCGATTTAGCATCGCTCCAGTCATCCGTGGTGGCAGGGATCATTGCATCAACCTCTTCAGCTTTGCAATTAATGCTGAAAAAGCATCCTCTGAGGGCTGGAAGGAGAGAGCGTTGATCCCTGGAGACCCGCACTCCGAAGCAGAAGCAGCCCTCTCCAGCTGTGGTCCTCCTCTCCCGCGGTCTCGTCCGCCTTCTTTCGCAGGCGGCTGTTGACGCGCACGCTCCCGTAGCAATGGAGTTCCTAGGATGGGGACGGGAACACAGCAGTGGTTCCTCAGGGCAGGAGACATTATGTGGATTTATGTGGGTTTCTTGTCTTATAATGAAAATCCAGCGTTTGAGCTTTCTGAGTGGTTAAATCCAAAGTCCCCTTCAGAGAGCTCGTGTGTGGCAGTGGTGGGGAAGGAGGAGGAGAGGAAGGGGTGCGGTTGGGGTGGGGTAGGAGGAAGAGTGTGAGAACATATAGTGGAGCTCCGGAAAGCTGGTGAGAACCATCTCCCCAGCTGGCTTTGCTTACCCATGGCGGGTACAGGAGCAAGGCAGGACTTGGAGACGTGGAAAGCACTGAGTTTTTAGGAAAATTCATTTTTTTTTTAATGCAAAAGTTTGCTTCACTTCTGAAACTCGCTGCTCCAGGACTAATTACTACCAAATAACCACGACACCGTGGGGGACCCAAGCCCCATGAATTGTGTGTGTTTGCACCATCTGCTCCTTATTCTGCAGGTGATGTTCCCGTAGTTGGAGGTAGTAAAATATGTCCCTGGAAGGACACGGACTAACGTACCTGAGTGTGTCCAGGCTGGCAGCCTTATCCAGGGCTTGTCCTTCCCCCATGCCGGGGGCTCTGGCTGCCCGTGGCTACTTTCTGAAAGGTTTTATCTCACTGGAACTTGCTGCCCGGCTCGTCTCTGAAGATGGGGGATGCTCCTGGATGTGCTGCAGGATTCCTCTTGCAGCTCAAGTGGGTGCTGGGAGGGGAGGCCGCCCGGAGCGCGTCTCTGCCTGCAGCGAGGCAGGGCTGGAGCTTACTCCCTCTTGCTGGAGGACAGAAAGGAATCTCCATCTCCATCCCAGGGAGGAGAAGAGCGTTCACGACTCACAGCAGCTTCCAGCAGCGACCTGGGAGCCTGTGCCTGGTCCCCATCAGCCCCCTCGGCGTACTGGGACCTCCCGTACCCACCAACCCGCCCGGGCTCGTTCCTTCGCCTCTCGGTGTGGCCGTGCCTGACAGCTGCCGCTTTGCAGCTCCCGCGGCTCGGCCGGGGCGGGAGCAGCTGGGTGATTCGGCCGCGGGAAGCGCGGGCGGGCGGGCGGGCAAGGTGTAAATTGCATGGCGGGCTGCCTTCGCCAAGGTGAAAATGAAAAACTCTCCCAGCTATCGAGCCTGGCGTTTCGCGGCTCCCACGGTCCAAATGCACTCCCGCTCGCCGCTGCGGAGAGGATCTCGGGGGCTGATTTTCACCTGCCTGTCCCAAAGCCACGGCGCTGCCGCGTCGGCGGGGCGGTGTCCTGGTTGCAGGCAGGACGGGGGCCTGCTGCGGGAAGGGGGGGACGCGTGCTGGTGCGGCGGGCAGGGAGGGGTGCTGATGGGCGCGGGAGGTGCTAATTGCCAGGCACTGCATTTTGCTACCTGGAGGATTTGCTATCCGTTGGCGAGACTTTGTTTTCCGCTGCGGTAGTGCTGGTGGTGCTGCTCGTTTTTCCTGCTGGCTGTCGGAAAAGGCCTTTTCTTGATTGCAATAATATCACCTTCTGTTGCTGAAACACCTCGCAGCCCGGAGGATTTGTGAAAGTAAAGTGCACGTGCGTGGGAACAGTCTCACCACCTCTGAAATGTGAGTTTCTCCAGGCTGGGAAGCAGCAGCTGTTTCGCAGCCCTCGGCAGCCTGGTGTTCGTGGCTGTGCCGCGTGCTGGAGCTGGCTCTGAGTGCCGGCCACGCCGGGAGGCAGGGCCTGCCGGCTCCATGTGCACCCTGCTTGAGATGTTGGGGTTTCCTTGATGCTTGAGGTATTACTGGTGTAAAGCATGTCTGCCTGCCTCTCCCTCCAGCAGCTTGTCCTCCCTTCTGCCCAGACCATCTCTTGGTTCCTCCCCAGCCCCTGCCTGACTCCTGCCCCTCGGCGGGCAGCCGCGGGCACCCAGGCTTCACCCCTGTCTCCTGTGGTCAGACTGCGGCTCGGCAGGGAGGACCAGAATCGCAGAAGGGTTTGGGTTGGAAGGGACCTTCAAAGATCATCCAGTCCAACCCCCCTGCTGTGGGCAGGGACATCTTGCACTACATCAGGTTGCTCAAAGTCCCGTCCGACCTGACCTTGAGCACCTCCAGGGATGGGGCATCCACAGCTTCTCTGGGCAACCTGGTCTGGTGTCCCACCACCCTCATCGCAAAACGTTTCTTCCTTATGTCCAGTCTAAACCTGCCCTCTTTCGAGTTAAAACTGTTGTTGTCCCTTGTCCTGTCACTACAGGCCCTGGTAAAAAGTCTCTCTCCATCTTTCTTACAAGCCTCCTTTATATATTGAAAGACTGCAGAAAGGTCTCCCTGGAGACCTTCTCCAGGCTGAACAACCCCAACTCCCTCAGCCTTTCTCCACAGCAGAGATGTTCCAGCCCTTGGACTGTTTCCGTGGCCTCCTCTGGACCCACTCTGACGGGTCCACGACTGTCTTGTGCTGGGGACCCCAGAACCGGAGGCAGTGCTCCAGGTGGGGTCTCACGAGAGCAGAGCAGAGGGGGAGCATCCCCTCCCTCAACCTGCCGGCCACACTGCTAGTAGTGCAGCCCAGGAGACGCTTGGCTTTCTGGGCTGCAAGCACATATAGAAAGCAAGTTTGAAACCCGGGGAGAAAGGGGTGCCTTTATTTTTTTTTGCTTTCATCAGCTCGGGCTTGGACCGAAGCAGTGTTTAACCTCAAGCTGCTGTCTGGGCAAGGAGAAATGGAAACAGGGACATCCCCAGTCTGGGTCTGGGATGGTAGGATGGCTCAGCAAGGAGTCTGTCCCCTGGCTAAACTGGGAGAGCGCCGAAGGGTGCTGGGTGCTGTGCAAACTGAATTGCAAAGCCTCTCTGCACTACCTAGCGCCCGTGGTCTAAGATAAGCAGGGATGACACACCGAGCGTGGAGCTGTGAGGAAGCGAGGAGGATGTGGCACACAGCGCGCTCCCTCCGGTCCTAGCTGGTGGCTCAGTTTCAGCTCTAATTTTAGCAACTGATTTTAGGGCCCTTCGGCTCCACGCAGTTTTGTTGTTTCTTTAAAATCCCTGGGACCGAAGCATCCGACTCCTTCACCGGGAGGAGTAGAGGATGGATGCCTCCGGCTGGAAGCAAGACGTGGGGGAGTCGTGTTGCCTGAGCAGACAGGAGGTGCTGGTGGGTCCCCTGGGGGTCCCCCCCACGCTGCCAGGTGCCAGCTGACTTGCCGGCACTAACCGCAGCGGCCCAAGTGCCGGTGGCACGGGCGAGGGGAGGCTTGTGGCAGTGAGGGTGTGCTGATGCTCTGGCTGCCCGGCCGGGGGGATGCTGGTGAGCCCCCCCAGCGAGCAGCAACCCCCAGCCATGGGCACAAGCCCCCCATGTGCTCACACCCGCCATCTGTTCCTCCTCCAGGTGCGGCGGCACAATAAATGGAGGGAGGGGAGCCCTGGTGCAGCAGGGGGGCTGCCCACGCTCCCCCCAGGGCAGGAGCCAGACACCCACTCCACATCACTGGCGTTGAACAGATCGTACTTGAGGCTCACAGCACGGGTCGGTAGCAGGGCTGATCTGGCCGACAGAAAGACCCCCTCGTGTGGCTGGTGTCACTGCGGGGTCACAGCAGGGTGCGGATGGAGCCGGCCCCATGTGCCCGGCACCCTTCTGCTGCACTGCGATGGCGGCAGCGCATCCCATCGCCGTAAGAAGTAAGTGGCAGCACCAGGCACGTTTTGCCGAACTGATACTCAGACGGCCCCTGTGAACAACCCACAGCTTCTCCTTGACTCTGGGTCCCCTCCTGGCGCAGGCTCAGGCCTCGTGCTCATCGGCCCCGCTGGGGAGCTGTCCTCTCCATGGGGACTGTGTGGAGAGAAGCCGATGCTTAGGCTGGATCCTGCACTACCACTTTCCCGGTGGCTGGCAGGCTCCAGCCCGTCCCAACTTTTCAGCAGTGCCCAGCGGCAGATCCCTGGAGGGTGCATCCCTGCCCAGTGGCAGGGAGGGCAGCTCAGGGGGCTGCCGGGTGCCACTAAGGTAGAAGAGGGGGAGCGTCTGCCGGGTGACCGGTCGCTTGCTGCCCGCGGCTTTTCCAGTCCTGGCTGGGTTTTACGGGAATTTTTTTACGCGTTGCAGGCAGGAGATCCTCCGGCAGGGGTGGGTGACGGGCGCGGGCGATGGCTGTATACATGCGGCACACTGGCGGCTGGGGCACGAGGTGGACATCTCTGCGGTGGAGCCAGGAGCTGCTGGGCAGCACGGAGAGCTCAGCGCCCGGCCCTGCTCCAGCAGGAAGAGCGGTGGTGGCATGAAAAGCCTCTCCCCTACTGCTCCCACAGCCATCAGCCCTGAAATGGCAACTGAGCAGGCTGGCGTGGCTTAACCATCACCCCGTGAGCCATGCCAAGAGGTCTCGGTAACGAGACAGGGAGCCTGGGGGGCTGGAGGGCTTGTGGCCAGAAACGGGGCGAGGACAGCAGCTGCCTCCCCACCGCTTTCCTGGTGACCCTAGAAGTGTTTTGGGGCAGACAGTGGGTTCAGCTGGAGCCTGAGTGCCAGCATGCCCAGGCATGGTGAGGATGCCAAGAGCATCCACAAGGCTTGTTTGCTGGTCTCCTAACAAGCTGAATTCTTCCAGCAGTGGGAGATGAAGCAGATCCAGTTGGTGGCATTTGAATTCCTGAGCAGACGAGCCTGACAAAGAGAGTGACAAAGCTGCTCCCCGCAGTGCCCCAGCTCGCCTTTTGCTTCCCGGCAGGCGCCGAGGGGCACAGCTTGGCGTGAGCACCCTGCCCCCTTCTTCCATTTCGGCACAATTCTGCTGGGGTTGTAATGACTGCAGGTCATGTCTTAGCTGCCTCGTCGCGTGTCCCGTAGGCTTGGGACTGCTCTTCTGCCTGCCCGGGGAAGTGGGGGCATCCTTCGGCTGGGAGGCAGTGCCCCAGGCATTCCGTGGGCAGACGATGGGGTCTATTCCTTAACGGAGGAGTGGGGAGAGGAAAATTTGTGCTGCCGGGGAGGTGCCACTTCCCACTGCTGGGGAAGGTCTCCCGAAACACTGGTTCAGTGCATAATCCTTGTCGTTCTTTCTGATGCACGAGGCCGGGGGATGCTCCATTCCTGGAGGGATGAGGCCAACCTGGAGAAAGTCCTACAGGGAGTCAGGGGTGGTGGGTGATTTGGAAACAACCCAGGGGTAAAGATTAGGCGGAGTGTTATTTCACCTGGGAAAGAGAAGTGCAACGTAAACCCTTGTTCCCAAGAGGATGGCGAGCAGCAGCCCACCGCGGCCCTCGGATAGGCCAAGGAGGAGTTGGCTTCGTGGGAAGCAGTGGGTCTGGCATAGCAGGAGTACGCCAGAGCTGCTGTGCATCTCGGGACTGAACTGGTGGGCTCTGGATGCATTGGTCTTTGCCGTGTATGCGTAGCTTGACTGTATGGATTACGTGCAATAAATCCCAATCTTTGGGTGCCCAGTGGAGGCTCCTGCATAGAAATAAGCCTTGCGCGCCGCGCTGCCGCCCCCATCTTTGCTGGCTGTGGGGAGGGCGAGGTCCCGGTGGAGGCTGAGAAGGGAGGTGGCACAGCACGACCTTGCGAAGGGACGAGTCCCCTTCCCTGCCCTACTTACTGAGTCCTGCTGTCCTAGCCAGAAGCCTGGCCCCGACACCATCGGTCTCCCACTGCTCACCTCTCGCTGAGCTCCTCCGCCCGTGTGAGACCGCATTTGATTTGACTCGAGGGCTCTGCCTTGAAAACTCCACGTCCACCTTGCTGCTCCATCTGTTGGCTTAGCTGCACAGTTAGCGAGGGGCTTCCTCCTCAGCTGCAGGGTATATTAGTGCCTGTTGAGCGTCTCTGTTGTTTTGCCATGTTGTTGAGCCTTCGCTAATTCGCTCTCTGCTTACGCCTTCGCCTTTGGACTCTGTTCTCCAGTTCGTCCAGGTTGTTTCTTTCCCTTGCAGCCTTCCTCTCTGCTGGGATAATCCTAAGCCTGCTCCGTCCTATGCTGACACCAGCCTCTTGGTTGCACTTTGCTGCACCTCTGCCTGTGCTTGCCTGGCCTCTGCCTGCCTCCTGAGCTCCTCAAGGGCGATCTCCCTGGCATTCCCTTTGGATGATCCCTCATCCATTTTTTTGGATGATCCCCTTATCTATTTCTGTTGTCCTGGCTCCCCACCTCATCACCTCTGCCCTTTCCTCAAGTCTTTATGCAGCCTCATCCCTTTGGTCCCAGCCCAGACAGGACAGCGTTCCCAACTGCCACCTCCCTGCTCCTTCCTGGGGACATTGTCCTCTCCTGAGCCCGGCTGCCGGTGCTGAGCTCTGCAGCAGCCCCGCCAGGAGCTGGATTGCTCCGGGAAGAAGCACAGAAGCAGAGGCCAGCTCGCTAGCCTGGCTCCCGACTTGATTTGTACAGGCATAAATTAGAACCACCAGGCTCTTGTTTCCCTCCATTTCCTTTTGGGGAAAACCCTGGATGAATTGGGAAGAAGTCAAGTATTAAGCATCCTTGTAGCTGTAACGAGGCAGGCGTTGGTATTGACAGTGAGTGTCCGGCCACTTCAGCGTCGTCCCACCGACCTGGTCCACAGCCGTGGGCTTCGGCTGCAGGGCACCTGGCTCTTCTGGCTTCAGGGAGACAAAGCTGCTTCCCACCCTGGCATGGTGGAGCATCCTCGTCTCTCTTGTGGGATAATCCTTGAGTGTGAAGCAGCATTTGGCTCAAGAGCCAATCCGGGACCCTGCTCTTCATACAGGTGTGCATTTTTATTCCTTAAAAAGCCACAATTCCCAAATTTTGTGTGCGGGGGGGGGGGGGGTTGTTTGTGCTTTGGGGCAGCCACTACTATGGCTGTGTGATTGGAAGGGGAGTTGTAGCAGCCTAGATAAATTGTAGGGAGAGGGTACATCCCAGATCCGCTCTTTAGGAATCCCAGGGTGGGCTTTGGGAAGTCAGCTTGGAATGTCTTGGAGGCCGGACTGGAGCCCTGATGTTTTAGACTGGTTAGAGACCTCCTATGAATTTAGCGAAGGTCTCTCTGCTCTAAGATCCTTTGAGTTGTCCCCATCTGCATTAAGTGGTGGAGGGGCCAGCTGGATGCATCCAAAAAACCTGCAAATCTTGGAGATACTCATCTCTGATCTGTGTGGCAGTAACCTAAAATAACGCACCGAGCTGAGACTGGCTGATGGGCTTGGGGTTGGTAAAGCAAGGGGCAGAGTGGCGGGGAGGGTTCTTGTCTGCGTTGTTGCTGAAAAGCGGGAGTGACATGAGCCGCCTCTGCTCTGCTGCTAAAAACAGCCCAGTTTGTTTTTATTTAATACAGTTTTGATCTGCGTGTGTTGGTGTTTCACCTGCCTGCGAGTGGGAACTCCGGGCTCCGAGCGCCTTGGAAGCCCGCCCGTGTCCCTGCGCGTCCCTGCGCCACGGGGCTCGCGAATGTGGTTCCTCCTCGGTTGGAGGAGGGACTCTGCCGAAATTCAGGCTCGAAGGCATTGGGGCGGGACGGGTAAAGCTTCTGCTGGGGTTTGTGTTTCTGCCGCTGTGGTACCGCTGGGTAAACTGGAGCTCCGCAGAGCCAACTCCTGCAGGCTTTCCCGGGAAAATAGACCTGAAAACGGCACACGTGGGATTTTCTCCGTCTTGCTTGCGCAGCGTCCTGCCAGGATGGAGGTGGCTCTCCGGGTGGCCTTGCTGCCAGCGCCGGGGCGAGGGTCAGCGTTGGCTCCCGTCTGTTGTGGATTCTGCCCGGTGCCGGTGTTTGGCTGGGAAGTAAATGATTGGAAATCGGCTTGGTCCATCCCCGGGGTGAAGGGGGTCAGGAATGAACAGGCTTTTGTAAGGTCATGATTGATGTGTCCATAGAGCTCGTCCTTGGAGAGGGGCCAGCCCTGGCTTCCGAGAGCCCCGGAGGGACGGGGACCCTGCCGGAGGATGTCTGGGCAAGCTGTGCCGGGGGGATGTGGCAGGGAGGAGGATGAGGGTAGTTGAGGCAGGGAGGACGAGGAGGATTGTTGGATCAAGGAGGAAGAGAAGGACAGTCAGGGCAGGGAGGAGGAGGAGGATAATCGGGGTGGTTGCAGGGTTAAATAAAAGCTGTCAGTGATTTGAAAAGGGGAAAGAAAGAAAAAGAAAACCCACGGAAGAGACACTCTCCCTTCTCACCCGGCTTGTAATCAGCCGCCCCCTCTGCCAGCGAGCAGCTGGCGGGCAGGCGGGCGAGGAGGGGGTGGCAAGAGGGGTCCAGCTGCTCCTCGGCCCGGCCCCGGCACCCCAAGAGTCCCCGCAGCCCCAGCTCGGCATGGGCCAGGGCACGACCTGGGGGGAACATGCCCCTGTCACAGGTCCCTGGCAGGCTGAGGGGGCTGAGGTCCTGAAGTGTGCTACCGGGGGGAGGTGGGGTGAGGAAGAGGAGGAGGGGGAGTTGTCTGAAATGCCAGGGATTCATCTCCCACTCCCCCTGCCCTCGCCGTTCTGAAAGGAGCTGCTTGAGCTGTCGGCTCTGGATTATATTAATTAGCGGAGAAGTGCTACGCCTGCTCATGGGGCCGTGCTGCCAGGAGGAACCAGAGACTTGGCAGGTCCTTGCGAAGCAGCTGCCGGGCTCCCCGAAACCCCTCGCTCCAGCCCAAAATGAGCACACCAAAACCGAGGCTGAGCCGGAGGAGCTGAGTCTCCCTGGGGCTTTGGCATCTCCTCCCTGAGCCCGGCCCCCTGCTCACCCCCAGGGCCGAACCTGCTGGCCCTGGCATGCGGGGGGCTGGTGTGATAGGGAAAGCTGCGGTTTCGGGATGGGACCCACCGCTCTTCGCTGGGCCCCCATGTCTGTGGGCGAAGCGGGTCAGTCTGCGATGCTGCAGGGCCAGCAGGTCCACGTGGTGGGGGGCTGCTGGGGCCGGGGGCGATGGCACATCCCTGACCTGCGGTCACCTGCTGTCTTTCAGGAGAGGAAGCTGTGCGCCCACCCCCGGATCGAGATCTACAAGGAGGACCGCATCTACTTCGTGTGTCCCCTCGCCCGCCAAGGGGACTTCTACGTGCCTGAAATGAAAGAACTGGAGAGGAAGAGCAGGGCTGCCGCAGCTGATGCTGAGGATGCCCAGACAGATATCACAGGTATCCGTGGCTTGCGCACAGGCTCTGTCTTCAATTGGCATCAGCCCTCCCAAAGGTGGGGGTCCTGGTGTCCCCAGTGCTGCCACCTGAGCAGACAGAGAGGGGCGACCTGCGCCCGCCTGGCGCCCACCTCTTCCCCTCACCCCGGGCTGATAGGATCTCGTCCCCGAGGTGTCACGCTGCGCCCCGGGGAGCACCCAGGCACCCCTGCGGCGTCGGGGCGAGGGCCAAGCTGCCGCCACTGCTCTGACAATGGCCTGCCATTGTCAGAGCAGAGCTGGATCTTGCAGCTTTTGGTTGCAGCTGGGCTTGTTTTTCTCCTTGTCATATACATCTTCCTTGATCTCATCTTCATCTGTTACATATTGGGATGGCGAAGAGCTTAAATACCAGGTTGCTGTAGCTGGCGGTGGAGTTGCCCGATAGCATCTGCTCAGCGAGATCTGTTGGAGCCTGGATGTATTCATGCAGGAAGGGACCACAATGGCTGTAGGCGCAGAACAGCAGTGCTATAGTAACCCAAAATGCTAGTTGCCGTCGCCGGCCCACGTGCTCACATGTCTGCGAGATGCGGGAGCCGGCTAGCCGAGCATTCCCGGGTGCTGGACGGGGCGGCCGAGCCGGCTGCTGGCGGGAGCAGCCGTCTCCTCCTGCCCCGCAGGTTGCCCACGCTTGTGTAACGGGCATGAAAAAACCATGACAGCTCTCCTCGCCTCCCGGGGAGTTTGGTCATTTTATTTAACACATCTTCAGGTTTGGATTGCTTTAATTCTTAATCGCGTGCGGCGTAAAAGCAAGCCTGGAAATTGCTTTCTGGGAGCTCTGTCCATTTAGCGCTGCAATAAGAGTCTAATTGGAGCAGTTCCGCAGCGCTTCGAGGTCCCGTGTTTTCGCGGCGCTCGCTCGGCTCTTTGCCTTTTTGTCTGCCTTGCGTCAGGGTGGCTGCGTTGGGCACCGGCCTGGGTTGGCCGAAGGCATCTCGCAGCCCGCTCCCTCCAGCACCTTCCCACGGTCGCCTCGTGGTTTTGGAGAGGGACGGCAGGACCCATGTGGGCAAAAGCTGCTTCAGGTCTGTGGCTCTGGCAGCTGCTCAGGGGTGCACGGCCCCGTGGCATGGCCGGAGGATGCTCGGTGCAGCTGCTGCCCCGTGCCCCGGCTTCTCGGTGCTTTCCCTGGGACACCACTGCTGGCGTGACCGCGGTGGGGGAGTCCCCTGCCCTCCTGGGAAGGGCTGGGAAGGTTTTTCCGATTTTAGATGGCAAATGATGTTGGACTTTCTCATGTGGAAGACCCCTGCCCCGGGCCGGGCTCCCCGCCAGCAGCTCTTGGCAGCTCCTCCACCAGCCCTCCCCTTCCAGTCGCACAGATGAGCTTTTGTAGGTGCAATGTGATGCGGTGTCATCTGCTGAGTCTGCACAAAACCAGCTTAAAATAATAATAGCCGTGAGGCCTCGCCTCTGAGACTAAAGAGTTGAGCTTGGATGTCGGCGCTGTGATCACCGTCACTGCTGGGCACGGCAGCAGAACCAGGTCTGGCAGGGCATCGCATCCTTGCTCCGGCCGTTGGAGAGGGCCGAGGACGTGGCAAGCCCTCGGGTTGCTTGTGCTGCTCGTGCCTGAGGATCTTGGACGTCCTCATAATCTCCTGCATCCCCGTAATGTTGTGGTGCCCTGAGCCGACACAACTGCTGTCACCCGGAGAGGGTGGCACCCTGTGGGGAGGCCCTGGGCTTGTGCAAAGGGAGATGGTGCCCGGCGAGCATCCTTGTCCCACCGCTGCCGGCCTGCTGATGCCAGGGACTTGGTTTGCTGCCGGTGGCACTGCTGCAGCGGTGGAGCGGCCGTCGGGCTGCCCCTGGTTCAGCAGCAGGGTCAAAGCCGGGAGGCGAGGTGGGAGGGGGCAGCTGGTCCCCTTGGGCTCCGCATCTCGACGCCGAAGTCCCAGGTGGGTTTTCTGAGCCTTGGTGTGAGAGGAGATCCCGCTGGAGGGGGCAGCCAGCACATCTCCTCTCTGCCCAGCCGCTCACTGGAGATGCCCTGAAGACGTCGCCTTGAAGGAGACACCTTATGGATTGAAACTGGTCCTCCCTTCCCAAGTATTTTCTGCTCTGGGATCTGTGCAACCACCTTTGAGTTGGAGGAAGAGAAAGCCACAATGTCTTTTCCCATCCTTTTTTACTCCCTTCTTCCTTGGGGAGCCGCTCAAGGGAGATGACAGGCGTGATGGCCATAAGATCTTCATGACCCTGCAGATCCTGGGGTGTCTGTGACAGCTTTTGAGCTTTCCTCTGCCGGCCGGAGGATGGGAGCAGCAATGTCCTCGTCTGCTTTTCGGTGCGGTCCCCCCTCAACCCCGATTGCCTGGATTTGGGTTATTTCTTGATCCACCTCAGCTCTGCCAGTGTTTCAAGTGGTCCTGCCCTGACGGAGGCTCAGGCAGTGCTGGGATGCTCCTGGGAAGGTGGGAGAGGGTGGTGGTCCCCGCCGGTAGCACTCGGCTCCTCTGGCCGTGCCTGAGCAGCGCAAATCCTGACACGGGGCCCTGAGACCCTGCTGCCTCGCAGGGCGAGCGGGGGGACCGGGGAGGTGCTGAGCCCCTTCTCCTCTCCCTGAGGCCGCTGAGGGTGCTCTACGTGTGGCAGCCGTGGGCTCTCACTCCTGAGGTGGCAGCAGATGAAGCCCACTCTTCCCTCCCTCTCACAAAATACTGAAATAACAGCAAAGAGCATGCAATTTCATGGTGAGCATTGTATTTAGTAATGCTCTGTGTGGACGCAGCACCTTTCGGTCACAGCTCACGAAACTCCCCGCCAGCAGCTTTATTACGCTTTCCTCAAATTAAAGACTTCAAGAGTTCCCAGCGGAAGGCGCTGCCATTTCTTCTCGCCTATCGGTGTGGCTGGTGCCAGGCAGAACCAGGCGACTTGGGTGTGCAAAAAAAGCTTGGATTTGTTTTCTTGAGCCTCCTGACCTTGGAGCGCATCTCTCCGTTGAGGCTGTCGTCCGCTGTCCTCCTTGCTCCTGAGGCTCACCCTGCGAGGTGCTGGGTGCCTGCGGCTCTGAGCGAAGCCAATGGCCGTAGAAGCTGCGGGACGCGGCCCAGGGTCTCTGCTTTCTGCCGCCGCTCTGTGCAGCGCGGGGTGCTGGCAGCTCTGCTGAGGACAAACGTACTCGGCACGCAAGGAAGGGGCCGGGGGCTGCGGCTGCCTCCGCACCAATTCCATCCCTTCTTCGCCATCATCAGGGTCATCGGAAAGAGGGGAAGCATTTTTGGAAGGCGGCTGATAGGTCTCCAGGCGGCCACTGTCAATCACGGTTAGTTATTTTGTACTTAATTATTTTCTGGGGCTTTGGCATCAGCGCAGCGCTCAGCAGGCCCTCGCTCCCGGCTCGCTCTCAGCAGCGTGCTCTCCGGCGTGACCCCACTGCGGCGCGTGGAAGGTGAAAGCAAACAGAAGCAGCCTCTCGACACGGGCTTGCTGGCATGAACAGATGGTTTCTAAGCACGTGGCTCTGCCCAGTCTCAGGTGCTCATTTTCCTGGAGCTGAGTCTGTCCAGCAGCATCCGGGTGCAACCGACGGCATCACCCGCTGAGCCCCAGTGCCCCGGGGGGGCACCTTCCCTGGTGTGCTCTGCCTCATCCCCGCTTGCTTCCGTCCTCCGAAGAGCCCTGCCTGTTCTGCCTGCCTGTACATCCCCAGAGGGGGCTCGGCGGGCAGCTCCTGCCGTGCCTTCCTGCTGGTCTGCCTGCCCCAGCCCCTCTCCTGATGGCTGTGCGCGAGCTTCGGCAGCGCGGAGGAGCCGTGCCCCTCCTGGCAGCGCATTGATCTATTATTTAGTGGCAGAGGCGATGGATATTTGATTCAACGGGGGGAAAGAGAAGGCCTGGGTGCACCAAGAGGGGAGCGACGCTGGGACATCAGTGTCCTGCTGGGGCGATGCGGGAGGGGAGCCGGTCCTTCCCCGGGGGGGTTTGGGGATGCCGATACCCAGGGTGGCTCCGGGCTGAGCTGCCTGGGGGGGGCGGCTCCCCCAGGGAGCTTGTTAGCAGCGTGGGGTGAGTGGTTCCTGTTGCACCCATCCCCGGCTGGTATCTTGGTGTTGGCTGCTTGGCTTCTCGTCTTCCTAGGTGGCCCTGGCCTTTGGGGGGCTCCTCAACACCCTGGTGGGGTTCAGCCCGGGCTGTGCCTCTTTTTCCCAAATTAAAGTTTCCAGGGTTCCCCGTTCTTGCTGGGTGAACGCACAGTGGGATGGCTACGCTGTCCTCGGAGGAGCAGAGCAGAGAGGGGGGTTTCCGCGGGATGGCTGGCACCTTGCTGCATGCCAGAGGGAAAAGACAAGCTGGATCCGGGCGCTGGGCCGCCTCCCGGTGCAGGGACTGGCCTTGGGAAGTGGGATGCAGGGGATGGGCAGTGGCTCACTGGGGGACCAAGCAAGGTGCCTGGGGAATGGAGAAGTGGATGTGAGGGCTGATGGAAACCTCTGTGCCCGAGAGATGAGAGCTGAACCCCTGCTCGCCCACAAGGCACATTCCAACGAGGCTTTGGTTGCCCTCTTGGAGCCCCGCCGCACTCCCTGCCTGGCCTCTCCGGGCTGTGCTGGGACAGTTGGGGGTTCCTGCCATGTCCCCCTGCCAGAGCCATGTCCCCAGCAGCAGTGGCTCTGTCTCTTCCCCTGCCCGCCCCAGCCCCATCCGTCCCCAGCCAGGCTGGGTGGCCATGCCAGAGCCAGCCTTGTCCTGCGCAGAGGAGAGCGAGGCTGCTGAAATGGGCAAATTTGCCAGCTGAGGCCGCTCAAACGTGATCAGAAGTGACAGAGCGGTGAAAAACTGCCTGGCTGAAAGGAAACAGGACTCGATTTATTGTCGCCCTCGGAGCAGGGGAGAGGGAGGCAGCTGCAGGGGTGAGGACAGCGGTGCTTTCCCATGGTGGCAGCTTGGCGCAGCACGTAGGTCGGCTCCAGCCCCGTCTTCCCCTTCCTGAGCTGCTGCTCCTCTCCTCAAGAGTTCCTTTGCTTTTTGGCATGGGGTTACGTGATGGCTTCCAGCTGAAACGGCCCCTGGGGTGACGCGGGAGGGCTGCTGCGCCGGCAGGGCACGGCTTGGGGGGTCGGGGTCACTCTTGCCCCGGGTGTCAGAGGGACGCGAGATGACCATGAATGACATGAGTTGTCATGAAGCCATGGTGGGTATGTGTCCGTGTCACCTCAGGCCACCAATTTGGCCAAGCTGGATTTTTCGTTTTTGAGATCCCCGCTAGAGACCTTGCAAACCCTTAGTTGGCTTCAAGGCTCGGGGACCGTGCGCTCCCCTCCATCCCCCACAGCTTTCCGTCTTCCCAGAGGCTCCTTGTTGACCCACTGCCCTGCCGAGGTCCTGCCGGGTGGGATAGCATCTCCCACCTTTCTGCCGCCCACTCGGTGGCTGCTGTCCCCTTCGGTGAGCGCTTTGCCAGCAGCGTGCAGAACATCCTTTTTAACTTAGAGTAAATGTAGTTTCCGTGTCGAGGCGCTCCCTGGTGCCGCAGCAAATGCGGTGGTGTCAGTGGGCGATGGTTCTTTTCTCCTTTTCATGGAGGGGGGGTCACCAGGTGCCGCTTGGGTGGGCGGCCCAGGGCTCGGCTCGTGCCAGCTGCCAGAGCGGTTGCGTGCCATGGCTGAGGCGAGAGGGTGGAGGCTCAGGTTCCTCTCTGGGCGCCCGCTGGGCGGGATGCAGCCCATACGCCATCCGGGTGGGATGAAGCAGCGGGTACGCTGTGTCCGTGGGTCTTTCCCGGCTGCTCCTCATCCTGCTACCACCGCTCGGTCCTCGCTGAACGGCCCTTGCTCAGCCGGCAGGACTGTGGGATGATGCCACTCAGAAGGCAGAGGACTGCCATTTGCAAGCAGTTCTGCTGGCAGCCGCCCAAGCCGGGAAGAAAAACAGCAAAAAAAGGGATTTAAGGGTGTTTGGAAGGAGAGTTCCCTCCCTGGCTGGTCTTCTCCAGGAGATCGGTGGCTGCAGCACAGCTGGAGGAGGGCGAGCAGGAGCTGCAGGAGCCCGGGGAGGCTGGAGATGCCTGCGGGAGCCCGGGGAGCCCCGTGCCGGCGGCTGGCGATGGAGCCGTGCCGGCAGGAGCCAACGTGGAGGAGCGGGCTCTCCTCTCCCGCCTGGGAGCCCCTCCGTGATTGTCACTGTCCTCTTTGCCCTTTCCCGGCCCCACTGGTGCGGTCCTTTGCCGGTGCCACTGCCGAGCAGGGCTCCTCCTGGTTTCCCTCCTGATGCAGGCGTGATCCTCGGCAGGGGCGTCCGGCCCGCTGTGGATGGAGCCCCGGGGGAGCGGAGGTGCCGGGAGGCGGCTGAGCCCGGCACGTGCTTCCCGCCGGTGCGAGGCAGGCAGGAGGAGGGTGGGGCGGGGAGGGCCGTGATGGAGGAGCCCGCCCCGTCTTTGCTGCCGCTGTTGTAATTAACAACGTGGATCTGCGATGTCGTAATCAGCAACGTGGATCCGTGATGTCATAATTAACAATGATTAATGTTTTACAGGAGGGTTTTGTCTCCCGGCTGGTTGCTCTGGCAACAGCGCCGAGCTGCTGGTCTCAATCTGACACGCTCGTCTCATTGTCAACTCCTTAATTGTGTTGTCGACCGAGCTAACGAGGCAGGGATCCAGGGAGGGGGTGCTGGGCCGAGGCGCCCACCCGGGCAGGCAGGGGCAGACCCCGGGGGGGCTCGGCCACGGGAGTGGGTGTGGGCTGGCAGCCGGGTGATGTGGAGAAGTGCCGAGCGAGCTGGGGAGGCTTCCCCCATCCTCTGTCACCCCAAGTCCCGCCTGCTGCTGCCCCGCCTGCCCTCGCACTGCTGCCGGACCTGCCGGCTGTGGGGAGCCACGCAGGGAGCGGGAGCGGGTTGTAGGGGGTGCTGAAGGCAGCGTTAGGATGCCCTGGCATGAGGCTGGACGTGCACCTGCCTCTGACGGCCGCACATCCGAGGACCTGCCCGCGTGCCACCTTCCCCTTGGGTGCTCAAGCGATGCTGCAGCTCCCCATCACCCTCGCAGCACAGCGTCCCGCTCCTCGCCTCATTCCTGGTGCCGTGCTAGGGGCAGGGTTGTCCCCCAGCTCCCAGGCTGGGCATTCTCCCTAAGGAAGGGCTTGCCAGGTCCTCGGCATGTGCACGGAAAGCAGCAGTGGGGCCAGGGCACGGCCAGGAGGTCAGGGACGGCTGGGAAACGGGGTGATGTTTGTGCTGGCTTGGGGGTGCCCTGATTTCAGGGAGCTGCTTGAGTCCAGCTCGTGCTTGTCTTAACCTGGCCACTTCTCAAAGGCACAGGAGGTGACAAGAGGTTGGAGCTGGTCTCCACTATGGCCAGACATCTCTGAGGTTTCTGGTGGCTTTGAAGGCTGTGGCACCCCATCCCCATTGCCCCCTTCCTGCAGCATTCACTCCCTCCCCTTCTCTCTCCATCCCAGGGGTCGACACCATGAGTGAGACGAGCTCCATCAGCATGGAGGTCACAACTGACAGCAGAGACACCTCGGTGGCCACCTCCATCCTGCTGCCCTTCCCAGCCAGCCGTGGCCGGGAGGAGGGGGACAACCGCAGCGAGCACAGCTACAGCGAGTCGGGAGCCAGTGGCTCCTCCTTTGAGGAGCTGGACCTGGAGGTCACCGGGGACGGGGAGGGAGCCCCAGGCCTGCTGCCCGACATGGGCTATGCAGGCAACCAGGAGGTGACAGACAAGTGGACCAAGGAGCCCATTGCTGCCGAGAGAGGAGAAGAGTGAAGCGGAGACCTGGCTGCCTCGCCTCCCGCCGGGGTCTGAGTTACTGGGAACCGGTTGGTTGCCTTTCCCACCTCCTTCCTCTCCAGCCAAGAGATTTCGGTCGCTGATTTCCCCTGGGACCCGCTCTCCCTCTTTGCAGAAAGGGTGTTTGACCATTTCAGGGACACTGGGGCGGCGGGGGGGGTCTCCAGCAGCGCTCGGCAGTGCGGGGTAGGTGCAGACTGGGGGGGGGCAGTGAAATGCATTTGCCGTTTGTGTGTCTTTAGATGCGTCGCAAATTCCTCGCAGGCACCTCGGGGCGGTGGTGGTGGACGGCAGAGGTGTCCCCCCTCGTCTCTGCCGGTGCCCCTCTCACCCACAGCTTCCCTCTGCCGCACCACCGCGTGTTTTCTAGCACCAAAGAGCCGTGAGTAGGGTCGGTTGGGTTTGTTCCCCTCTTCTCTTCCCCTTGCTGAAAAATGGAAACATCCCGTGTAAACCTGGTTCTCCTGGCACTGCCACGGGTGCTTTTTGGGGTCTGTAATAAAGTGGATGCTTTTCCTCACTGGTGGCCGGTGGCATTGCTCACTGCCTCTTGGCCGATCGCGCCGTCCTGCCCTGTGGCGGGGAGCGGGCTGCGGGTGGAGGGTGCCGGCGGGCTGCCCCCCGCGCCCCCTGACCGAGCCAGGAGCTGCCCGAGGGCTCTGCATCCCCGCTGCTCGCGCTTGCTCCCTGCCCGGGCAACCCAGCGGGGCCACAGGGACCGTCCCCAGCTTCTGCAGTCTGCGGGGGGAGCGGGGAGGGGTCCCAGCCACCGTGCCCAGCTGGGCTGGGCTGGAGGGAGGTGGCATCCCCGCTCCTCTTGGGAACCTGCTGAAAGTAAAACCAGTAAAGCCAGGTCCCTGGGCTGCTGGTGAGCCTGGCACCACTGTGCTCTTCCTGTGGCAGGGGGGATCAGCCCGCCTGCGCAGTGCCTCCCCGGCATCCCATCTGCCTGGTCCCGCAGCCGTGGGGTGCAGGCAGGGAGGCTGCCCATGCTGGTCCCAGTTCCCTGTCCCCAAGCTGGGGACGAGGGAGCGGCCTGGACATCACTGCCACAGTGCCCCGGAGCAATGCCGGGTGCCAGAGCACCTTGCCCAGCTGGCAGAGCTCAGCCCCTGCCCTGCCCCCGTGCCCCCAGCAGCCCAGGGCTTGTTCCCCGGCGGTGGGATGTGGTGGGATGTGGTGGGATGTGGTGGCCCAAACCCGGGGCTTGGGGTGGGGTGCAAGGGGCAGGGGGACCTGGCTGTCCCTCTGTGGTGGGGACGTGTCCTCCCTGGCTTGGAAAGGTCATGATCAGTCCTCAGCCAGTGATTGACATGAGATTGTTCATAAATATTTTGTGCTCTGAGTGATAAAATATTAAACTCCTCCAGCCCACATGGAAAAATATTGCTCTTCCCGGTGTTTATCTTTGTTGCCGGTTATTACAAAACTGCCAAGCCCCCTGAAATATTTATGCCTGGCTGAGGCTCCAGGGGGGTTGGAGCCAGGCAGCGGATCCTAACGCCGCTTGTCCCCTAACCCCACCGAAGATGGGGGCCGGGGAAGCTTTGCCATCGTCCTTCTGCCGTCAGCAGTGCCGAAGCAGCAGCTGGGAGGATGCAGCTGGTGCCGGGGCATGTGTGAGGCTCGTGCCAGGTCCCATCTGCCGGGATGGGAAGCGGGACCTTGGTGGTGCCAGCATCCTTCAGCATGGCACATCTCCAGCCCTCCCCGGCTCTCTGTCCCCTCCGGCCAGCAGTGGCGAGGTCCCCCAGCCCAGGCACCCTCCTCTCCCGGTGCCCTGCTCCGTCTGTGCTAACAGTCATGAAAGGAGATGGGCCGGCGGGGTGTGGGGTCCTGGTGCAGTGGGACCCCAGGGTGGACCTTGCCACAGAGGTCCTGGGTTATCCCCCGCCGAATCAGGACTGCTGGGGGGGGACACAGAGCAGGTCTGACTCTTGTGGCAGTGCCCTAACCCGCAGCCTGCAAGCACAGCAGCTGGCAATGGGGAAACTGAGGCACAGGGCAGTGAGGTGGTTACTCGGGGTGGTGCCCCAGAGGCACTCGTGGCCCCTACCCGGCCCTGAGGGTCCTGTGTCATCCCCTATCCCATTCTTGTCCCTGAGTCATGGAACTCTCCAGGACAGCCGGGCTGCCAGCATGGAACCCACGGGGATGCAGCACAGCAGGACCCTGGGCAGCCAAATGGCTCCAGAAAGGGTTTGGGCAAGTGATGGAGACCTGGAACACTAAATCCAGCCGCTGGCTCTGCCTTCGGAGGAGGCAGCTCAGGGAGCATCGTCCGAAGCCTTCCCCCAGCTTGGTGCTTGGGCCAACGGTGAGTGCCGGGGGCTGTGTGGAGTGCAGGGGTCAACGGGGTGATGCTGGGCCCCTGGGTGCCCCCCAAGGGCTTGGGGAGCAGGGGGCTGTGCCGGGCAGGGGGGAACGGCCCCAGGGGCACCAGGTTCTGGCTGTGGAGCTGGAGCTGGGGCTGGGACCCTTCTCGCTGGGCTGGAACTGAGACGGGGGAGCTCTGGGGCTGGGGGAGCAGGTGCTGAGCTATGCCCTGCCGGGTCTGCCAGGGGATCTGGTCCTGCCTGCTGCGGCTCTGTCCTGCCTCTGCCCAGCCCGGATCTGGCCAACCCTTGCCTGCATCTGGCTGTGCCTTGCCTGTGTCCTGCCTTCCCTGGCCATGTCCTGCCTGTGTCCTGGCTCGGTCTGATCATGTCCTGCCTGGATCTGGCCATGTCCTGTCTGTGTCCTGCCCTCCCTGGCCATGTCCTGCCTGTGTCCTGCCTGGACCTGGCCATGTCCCGTCTGTGTCGTGCCTTCCCTGTCTGTGTCCTGCCTCTGCCCGGCCCGAATGTGGCCAACCCTTGCCTGCATCTGCCTGCGCCTTGCCTGTGTCCTGCCTTCTCTGGTCATGTCCTGCCTGTGCCCTGGCTCGGTCTGACCATGTCCTGCCTGGATCTGGCCATTCCTACCCGTGTCCTACCTTCCCTGGCCATTCCTGCCTGTGTCCTACCTTCCCTGGCCATGTCCTGCCTGTGTCCTGCCTGGATCTGGCCATGTCCTGCCTGGATCTGGCCATGTCCTGCCTGTGTCCTGCCTGGATCTGGCCATGTCCTGCCTGGATCTGACCATGTCCTGCCTGTGTTCTGCCTGGATCTGGCCATGTCCTGCCTGTGTCCTGCCTTCCCTGCCTGTGTCCTGCCCTGCCCAGCCTGGATCTAGCCATCCCTTGCCTGCATCTGCCTGTGTCCTGCCTGTGCCCTGCCTGGATCCGGCCGTGTCCTCCCCGGCTTTGCCCGAGCCCTGCCAGCCTCCGGCCCTGCCGGTGCCCTGCCCGGCGCGGCGGTGCCGGCAGCGGGCGGAGGGCAGGCGGGGCGGCCCCGGGGGTGCCGCTGCCCGGCGGGCCGGGCCGGGGCCGGGCCGGGGCGGGGGCCGGGGCCGGGCCGGGCCGGGCGGGGGGCGGAGCGGCTCAGCTGGGCTGGGGCTGGCGGAGTGTCAGAGGCGGCGGCGGGAGGCGGCGGCAGCCGCAGCTCCGAGGCAGCCGCTGCACCGGCACCGGCACCGGCTCCCAGCACAGCCCGCCGGGCCCAGGTAAGGGCTGCGGTCCCACCGCGGCGCTCCCGGCCGCGCCCGTCCCCGTGGCCTCGGGGCCGCGGTATGCCCCGGCGGCGCCCCGGCGTCCCCAGAGCCCCGGTGCCCGCGGCGGAGGGGCACGGCGACCGGCGATCCCCCGCAGCCGTCGGGGCCGCGGCACGGCGGGGCGCCGAGCCCGGGCACCGGCACTGGCACCGGCAACGGCACCGGCTGGGCCGGGGGTGCGGGCGGGGCGGGGGGGCACCGGGGCCGGTCCCGCCAGCTCCCCCCTGCCCGGCGCAAGACGCCGGGCCGCGGGGCTCCGGGAGAAGGTCTCGGGGGGTCCCCGTCCCCCTGGTGCCCCGGCAGCGCCGACCCCCTCAGCGGGCACCCGAGGGACCCCGCCACCGCATCCCCCGGCCCCGGGCAGTGGCTGCCCGCCGCCGCCGGGGCAGGGAAGCGGGGGTGACACCCGCCACGACGCGGACAGCCCCCCCCTCGCCCCTGCCGCCGCCCCCCCGGGTGCCTCCTCCGGTTGTCCCCAGCCGGGGAGAGCAGTGGCTTTGGGGGAGCAGCCGGGCCCCAGGGAGGGTTTGGGACGGGATTTGGGGTGGGTCGGCCAAGACCGTGACCCCAGCCCCTCGGGGGGCTGCAGTGGGGCAGGCAGCCGCCTCCTCCCTCGCCTCACTGCTGGGGCGCACGGGCCAGGGCTGTGCCAGCTCCTCTTGCCTTCGCCTCCCTGACACCCCCACGCTCCTGCCAGGCTGGGCAAGAGCAGCTGAAAGGCCGCCGTGGTGGGGGGTGCTGGGGTGAGCGCCCTGGGGAAGGCGCTTTGGCCCCATGGGGCACCGGGGCTCCCAGGCTGTGGGGCAGAACGGAGGGGTGGGCATCCTGGCAGAGCTCGGTGACGGTAGGACCTCCGGGGACCCCCGGGGGAGGTGATGATGGCGGCTCGTGCAAGCTGGGCTCACCCTGCGCCTTCCCAGCACTGCTGCTCTCACATGCAGCCCATGCCACCCCTAAAGGTGCTGGTGTCGGAGAGGGTCAGGTCTCCTGGCAGGGGGTGGGTGGGAAGCGCTCGGAGCACATAGGAGCAACAGCACCTTCTCACCCGTCCTACTTGCCGATGCCTTCGGGAGGGGAGGCTGCCAGCAGCCAGCTGCACCGTGGCCATTGGGCTGGATTTGGCTCTGCCCTGCCGGGTGCTTTGCTTCCCCAGATGTTCTCCAGATGTTCCCGCAGGGCTGTCCTCCCCCCGGCACTGTGCCAACCCAGCTGAGCAGCTGCAGGGATGCCCGCAGCCCTGCTCACAGCGTCCCTCAGGGCTCACTGCAGGGCGGGTGATGGTTTGCCCTTTTGGGCGAGCTTTGCCTGAAGGTGACTTTCATCTGGCGGGTCCTCCCAGCTGCCCCAGAAGAGCTGGACCCCAAGGAGCCAGGCTCCCGGGGCTGCTGGACCCCTGTGCCAGGCTCAGCTGGCTGCCGAGGGGCTCCATCAATAATCCGTGTGCCTGCAGCCTCTTTCCTGCTTGAGGAAACCCTGGGTCCCTCAGAAGCATTCACTGCCTGAAATAAGGCAGGGACCCTTCCTCGGCCTCTTCCCCAAACTCCTTCAAATTGGGGGTCAGGTAGGAGATGCCCTGAGGCAGCTGGGGGCTCATCACAGGCCGGCAGCACCCGGCAACAGGCACGTTGGGGCACGGAGGAGGAGGAGGTCTGCATGCATCTCACCACCCCATCCCATTATGCCCTGTGCCACACTGCTGCCCGCGTCCCCCTGGGCATCACCACCAGCGCGGGCTGGTTACCGGAGGGCTCCTCCAGCCGCAGGCACCGCCTGTCCGGGAGCACCATGGGGACATTGAGGGGTGCCCCTGCTCCTGCTCGGGGAGAGTGGCCTCAGTACTGGCTGTGGGGGGCTGCAGGGGGGCCAGCACTCTCCAGCATCGCCCTCCCACCCCATGCGCCCCCACGAGCACCCTGCTCTGCTGGGCTGCAGGTGAGCCCCGGGACCCGCCGCAGCACCGGCAGCTTCCCGTGCTGGAGCAGCCTGAGGTTTCTGGGCTGTCAGGGGGTCTCCTTCTCCCACGGCCCCCGAAATACCGGCCCTGCGGGATTTCAGCAGTCGGCTTCAAATGGGAAACAAATCTCTCCCGTGGTTTGGGAAAAGACAACTGATCTCCGAGGGGACTGCATCTCCTGCCAAAAAAAGGCCTGCCTGCTGCAAAAGCCTTTGATTCCCCCGCGCCTCCGTGCTTTCTGCAGAGGGAGTCAGCAAACCTGGCGCTTACTTTTACTGAAATCTCTGAATTTAGTATACGGGGAAGGAAGGGGCGGTGGTGCGAGAACAGACTCTAAAGCACCGCGGCTGCCGGAGCCCGCCCCGCGCATCGCTGCGGGGGGATGAAGTCAGCCGCGTGTCCCCGCTCTGGCCCCGGTGCCATGGGCAGCAGCGGGGGCAGCGGCAGGGGCAGGTGGGCTCCGGGGGTATGGGATGGAGATTGAAATCCAGCGGTGGCTGGGTGCTGCGGGCACAGTGGGCTCATGGCCAGCTGCTTTTGGCCGCACTCTTGGCTGGAGGTCGGGAGCTGTTCGCACCCCTGATGCTGCTGCATGGGTCAGGGGCTCAGCTCGGAGGCGGCGTTGGCTCTGCCCACCCAGCCTGGGCTCCCTGCCCCAGGTGACGTCCTTGCCCAGGGTGACCTCCCTGGCTCCTTCCCCCGCACCTCAACATTTTAGGGGCCAGCAAGCTGCTCCCCGGCAGGCTGCCCTGCCCAGTGCTGCCACGGGAGCCAGCTCTGTGCCCCCCTGCCCATGCTGGTGCATCCTGGGCAGTGCTGTGGGGGGACCGGTCCCTGTGCCCCTGCTTGTCCCCTGGGGTCTGTGTTACTTGTGGGTGTCCTGGAGGTCCCGAGTCACTGCGGGAGCTGTCGCATCCACTCAGCTCACCCTTCTGTGGGGGGCCCCTTCCTAAGGGCACACCCGGTGAGGCTGGCCTTGCCCTTGCTCACGCGTGTGGCACTGGTGCTGCCCCTGGGGACAGTCCCTGTCTTGCAGCACGCAGACCCAGCAGCTTTTCTTTTCGTTTTTCCAGGTGCCGAGGGCTCTGCCGGTGCGGCACGACCCCCCTCCCGCTGACACCACGCCGCGCCACCCCCCACCACCCGATGCCTGGGGACAGCCTGCCCTCGCCTTGACAGGTGGCAACGGGTGACACGGGGTGGCGCGGGTCCCCCGGCCAGCGCCAGCGCACCCCATGGCAGTCCCCTTGGCCACCTGGCTGTGGCTGATGCGCCTGGCCACCTGCCTGGCTGCCGGGCACGGCATGGCTGGCAAGAAGGAGATCAGCACAGACGGGGACCTGGTGATCGGGGGTCTCTTCCCCGTCCATGAGAAAGGAGTGGGGAGCGAAGACTGCGGCAAGATCAACGAGCACCGGGGCATCCAGCGCCTGGAGGCCATGCTCTTCGCCCTGGACGAGATCAACAAGGACGGGAGCATCCTGCCGGGGGTGAGGCTGGGCGCCCACATCCTCGACACCTGCTCCAAGGACACCTACGCCCTCGAGCAGTCCCTCGACTTTGTCCGCGCCTCCCTCACCAGGGTGGACGGCTCCGAGCACATCTGCCCTGACGGCTCCTACGCCGTCCACGATGACGTGCCCACCGCCATCACCGGCGTCATCGGGGGCTCCTACAGCGACGTTTCCATCCAGGTACCCCCCCAGGCAAGAGGGGCTCGGATGGGGCTGGGGGGTCGGCAGAAATGGCGGTGGGGGGGGTAAAACCCCGGAAGCAGTGCAATGCTGCTGCTGCCAGCGCGGCACAGGGATGCCCTCGCGTCCCTCATGGTGATGCTGTGCCTCTTTCTGCAGTGGGAGGGAATGCCAGCCTGGCACCTGAGGGAGCCATCTCTCTGCTACCGTGGGGGGGCTGCAGCGCTGATGTGGCCGGGGTCCCCTTGGGGGCTGCGGGGAGCCCCCCACCCACCATAAACCATGGGAGCCGAGCCAGCGGATCCATCCCATGCAGGGACGGGGGTTTATTCCCCTCCTGGGGTCATGGCGGCAAGCGCAGCTCCTCAGTCCAGGATGATCTTGATGCTCAGGTCCACGCCGTCCTCGGTGCCACCACGCTGCCGCGTCCCTTGCCGCCGCCAGTAGGCCTGGATGGTGCGAGCCGCCTCCCGGCAGCGCCGGTACTGGTCCCTGGCCTGCCACGTCCTGGCGTGGGCCTGGAGAAGGACGCTGGCCCCCTCCCGCCTGACATATGCTGCCAGCGCCTGCAGGCGCTGCTCCTCCCGCTGACGGGTGACGGCGCGATGCCACCAGGCCTGGATGCGGCAGGCGCTGCGGACGGCCACCTCCAGTGCCCGGCGGACCAGGTGCCCCCGCCACCAAGCCTGGATGGCCACGGCTGCGCCATGGCTGTCCCAGTCCCTCCTGGCCAGCATAGTGCTTGGGGGGGCGGCTGCTGTGGTGCCCTGGCACCCAGTGGGTGGCTGTCCCCGGGGGCGTGGGAGCGGGGTTCAGCTCACCTGCAGCCCCGTGGGTCCTGTCCCCCGTGGGATGGGTGGGTGGCCAGGTGCAGGGACACCCCCCCGGCATGGCGGTGACACTCCTGATGTCAGAATGGCACTGGGACACCGCAGTGGGGACGTGGGGACACCGCTCCTGGCAGGCAGAGCTGCCCAGTGCAAGGTGGCACTGTCCCCTCTGCCCCCCCAAACCCAGCCCATGAGGGGCAGCCAGCTGCGAGGGGGCACCCGCCTCTGCAGGGCTCAGACATAGGGCCGCCCGGCTGGAGCAGGGTGGGCGCCGGGGGCCACCGCCCCCATGTCCCCAGTGATCCCACGGGAACAGGCACCTCGAGCCACAGACCAGGCTGTCACCCTGGGTGGGGTGCAGCTCAGCCCCCAAAACCTGTGGCTCTGCAGACCCAGGGGCCGGCTTAGGCAGGGAGAAGGGCATCCCCTGAGGGTGCAGGCAGCCGGAGGGGCCAGCTGAGTCCTGGGGGCTGCTGGTGGCCCACGTGCTCGCTAAGGTTTAACGAGTCCCCGGGGCGTGTTGAACCCCGTCCGCCGGTCCCTGGATCCCACATCCCCCCGGCCATGGGGTGGAGGAAGCCGGGGCGGGTGATGGAGGCAGCACCCCAGACCAGCCCACGCAGCCGCTTGTCCCGTCTCTTGCTGGAGGACCCCGCGTGTCCCCACAGCTGGGGGCACCGTCCCGACCCCGGGCAGGCAGGTGGTGGCGCGGGCAGCCTGTGCGCTGGCCGGGGAGCGTGAGCGGTGCTGGGGCGGCTCGGCTGGCTGGCAGCTCCTGTTGTGCGGTGAGGCCAGGCAGCGGCATTGCTGCTCTCGGGGGCCTTTGCCATTAGTGGGCTTTGTCGTCGGGATCATTTGTCCACATTAATTAAGCCACGTCTCTCGCCTGGGGAGCAGCAAGATGTGGGCAGGCTCACGGGTCCCGCTGGCGTGCCCGAGCCCCGCCTTGCTGCTCCCAGAGCCTATGTTTTTAACAGCCTCATTAGCGGGGCTTTTTTTCCCTTTGAAGCTAACGAGAGCTTCTGCCAAGCGGCTGGAAGGTGCCGGTCCCGCTGGGGCTCCTGATGCGGGATGCGCAGGCGCTGGTGCCCAGGCCCAGCTCTGCAGCCGCCCTGGGCTGGGCGGGGGGCTCTGCCCTGGCCCCCAGAGCCCTTTCCTCCCACGCCGCGGGGCTGCCAGGCACCCCGGCTTTCTCCTTGCCCGCAAGCAGCTCCCACAGGTCTCCCGTGGAGGAGCTTCTGCTTTTGCCACAAATCCATTTACCTGTCCCCAGCCCTGAATTTCAGAGGGGAGTGCATGAACTATCAAAAAAAATAAAAGAAATGAGCACGTCTGAGGGCTCAGGCAACCACGTGAATGTACTGTCAGTCCATCTGTCCGCCAGCCGGGACCCCCTGGGTGGCGGGGGTCGCTCATCAGCCCCACAGTCGTGCTTGGGAGCGGCTGCGCCCCACCATGCAACACCTGGTGTTGGGCAGGGGTCCTGCGGTGGGAACGTCCGGGGCACATCTTTGGGCGCTCACCTCTCCTCCTCCACACAGGTGGCCAACCTGCTGCGGCTCTTCCAGATCCCGCAGATCAGCTATGCCTCCACCAGTGCCAAGCTCAGCGACAAGTCTCGCTACGACTACTTTGCCCGCACTGTCCCACCAGACTTCTACCAAGCCAAAGCCATGGCGGAGATCCTCCGCTTTTTCAACTGGACCTACGTCTCCACTGTAGCCTCGGAGGGCGACTACGGGGAGACGGGGATCGAGGCTTTTGAGCAAGAAGCCCGCATGCGCAACATCTGCATTGCCACCTCGGAGAAGGTGGGGCGCTCCATGAACAAGAAGACCTACGACGGGGTGGTCCGGGCTCTGCTGCAGAAGCCCAATGCCAGAGTGGTCGTGCTGTTCACCCGAAGCGAAGACGCCCGGGAGCTGCTGGCAGCTGCCCAGAGAGCCAACATGTCCTTCATGTGGGTGGCCAGTGATGGGTGGGGAGCCCTGGAGAGTGTGGTCGCCGGGAGTGAAGCGGTGGCAGAGGGAGCCATCACCATCGAGCTGGCAGCCTACCCCATTAAGGAGTTTGCTGCCTACTTCCGTAACCTCAACCCCTACAATAACAGCCGAAATCCCTGGTTTAGGGAGTTTTGGGAGCAGAAGTTCAAGTGCAGCTTCCACACACAGGACTGTAGCCGGTATTCCCTCAAGACAGGCAAGTTTGAACCAGAGTCCAAGATCACGTTCGTGGTCAATGCAGTCTATGCCATGGCTCACGCTCTCCACAACATGCACCAGGTGCTGTGCCCCAATGCCACCAAGCTCTGCGATGCCATGAAGCCTGTCAATGGCAAGAGGTTCTACAAGGACTTTATGCTGAATGTTAATTTTGATGGTGAGTCCAGAGATGGAGACGGGGTTTGGCTGCCTAACTGGAAAGGCCTGGGTAGAGGGGCACGAGGAAGGACACCCAAATTTGACCCAAGACCCTTCAATTTCTCCAGCCTGCCTGCACCTGGGGACCCCTGTGCTGTGGGCTGTGGTTGTCCCAGGATGCCAACAGCCCACCATCACCCTTGGTAGGCAATCCA
Organism: Calonectris borealis; assembly: GCF_964195595.1. Classification (NCBI taxonomy): domain Eukaryota; kingdom Metazoa; phylum Chordata; class Aves; order Procellariiformes; family Procellariidae; genus Calonectris; species Calonectris borealis. Next base: position 16,903,960 of record NC_134321.1, read on the forward strand.
GACCTTCTGTCCCCAGTGTGGAGAAGCTGGTGACCAACTCTATCCTATTACAGCTGGGTGGGACCAGCCCCACAAGGGAGCCTCCAAGAACATGGATCCTTGGAGACCTCACTTGCAAATGTGATTTATTCACATTTCAGGGATTAAACTGGAGGGATACCCTTGATCAGGGACCCACATAGTTTGGGGGTGAATTAGAAGCATGGCCTCTGTGACTTGGGCTGAGCCCGGCTACCCAGGTGTTACTGAGAGCTATGGAGGCTGCTCTTTGTCCCTGCAGAGCTGGCTGGGGCTGCCGAGCTCTCAGGCCCGTGGGGAGGTAGTTCCCCACCTTTGCTTTCCTGCTCCTAACATGGGCACAGGCGGCAAGTATGAGAGTGAAGGCAGGGAACAGGTTGGACGTTTGCCTGTGGCCATGGTGGGAGGTGACCCTTTGAAGGATCCCTGCCTCCACGTCGGGAGTGAGCGCTCTCCTGCCCCACGGCAGTGACCGTCTCCCCTTCTCCTCCCTCCAGCTCCGTTTAGGCCAGCGGACACCAAGAGCGTCGTTCGATTTGACCGCTACGGCGATGGGATCGGGCGCTACAACATCTTCAACTATCACCGCGTGGACGGGCGGTATCGGTATCAGAAGGTGGGCTACTGGGCTGAGGGGCTCATCCTCAATACCAGCCTTATCCCGTGGGCTGAGACCTCCATCCCTGTGTCCCAGTGCAGCGACCCCTGCAAGAAGAACGAGATAAAGAGCATGCAGCCCGGAGACATATGCTGCTGGATCTGCATCCCCTGCCAGCCCTATGAGTACTTGCTGGATGAGTTCACCTGCATGGACTGCGGTCTCGGTTACTGGCCCAATGAGACCCTGAATGGCTGCTACGAGTTGCCCCAAGAGTACATCCGCTGGAAAGACGTCTGGGCCATTGGTCCCGTCACTATCTCTTGCCTGGGTTTTATCTCCACCCTCTTTGTTTTCGGAGTCTTCATGAAGAACAATGACACTCCCATCGTGAAGGCCTCTGGCCGGGAGCTCTGCTACATTCTCCTGACCGGGGTTCTCATGTGCTACAGCATGACCTTCATCTTCATCGCAAAGCCCTCCACCGAGGTGTGCACGCTCCGGCGTCTGGGGCTGGGCACGTCCTTTGCCGTCTGCTATTCAGCCCTCTTGACCAAGACGAATCGCATCGCCAGGATCTTCAGTGGGGTGAAGGAGGGGGTCCAGCGCCCCCGGTTCATAAGCCCCGCATCGCAGGTGATCATCTGCATGGCCCTCATCTCTTGCCAGCTGATCATCGTCATCATCTGGCTGCTGGTGGAGACCCCTGGCACAGGCAAGGAGACCGAGCCTGACAAGAGGTACATTGTCACCCTCAAGTGCAACAACCGCGACTCCAACATGCTCATTTCGCTCATCTACAATGTCCTCTTGATCGTCCTCTGCACGGTCTATGCCTTCAAGACACGGAAATGCCCTGAAAACTTCAACGAGGCCAAGTTCATTGGGTTCACCATGTACACAACCTGCATCATCTGGTTGGCCTTCCTGCCCATCTTCTACGTGACCTCCAGCGACTACCGAGTAAGAGCCTGAGTTTTGGGAGGGCTGTAATAGGGCTTGATCTGAGCGGTCCTGGCGATTTGGGCCCCACGGGTTTTGTGGCTAGGAGATACGTGGGCCTGGGGAAGGGTCTTCAGCCATAGACCTGGTGATGGTCACCTCTGCATTGGGGTGTTCGTTACCAGGTGAAGTGTGTCTGAAGGGCTGTGGCTGAGGGGGCAATGAATCCTGTGGAGAAGACCCCCCCTTGGCAGACTGTTTGCTGGGGTGAGGATGAGAAATGTCCCTGAGACCTCCAGAGCCCTCCCTGACCTGACCGCAGAGGAGTGATTGCCACCCTTCAGCCTCACAGCGCAAAGGCATGAGACACAAACCCACGCCCCCACCCCCCACCCCCCAGCACCGCCACCACCATCTCCCCTCCCCAGGGCCTGAATGCCAACCCCAGGGCCAGCCTGGTCCCTGGGGAACCGAGTGGTGCCGGGTATGGGGGAGCATGGGGTGCACCCTGCAGCACCTCAACCCCTGCCCCCAGCAAGGTGCCCAGCCACGTTCTTGCCAGGCCTGGAGGACTGTGTGGGGATGGCTGCGGTCAGGGGCTTCTGGAGAGGACCTGCATCCCCTGGTGGGAGCGGGCACTGGGGCGAGGGGTGTTGGCAAAGCTGGGTGGGGGTGCTGCTCAGGTGCACCCCCCCCTTTGCAGGAGCAGTGTGTCACCATCAGGGCAGTGCCCACCATCTGCCCGTGGGTCTCCAGCAGGTCCACTCTGATGGAGGGACCTGGTGTGGGGTGGGATGTGCCTGTGGGGTGCAGGCAGCAGCCTTGGCCCGGTGAGGGCTGGCTGGTGCCACAGGGAGGGCTTCATCCTGCCCTGCACGGGGCAGAGGACTGGTGGCAGGGGCACCTGACGCCCACCCCTGTCTCCAGGTCCAGACCACCACCATGTGCATCTCAGTGAGCCTCAGCGGCACCGTGGTCCTTGGCTGCCTCTTCACCCCCAAGCTCCACATCATACTCTTCCAGCCCCAGAAGAACGTGGCCAGCCACCGCGTGGGCACCGCTCGGTTCAGTGTGGCAGCCGCCAGCTCCAGCCAGTCCCACGGTGAGTGCAGGGGGGCTGGGGAAGGGCTGGGGGGCAGCACCCCCTTCCCAGCAGGGCTATGGGGGCACCCCAGCACACACCCCTGAAGGAAATTGGGGTGCGGGGTAGGGCATGGCCGGAAACGGGGATAGAGAATGCTGTGTCTCCTATGGCTCATCCCTGGCTCTGTCCCAATCCCTCATCTCCCCCGTCTCACGTGGCTGCAAGCCCCAAGGCTGCAGCACCGTCTGCTGGGGGGTACCACTCCTGGGGGCCCATGATCACCCTGGGGGGACATGGCCACCCTGGGCACCCTTCAGCCCAGCCCTGGGGAATGGCAGCTACCCGGGCACCCATCGCCCACCGCAGTGGGATGCCCTGGGGGGTGCTGCTGCCGGACCCCAACCTGCCCCTGACTGCTGCCTTCCCGGCCAGGCTCGGCCTCGCAGTACGTGCCCACGGTGTGCAATGGCCGTGAGGTGGTGGACTCCACGACGTCATCCTTGTGAAGGACGGGGGGGCCAGGCCGTGGTGCCGCCGCTCCCGCCCGTGGCCACGCTGCACCTCGGCTCCCTCCCCAGGGAGAGCAGCGCCCGCGGCACGGCCCGCTCAGGGGCCAGAGGCAGCCGGGAGGCTCAGCCCCCACCCCAGCACGAGCTGCACGGCCCACGCACTGGGTCACGGTACGTGTCACCCTTCCCTCGCACTGAGCCACGTTACACATCCCTCGTCCCCTGCACCGAGCTCTGGTGCACGACCCCCTGTCCCTGCCACGACCCGCCCCTTGCACTGAGCCGTGGTGAACATCCCCAGTCCCTTGAACTGAGCCGTGGTGAACATCCCCAGTCCCTTGAACTGAGCCGTGGTGCACGTCCCCCCTGTCACCTGCACTGAGCCATGGTGCATGTCCCCCCTGTCACCTGCACTGAGCCGTGGTGCACGTCCCCCCTGTCACCTGCACTGAGCCGTGGTGCACGTCCCCGTCCTTTGCACCGAGCCGTGGTGCACATCCCCTCTGTCACCTGCACTGAGCCGTGGTGCACGTCCCCGTCCTTTGCACCGAGCCGTGGTGCACGTCCCCTCTGTCACCTGCACTGAGCCCTTGTGCACATTCCCCCATCCCCTGCACTGAGCCCTGGTACACGCGTCCCTTGCACCAAGCCACGGTCCAAGTCCCCCCTGGCCCCTGCGCCGAGCTGAGGTGCACGTCACCCCCCCATCCCCAGCACTGAGCCCTGGTGCACGTCACCCAGCCCTGCCCCGAGCCACGGTGAATGTCTCCCCATCCCTTGCACCGAGCCGTAGTGCACAGCCCCTGGCCCTTGAACTCAGCGGTGGTGCAGCCCCTGCACCAGCTGCCGCGTGAGCCCCCCGTCCCTCGCACCCCGCCGCGGCGCACAACCCAACGCCCTCTTGCCAAGCCACACCAAGCCACGCTTCGCTTTCACTGAGCCACGCCGCACCTCCCGCTCCCTCCGCGCCGAGCCCTGTGCCGGTGCACGCCGCCCTCGCTGCGTCACCCACCCACTGCCCTCGCCCTACAGCCCACCCTGCTTTCCTGGCGCAGGGCCTTTCATGTCCCCCTCCGTGCCAAGCCGTGCCCCACGTCCTCCCCCCCCGGGCCCTTTGCACAGTTTCACCTTTTCCTCCTCGTTTTCGGCCCCATGAAAGCCGCCGAGCGCTGCCGGGCTGGGCCCAAGCCCTCTCCATCCCTCCCCTCGCTGTGCGTAGTGCTCCTCACCCCTTCGTGGGAGACAGGGCAGGAGCGGGGGTCAACACCCGTTGCCCCCTGCAGAGCTGGGGGGGGTCCGGTGGGGGCTGAGGGCGAGTAATGGGACCCAGGTATTTGAGCCCGACCAAGTTTTTAAGAGTAGATTTTTTTCTGTGAGCAAGAGTGTGATTTTTTTTTTTTGTAATTTATGTAAATAAAGTGGTTTTGTTTTGTTTTGTTTTGTTTTTTTTATTAAATGGACTGTTCCAGAGCTCAGGTCCGACCGAACTTGAGGGGTGGGGGCAGACCCTCGCAGAGGGCAGAGCCACGTCACGCTATGGAGGCCAGCAAGGTCAGGGGGCCACGCGACCCCCCCCGCTCACGTCCTGCCGGCCCCAGGAGGGTGGTTGCAGGGAGCATGCGGGGTGCAGCCCCAGGGACAGGGGTTTAATGACCCGGCTCCAGCGACGCCGGGGCCAGGGGGCTAGGAGCTGCCAGGGGCTTCGGGGCCGGGGGCTGCAGCCCTGCGCTTCAGGGGGATGATGCAGATGCTGTTTTTGGCTTCTTTGACTCTCCACCACCGGCCGAGCCTGTAGATGAGAGAGATGGGGGTCACCCTCCGCAGAGCCCCAGAGAAAGGGGGCTGTGCCCCTGGGCAGCACCAGGGAGGGGGGACGGTACCGGTGCTCCTGCCCGAGGCCAGCCACCAGGAAGTCGCCGGCTGCTGAGAACTTGAGGCTATTGACAAAACCCACCTGGAGGGGACAGGGCAGGGTGAGGGGCTCCCGCAGCTTCCTCCTGCCGCCCAGGTAGGGGAGCCCTGGCCGACACTCCCCCAGCCCAACTCCAGCATCCCCAACCTCCCCACCCATACCAAGGGGATGTCCCAGAGGGGCTCCAGCTTCCGAAATCCCTCGCTGCACTTCCAGAGCTTCACGCTGGCGCTGTGGGAGCCTGGGGCAGAGACAGGAGACTGCCATGCACCCCGACCCTGAGAAGGGAGCAGGACACCCCACCCCTGCACGCCTAAACCCTTGCTCCAAAGCAGCTGCCACACACCTGTAGCGAGGAGGTCACTGTTGCGCAGGGCGGCCAACGCCGAGATCCAGTATGGCTGCTGGAGGCCCTGGGTGTCCTGCATGCCGTGCGCCTGCCGGGCCAGCGCCAGCGGCTTCTTCTTTGTCAGCCCCCACAGGGCTACGGATCTGCCAGGGAGGGGAGGGGTGAGGGCGATGAGGGGGGCACTGCCTGCCCACCTCAGGCACCGTCCTGGCCCCGTCCTCACCCGTCATCGGCGCCCGACACCATGTGCTCCTCGTTGATGAGCTGGATACAGTCGATGGAGCCCCTACAAAGAGAACAGGCAACTACCATCAGTTACAAGCATGCTTTGGGATCCTATTTAGGAAACAAGGGGGCATCTGCGTCCCCAAAGTGCCAGCAGGCTCCTGGTGATGCTCGGCACCCTCATACCGCCACCCCAGCTGGACCCACCTGCCCACAGCCCCCTCTCCCGCCCCAGACCTACTGGTGCCCGTAAAACACGAGCTGTGACTCTTCGGGGATCTTCCAGAGCCGCACGGTGCCATCCCGTCCCCCCGCCGTCACACAGCACTCCCGGCTCAGGCTGTCCAGCCCCGTGATGACGTCCTGGTGCCCAAACCTGCAGGGGGAGAAGACGGCAAAGAGCTGCGGCGGGCACGGCCCTCCGCCACGTCACCTCCCCCAGGTGAGGGAGGGTCAGTGGGGTGCGTCCCCCCAGGTCTTACAGGGTCTCCACGTATGCATTCTCTGCCACGTTCCAGACCTTGACACAGCGGTCATGGGAAGCACTGTACAGCTGGTGCGTGCCCTTCCGGAAGGACAGGCCCTGCAGACGGACAGACACAGGGGCAGCGGTGAGGGGCACCAGGGAGGACGGTGCTGCCTGGTCCTGCAGGCGTCATGGCCGATACTCCCAACTCACCGAGACGGCGTCGTGGTGCCCGGTGAAGATGTGCAGGCGCTTGCAGCTGGCTGCATCCCAGATCATGATCAGCTTGTTCCTGTCTCCCGTAGCCTGGCAGAACACAGGGGATACCTGAGCTCTGCCCCTCAGGGACCTAACGGCCCTCCCCAGCCCCCACTCCCACCCCATGTGCTTTGGGGGGCCCCAGGGATCCATTCTTGACTCCAGCGGAGGTAGGGACTGCTTTAACCCAGCAAAGTAACCTGGGTATGAGATACTGCTCCCCAGGAGGAGATGGACTCCCCACCACCACCTCTCTGCCCCACATGGCAGCACCAGTCCCCTCTCCCATACCAGGTACTTGCCATCCGATGAGATGGCCATGCAGAGGACATGGGACGCATGCCCCATGTGCCGCTCCTCGGTGCCTTTCTTTCCCCCGGGCACCACGCACAGCCTCTTCCCGCTCTCCACCTCCCCTACGGGAAAGGCATCGCTGTCACCCCCCGGGAGCCTCCCATCACTCCGGAAAGTGCCAAGGAGCCTCCCACAGAGCCCAAAACGATGCATGTGCACATCCCTGGAGGGGCCGGGGGCGAAGCCACCTCCACAGGCACCCACGGCCCTGCTGCTGCAGGGTCGCCGCGGGGTTCAGGTTGGGGGAACAGTCAGTCGCAACCCCAAGGGAACACTTGCATTTGATGAGGGAGCCATCCTTGGAAGCGGAAAAGATGAACCTGTCATCCGGAGAGATGACCAGGCAGGTGATGGGCAGCTGGTGCCCCCGCAGCACTCGGATGCTGGCTGGATCCGGAGGCTGCACCTGCAGGGAGAGCGGGATGTGAGCTGGGCCGCCCCAGTCCCTTCCCCAGGCATGGGAGTACCTCTCTTCTCCAGGGACCCAGCAGCCGGCACCCCGGGCGGGAGAAGGGCTCTGGTCCCGCAGCCAGCACGGCAACTCGGGGTGCCGGCTGTGTCCCCCAAAGCCGGCACCCGCAGCCCCCAGCCCCCCAGCACCCACCGCGCTGGGCACTTACGTCTTTGGCGACCAGGCGCTGCAGCCGGCCCTTCTGCTCGAGCTGGGGAAGAAGCGGGAGGCTCAGCAGAGGCGGCCCCAGCCCCGCGGAAGGAGGGCAGAGCCCGCCGCCGCCACCAGGACCGAGGGGAGGCGCCCGCGCCCCTGCTCACCACGTCCTCCTTCAGCCGGTCGCCGATGAGATCCGCGGGCTGGGTCTCCTCCTCCTCTGCCGCCGCCCGCTCCTCCTCTGCGGCGGACACGGGGCGTGAGGGCCGGGCTCAGCACTGGGGGCTGCCCGCCTCTCTGCCCCGCGGGGGCACCGAGGGCCGGGCGGGACTCACCGTGCTGGCGGAGCTGCTCCAGGTACAGCTTGGCCAGGCGCAGCTTCTTCTCCTGCGGCGTCTCCTCCACCTCCTCCTCCGCCGCCTCCCGCCGCCGCCGCCCCAGCGACGGGCTGCGGGGACACGCGTCAGCACCGGCACCCCCCCCGGTACCGGCACCCCCCCCGGTATCGGCACCCCCCCGGCGCATCCCTTACCTGTCCGGCTCGGAGTCGCTGGACACCTCCTCGTCGACGGGCCGGCCGGCCGCCGCCCGCGGCCTCCCCTCGGCGCCCGAGACCTGCGGGACGAACAGGGGATGCGGATGGGCGCGGCGACACCCGGCGGAGCGACACCGCCCGGGCAGTGCCTGCTCGCCCCCCCTTCCCTCCCACCGCCCCCGGCCCGGCCCAGCCCTCACCGCCGCCCGCGGCCGCCGCCGCGCCGCCGCCCCGCGCGAGGCCTTGGCCCTCCTGCCGCCCGCCGCCGCCGCCATGCTGCCGCCGCACGTGGTGCCCGCCCCGACGCGCCCCGCCCCACCGGCAGCAGGCGGCCAGGCCACGCCCCGGCCCGCGTCTATTGGCTGCAGGCAGCCGGGCCCCGCCTCCCACCGCCCCTGCGGCCCCGCCCGCCCTCCCCCGGAAGCGCGCTCCTGCCCCGCCTCCGCTTCCTAGCGGCGGGCCGCGCCGTCACTCGGGTAGTGACGCCATTCGCTCCACCGCGTCCCCGCCCCGCCCCCTTGGCGCTGTCCCCGCCCCCTCAGTGCTGAGTCCCGCCCGCCGTGGGAGACCCTTCAGAGGGTTCGCGGCGAGACCTCTTACCGTTCCGGTTGTGACCTCCAGCACCCCCGGGTGGGAGCAGTTGCAGGGCCGGTGGGGCCGGGCGGTGCGGGCAGGAGGCAGAGCTGCCCTTCCTGCTGGGGACGTGGGGGGGACGGTGCTGCTGGAGCCAGAGCATCGGTGGCTTTGTAGCTCCCGGGCTCGGCCGTGTCAGCCCGAGGCAGCGAAGGCTCCTCAGACAGCGGGAGGCAGAAAAAGTGATTTATCCCGGTGCGGCCCCGGAGAGGGGAGCGAAGGCTTCAGTTGCAGCTTCAACTTCGTCTTCGGCTCTGGCTTGGGCTTCTTCCCTCTGTTCCGCAGCCCAGCCCAGCTGGTGCTCTGTGGCAAAGACGAAGCGTGTGGGCAGGGGTTGCCCTGGGCCACTGGAAAGAGCAGCGGTCCTGCTGCTCTCTGGAGGATGCCGGCTCCTCTGGGGCTGAGGTCTCTTCTTTCCTCTTAGACTTCGGGAAGAGGAGATACCCCAGCCTGCAGAGCGTCCTCGGGCTAGGGCTGCTGCTTGGTCTCTGCCCGAG